>NC_059484.1:13738438-14056296 GCF_018139145.2 Gymnogyps californianus
GGACCGTGTGTTATCTCAGGACTCAAGGGATCCCCTCTGCTTTCTTGTACCCTGACTCTGAAACGCACATGAATAGAAACTTAACACGCACCTTGTCAAGACACCAGGAAAATTTTCTGGTGTGCCACTCCAGCTGAGCCTCAGCCTCCGCTTACAGCATCAGCGGTATCGCTGTTGTCTAACTCGATCTAATGGTTGCTCCACTTACTGCCACGCCGTTGTGCTTTTGGGAGGAGGGGTTAAGAAGCAAGGAGAAGCTTTGCTTCAATAGTCCTCCTTCCTGAAAAAGGAGAAATATTTACTCAGACACCCTATCACAGACCTCACTGCCAACCTCCAGCGTAAAAATGCTGCAGCAGGTAGGCAAGACACCAACTTCTGAAGATAAATCCTAATCCGTCAAAAAAGGACACTGTTCTTCAGTCCCCACATCAGCCCCCCAATGCATTCAACTTTCCCAGCTGCGGCGAGTCAAACAGTTCAAAACAACCAGAGGTGGATTTGTTAAGCTCTTCCCTATCCATATTCCAACACAGACAGCAGAAACTCACAACAATCTGGAAGGTGGCTCTGTTTTCTCTGGGCCAGAGCTCAATGCCTTTACTTTTTATAAGCACCAATTCCAACACAGACCATTACAGAATGGGTGAACACCTAAGGAGTAGGTCTCGTCCACTAAATCTGCTCTACAGGTCTATAATTAATACAATCATTATAAAAAAATTAGGGCTTTCAAAGCCTGTAAAACAAGTCATAGAAGGATCCCTTTATCTTTACAGAGCTGTCCTCACGAGGCTCCTTGGTCTCCTCACTACCTCTGGCAGGATCAGGGCTGGAAACATTTATTGTCTCCAGCACACAAGCACTGCTCTGGGAACACTGCTGGATTGTGAGCCATGGTTTTCTAAGCTCTGCTGAAAAACCAAAAACATCCAGCGGTGACTTTCCAGAGTTTAAAAGCTCTCAATCCACTTCAGGTATACAAAGGAGTCACTTTCCCTATGCAATCCTCCTGGAGGTCACTGCAACATGACAACTCTCCTCACCAGCAGCGTCTTTCACACAAACTCACGCTCCAGATCTTTTCTTGTAAGCATCTGCCAAAAGAAATCCTCCACCCAAAGCAGCGAAGACACAACAGGAGCCTGCAAACTCTACAAGAAGGTACTTGGGCGAAGGGCCGCCAGGCACGGTCAGCTGCCAGCCTGCCCCTCGTGGGAGTTCGCCAGCCATGTTTATTTTACACGTTTTCTCTTCTGCTAACAGGCAGCAAAAGAAACAATGCCCCAAGAGAGGGGAGCCAAGCGGCAGCGTCTGGGGCACTGCAGGAACCAGTTGCGGCTGCCAAGCTTCCCAAAACGCACCACTAACCAATTCCATTATTTAAACACCTTCGGGAATACCGGGACAATTGTGCCAGGCCCAAGAAAATTCTGCGTGTTGCTGCATTACTCCCTTACCCTACCATAGGGTGGACATGCTACTGACACACTCTCTCCCTCAAAAAATCATCTCAGGAGTTGCAAGGGCCTCCTCCTTGTGTTGGGCAGACTGCCTCGTCTCTGCTCACTTTGACGAGTCACCCACCTTTGCGACCGGCCTGGAAACAAATCTGGATGCATCTTAGACGTAAGCCTCAAACAGGAATGTTCAATCTTGCGGTTTTGCATCTTTTTGTTTATTTCTAGGGACTGTTACCCAAGAAGGCAGCGTGACGGAGTGCAGCTTTCACACAAAGGAGCGATGTGACCAGTTTTATGTCATCCCGCAAGAGGCAAATGCAGACAGCAATGCTGTCCTAGATTTTGTTAAGCTTTGCTTATCTTGGTGCATACAATGACAAACCACCAAACAATCGGAACGTGGACTTTTACCCGGCACAATTAACTTCTCCTCTATACTCCCCATTAAGATGACCGCTTTCCAGGTGGAAATTGCAGAGCCGTCCATCTTCCAAAGATCAATACCTCTTATGAATCATCATGCTAGGCAGTAACAGTTCTTGCAAGATGCTAGCACATACAGTAACTGGGAATCTGATGTCATATGTGGCAGTGCGACTTTAGAGTTAACAGAGGTAGGCTGGAAAAATTAAGAGTCTTTCCCAAACAAGACGCTGAGTGAAAACTTCTGTGTTTTCCTCTTAGTACCGATTCACTCGAAGCAGGTATGAGCGATGCCCTCCTGGTAAAAGCAGCACCTATCCCAACTTCCGAGGAAATGGTGCTCTGCAGTTTCAGCCTTTGCTGACGACAGCAGCGGGTTACAAACGCGATTTGGACAGCGTCGCCGCGTCGCTACCGTTGGACGCTGCCCCTCCGCTTCACCCCCCCCCCCCCGACCCCCCCAGCCGTGCACGCTTCGCTGCTGACAACCTCTATTCACGGCTGCAAGCGTGCAGGGGCAGAGCCGCGCTCGGCCGCCGCCGCAGCCCCCGGCCCCGCCGCCGCCATGAGTCGGCAGAGAAAGGCGGCGCGGCCTGCGCGCCGGGGGAGCCGCCGCCGCCGCACACGTGGGCAGCGCTAGGCCACGGGCCGGGGAAGGGCCCCCCCGGGGGGCGGTGGCGGGGAGCGGCGGGGGCCGGGCCGCGCTCCCGGGGGAAGCCGCACGCTGGCGGCGCCCGGGGAAGCGACCACGTTGCCTGCGCTGCGCTGCGGCGGAATGCTGGGAGCGGGGGGGGGGTGGGGGGGCCGCGTGCCCGCCGCCAGGGCCCGGCCGCCAAGCGCCTTCGGCCGCCTTTCACCCGGGCCCGCCGCGCCGCCGCCGGGCCCTCAGCGTCCCCCGCCTCCCCCTCGCCGCCGCCTCATGGCCGCTGCCCGGGCCGGGCCGCGCTCCCCTCCCCCGCACACGCGCTCCCCGCCTCATGGCCACGGACGGCGCCGCCGCTTCCTACTTCCAGCGACAACCCCCCCCCCCCCCCGCCCCGCTTCGCACCCACCGCCACACGCCCCCCTCCCCACCCGCGCTCCCCTCACGCCGGCCGCGGCCCCGTTCTCCGGCAGGCCGCAGGCGCAGCGCCGTCCCCACGCCGTGCCGCATGGCGCGGCCGGCCGGGGCGCGGTCGGCGGCGCAACCAACCAACCCCCCCCCCCCCCCTCCGCCTCCGGTCCCCCAACCTCGCTCCAACCCCCGGCACCCACCTGGAGGCGACTGCCCGTTGACCGCCGGCGCGGCGGCGGGGGCGTTCTTCGTCCAGGGGTTCACCTTGGGCGGCGGGCCTCGATGAACTCCCGGCGCCCCGCACCGCCCGCCTCGCCGCCGTCCTCCGCCTCGCCGCCCGCCCTCAGCAGGCTCTCCTTCTCCTGGTTGTTGCTCTCCTCCTTCTGCTGCTTGGCGCTGGGCGGCCGCGGCGCCGCGGGGCCGCCGTCGGGGCCCATGGGCGGCTCGCCCTTCTCCCGGCCGCCGTCCTGCGGCGGCTTCAGCACCAGGGCGCGCTCCTCGGCGGGCAGCAGCGGGGCGCCGGGCAGCAGCGCCTCCACCTGCGTCGCCATCTGCGCGCCCCCGCCCCGCCGGGGAACTCCCCTCGCACGCGGCGCCCCCGAGCCCCGCCGCCGCCGCGCTGCCCGCCCCCCCCCTTTGCCGCTGCCGCCGCAATATGGAGACGCGCGGGGACCACGCGACTGCCGCGGGGGCGCGCGCCGCGCCGGCCCGCCCGCCCGCGCGCGCCGCCGGGGAGGGGAGTAGAGGGGAGGGGCGGGGCGGGGCGCGCCCCGCGGGCCGGCCGGCGGCGCGCACGTGCCTGATGCAACGCCCGGCTGCGCGGGGGGGGGGGGGGGGCGCTTAAAGGGGCCGCGCGGGCGCGGCGGGGGTACCGGCCCCTTCCCTGTCCCTCCGCGCTGGGGGTGAGCCCCGCTGCCGGGCTTCACCCCGGCCTTGCCGGCTGGGAGAGGCCCTGCTCCGGCTCGGGGTTCCGCTGCCGGCTCGGGGGCTCCGGGGCTCCCCGGTGCGGGACGCACCGGGGAGCCCCGGAGCCCCCGAGCCGGCAACGACACGCTGCTGCAGAAACACGAGGCGGGGCGGGAGTTGGTCGTGTGAACCGGAGAGCAACGGCTGCCGCCGGGGTGTTGCTGCACGCTTCAACCCGGGAGCCGAGGGATGGGGATGCTCTCGGGTACCCGCGCCCAGTGATAACGGACCCGGGGGCTGCGGCTGGTTTCGTCTCCAGTGGAAGGCGCGGGAAGGGACTCGGTGCGTGTTGTGGGGAAATAACCCTGCCCCGGGGAAACCCCCCTCCTGTGTCCTGAGAAAACCCACAGACCTTCATTTCAGGAGGTTAAAATATTTGATTGATCTCTAGCTGATGGGATGTCGCTCGCTCATCACCGTCACTAACGTCCTCGGTATTTGCCCCTAATTCTTACGGCCAGCAAGACAGAGAGTCCAAACCCTGTGTGTACGTGCCCGCAAATCATACACATTTAAAAGGCAGCTTGCCCTGCTGATACCGTTTAGCGCGACCTGTCTAATTCACAGTGGCCCTTAGTCGGTGCCTTTTTTATTCATAACAAGCCTCTCCCGGCCTTTTCTCTGTGACAGCCAGCACGCCGCTCCGCTTCTCCCCAGAAAGGTTCATCTGGAAGCCCCGGCGTGTCCCGTAGCCCCAGGGACACGTCTGTGCAAACCCCGCAGGAGACCCCACAGCGTGACAAGGCACTGAAGATGTAGCTCCCAGCTGATGGTGCGTGGAGAAGGATGAAAAGCTGATTTCACAGCGGAGCTGTTAGAAGGAAAGAAGAGGGTGAGGGACAAACGTCAGCTCAGCGCTCTATTTGGAAGGGCAACAGCGTCAAAGGTCTGGCGGATCCGCAGAGGGAGTCTCAGGCTGCCAGGGATGCTCCACTGCGACCATCTTGGCTCTCTGCGTCCCTCGGTACCCAACCTCTTGGCTCAGAGAGCACCCTCGTGTGCCGCAGCCTCGGGGATCGGCGGCATGTGCCACATCCCAAATACATTTAAGAATTTGACCGGTAAAATTCCAAAAGGAAGTTTATATATAACTCCAGAAGAGCCGGCCGCTGGCCTGGCTGCCTGGCTGAATACCCAGAGGGGATGCGCTGATATCTGAGCTGCAACAACACAAGCCGCGTCCTGTACTCCATATAGCCCAGTCCCCTATGTGCCGGGGGGTCACTGCGCTCCTCGCAAGCACGGCTCGAGGACTGCACGACTCCCATCGGTTCGGGACGCCTTCCCTGCCAGCCGGGCTCGCACCTTTACCCTCTCTAGGAACAGGTCCTTGGGTGCGGAGCGCAGCCCATTGCTGGATGAGGAAGGTGGCTGCAGCCGGGGAACGTGCAGCCCAGCGGGGTCCCTGTCCTGTCCCCCCGCCGGGGTGCAGCGTTCCTGCCGCTCGGTCCCTTCGGGATGCTGCTCTGCCTGCCACGTGAGCGGGAAGGAGCCCGCGGTGGCTGAGAGCCAAACTGGCTCCCAAGCTGCAGGGCAGGAGGGAGCTGGGCGAGTCTCACCCTCCACGCTCGCTCGGTGGCCAGCCAGGCCAAACCTCGGCAGAGTTTTAAATATTAGAAAATAAATGCATGGGCGAGGGGGGAGAAAGGGAAGTGTCCGTGCAACCTTTCTGCATCAGCCGTAGGGACAAATCGCCTTGGCTCGTCAGCTCTCAAACACCCATCCTTCACGTGGAGGGAAGCTGAGTGTGCACCAACTCCAGCTGATGTAAACACACCGGCCGTGTCTAACAAGCTCCACGCGCCCCACTCCTCCCGCAGCGTCCTCGTCTCTGCCGGACCCATCTTCCCCTGCTCTGCCCAGCATCTACAGCGCTGGGATATTCTGCTCCTCGGCTCCAGGGACTTGCTGAGAAGCAGCCAAGAAGTCGCTGCATTTCTGCAGCACAATTCACCGGGAAGTAATCCAGCTCTGCTTTCCCCAAATTCAACGAAAGCACCTAACTGTCATCCCCAAGCCTGCTTCTCCACCTCATCCTTCACCCCAGATATGTCCCCGTGCCTGCCTGAGTCACGCCAACTGGCTCCGGGTGCTGCCTCCCAGCCCTGTGCTGGCCCCACGCGGGCTCCAAGGAAGCAGTCTCCGGGGAAACTCCTCTGCTGAGCAGTGATTTGGGCAGGAGCTCCCCACCTCCCTTGCTCCGTGTACAACAGCTTACTTATTTCTCCCTGACTGAAGCGTGGCTTGCATATTTATCACAGATGCCTGGCTGCTTTGACGCTAGCCTGGAGGTTTAAAGATGCTTTAATGGTGACCGTTAACCTCTTTGAGCATCTCTGGGTCTTGTTTGGCCCTGAATATCCCCAGTTTCATTTCTGCCGGTCTGGTGACCTCACCTGGGGTCCTGACCCTCCCTTTGGGAGCAGCTTTAATTCAGTGGCCTGGAGCGAGGGGGGGTGTGGGGGGGAAGCACAAAGCAGCCGATGTGACTGATATACCCCTTACCTCCACCATCCTGTTTGGATGGTAGCTCAGCCCCTTTCTCAGGTTCCACTTGCCTAATTTTGTCTGGCGCTGGGGACAGGAGATCACCATTATACGTGTTTCCTACAGTTTTACTTTTGCTCTAGTCTGGTCCCGAGGACCGAATGCCCCTCAGTGGCTGCAGCACACTCTCGATCACATCTCTTTTCCCTGCATCCAGGGGCTGTGCTGACCTCAAAGTCAGCTCAGAGCAGCAGCGCACTTCCGAAGGGAATCTTCTCTCCCCAGGACCTCCAGACCAGCTTGCTTGCTGCTGGCCACTGCCAGTCAAGCTGTTCCCTGGTGAGGTGAGTAAAGTCCAAGCTTTACACGTGGACGGCAGAATATTAAGGCTCAGGCACCTTTAACGCTTTGCAAAAGAGAAAGGGGATTTTGCCCAGAAAAGCCCAAACTTCCTATCCTGAGTCATATGCTTGGACTTATTGATGTAGTTGTTACTGCTCCGTGAATCCTGCCAGGCAGGCACGTTGTCCGGGACAATGCACTCAAGGTTGGGCAAATTTTCCTGCAGCAGCCCTGCAGTGCCGCCCTCCAGCGAACCCAGCTGCCCCAGAGGGGTGTCGTAGTCCTGCTCCCGAGGGACCTGCAAATGCAGCATGATCGACCAAACTGCAGGGCTACCTCTAGCATCCACGGGGGAAAAGCTTTTCAAAGGGCACCCAGAGCTCATTCCTAGAAGAGAAACGTCTTCTCTTCGAGAAGAGGTGGCATGCTGGTGCAGAACCATTCCCAGGTCTCTGGGCCACCAGTTACAACCCTAAGATTGAACTAGGAATTTTCAGTTTCAGAAAACCTGACAGTTTCCCATTGAAAAATACCCAGCTTGCCCTAAGATCCTCATCAGGAAACTCTAACCCAACCATTTCAGTTTGGATCAAATTCTCTCCCACAAAGCAGTGGAAGCCCAAATGCCGGTCCCAGTTTGCAGCCCCAGCGTGAGTGGGGCCGAGGGCAGGCTGCCAGCAAGTCCCTGTCACCCTGCCATGGCAGGTGCCTCCCCACCCCAGCAGACACCTATTAGGGGCACATTGTGGCCATCACAAAGGACTCGAGTACTTTTAAAATGAAACACCCAAACCTTTTATTCTACTACCCCAAATCCTGGCATTTCAAATCGCTTGAGCTCAGAACCAGAAGAAAGCACCCATTCCTGCAGGTTTCTGCCGGAGAGACCTCCTTCAACATCTCCTTCTTTAACCCAGCTTTTAACCTCTCCTTGCTCCGGGTTTTTAACCCCAGAGCTCGCGCCCCTGTTCTGGGGAGAGGGGCCACGCATGAAATCACGACACTCAGCCAGAGCAGCAAACTCTCCGCTTCTCCTGCCAGGGCAAGGGGATGAGAACACACCGAGTGCTCAGGGACAGTCCTGTAGGCTTTTTCTATCTGCAGCCGTGTGATCCGGAGAAATGGAAGATACTCCCTGGCTCCAAGATAAATGCGCTTGGACCCTTCTAGCAAAGCATATGAACGATCAGCATGAAGAGTGAATGCATTCACACTAATAAGTAATTTGCAACCTGCGTAATAAAACAGCAGACACTAACAAGTTCCATTACATCCCCATTAAAAAGTGCTTTCACTTAGCAGGACTCCACGGCCGAGGGGCTCGGGCTTGGCGGTTTGGTGTTGCAGCCCAGCCGAAGGCACCGTGCTGCTCAGGGCACTCATGCCACATGTGGGGCAGAAACCAGCGCCCATCAGCTCTGCGGAGCTGCTGGCCCCTCGCCGCTTCCACCCATCTTCTGCCCACTGGGAAGTGGTGCTGCAAATGTGTTTGTGTTGAGAGTGCGCCGCATGGATTTTCCTGGTATTAAGAAGTTAGATTTAAATGAGAGTAAACGTCCCGTAATGGAAAATCTGAAGTCCGCTATGCAGTTTTTGCGTGGTTTTAATAAATGGATTGGAGGGGGGGAATATCTAATGATACAGAACTGCTTTTATCATCTCAAGCTTTTCATCCAAAAGCCACAGTTCCTGTAGGACTCTCCCAAAGCCAATAAATAACCTTGTCTGCTCGAGAAAAAGTCTGAAAACCCCCCCATTTCCTAGTTATTGATGATATTGGCTGTAGAAAGCAATACCTCCTCTAGACCAGAATTTCCCACCTTGTACATTTTGCTGTAGATATATTAGCCTGAGGTTGCCTAACATGTCCCCTAAGTCATTTCAGTTTCCAGGTGCTTGTGAAAACATGGCATAAGTTGACCACCGAGGCTGATATATTCTTCGACAGATATTTACCCTCCGTGCCACCCCTCTGCCATCAGAAATGTCAGCAAAATTATTTCAGACACTTCTACAAAGACAAATGAGGTATAAATGCTCTAGCATCCTTCTTCAAAATGCCTTAAGCTCTCCGAGCTTCAGATGAGACGTCTTGCATCCCTCCCAGGTCCCGACTGCCCACAGCAGCCCCAGAGGCCCCTGGCTCAGCCCAGCTGGGGATGTGCGATTCCCACGGAGAAACGAAGCGTGCTGGCAACGTGCTGCGAGTCCCGGGAGTCCGTGTTTCTCTGCCATCAGCACCTTGCGCCAGAGCTGGCCGGGGACATACATCTTTCTGCCTCGTGCCTAATGTGCAGGGAGGCACCAGCCAGCAGCTGCTCTACAGAGCTCAATTAATTCAAGCGGTGGCAGCTTGTGCAGGTGCCCTAAAAGCTCCCAAAGACTCAAGGTGAGAATCAATAAGATTTATGGGTGGAATTGCTGGGATATTTTCCTCTAAGCACCTAAGGATAATTAACAGCCAAAAGGCTCGGAGTCAACCACCGAAGTTATGAAATACTAAATCAGAGGCAGCTCCCAGCAGCTTCATTCGCTCCCTTTGCAGGTTGTATGCTCATGATAAAACCATCAACCACGCACGGCCGCAAATTCTCTCTTTTCCCATGGGATTCCTGCTCCTTTCAGTGGCTGGCAGTTATTTAAATATTGTTTTACCCCTCTGCAGTCAAAGCAAAGCCCTGGGCTTTGCCATTCAAATCCTAGCCTGACCCACAGCACAATTACATTGCTGCCAGGTGTTTCTCTGGCGGGCAGCACGCTAGGATCTATGCGCTGCACCAATACGTATGGATCCGACGGGTGCCCTTCTCCTCCTCAGATAGCTATGGGAACTGAGAAACAGCGAGAAGAAAAGTTAAAAGCTTCTTGTTACTTTGTGTGCAAGAGTTCTGGTTTCTGTCCCCAACTTTTGAGGGCACCGGGCATCCTACCTTGATGCTTTCCTTCCCACTTTTGCAGCCACATCGACTCCAGCACCAGGCACAAGCAGCCAGCAGTGCAGGCTCTGATGGGCATCACGGGGGTACCAGAGGAGGAGGAACCGGGCAGGAACCCCATCAAGAGCCAGTCCTGAATGGTGAGGCCGAGCTGCCTGGCCAGCTCTCCCGCACGGAGTTCAGGTCTCCTCCCATCACCCGCAGCAGAGGGTCTGTGCACTCCCACTCCCTCCCCAGCCCAGCCTGGCTGCCTGCCCCGAGCACCAGCCATCACACCACGGGCAGCAAAGGACCCCAGGAGAGGACAGCGCGTCTCTCTGTGACCAAAAGCTGCATCGTGCATGTGAACAAAGGGGCTGAAGTGGGGGCAGTTCCATGCCTGGCTCTGCCTGACCCCCAGGCACTCCTAAATGATCTCCCTTTAACTGCGGGGATGTGCTGCGCGGGGCTGTCACGCTCCCGGTGCCACAAAGATCTTCCTCCACTGCGCACGTTTCTGCTCCCATCCCTGCTCCCGCTGCAGGGAGGTTTCCGTGCGGAGCTGGTTTTCCTGGCTTTCCTCCCCATGCTGTCTTTTGGGGAGAGCTCCATCCTGCACAGACACTCCCCCACCGGCCAGCACTGCTCTCCCATGCACCCAGCACCCAGGGTGCAGGGGGGGCCACGGCTCCAGCCTGCTCTGAGCATCCCTTGCTCTCCACTTGTGCCCTGCAGCGAGCTGGGCTCTCTGGCTGTAACTCCCACCCAGCCTCGCCAGCTTTGTGTTTGCTTTCCCAAATATTTTGCTGGTGCAAAGGAAACATCAGCCTGCTGAATCGTGAGCTGAGCCACCTCCACCTCCGAGCTGAAGGCCCATGAAGTGGGAGAGACGATAAACTGGAAGCAAAGCAATGCCAAAGCATAGAGCAGCACACACCGGTCCTCCCCACCCCCACCAGCCCATCCTGGTGCCACCAAGTCAAGCTGGGGACAGTCCCCTTAGCCAGGATGCTGGCATCGCCACTGAGCCCGCCGCAGCCTCCCGATAACACCCTGTCAGCAGCTGATCAGCGAGTTAGAGGTAAAAGGGCTTCAGTAAAATGCAGTGCCAGCACCCAGCCGTGGCCACCGTTGTACAAGCACGGTCCGTGGGACACAGGCAGGGGGATTAAGAGATCTGTGTCAGCAGCAGGCCTGTGTATATAAACACGGCAGCTAAAAGGGCTCGTGTTCATTCTTTGTCTCCAGGGAGGTCATCGGGGATGGGAATGGGTTGTGGAGGGGCGGACGTGCAGCGTCCATGCCAGCCCTCCCTTCAGCCGAGCAGCCAGAAGGGTGACGGGGCTGGGGACGGCAGAGTGAGACTGGCTGGGCAAAAGGAAACCCCCGTCCCCCAGCTCCCCACCCTGCAGAGACCCGGACTGGGGATGTCAGATACTGCTGTAGTGCCTGGAAGGTTGTAGGGAGCTCCCTGGCTCTGTCGTGACCCTCAGGAGGGCTGGAGAACCTCACCTGATTCTGGAGACGGGAGCAATGGAAAGGAATTGCTCTGTCAGTGGTTTTAAAAAGTCAGCCCAAAGCTGTTGCTGTAGGAAAGGCTCATCGAGATTAGCAGCTGCAAAGGCATCAACCAGAGTATCTCTAATTAACCCCAGAATACAGCATGTCTGCTTTCCCAGCTCCAGGGGGCAAGCAAGACTATGGGATGCTCATGGACACGCTCCTGTAAAGAATCCAGGAGGATCCTAAATCCACTGCCCACGGAGAGCCAGTGGACCAGGAGTCCAGGCTGCGAGAGACTGTATTTTATGACTTTATTCCTGCCCTTGCCTCTTCTGCCCCTGTACTTCCCAATGAGCTCCTGAGGTTCTTGACAGACAAGCGAGCAACGAGGGAACAAGAGACCCACTCCAGGGACCCGAGACATCCTCTGCCTCCAACGCTGTCAGTGGAAATTAATGTGGAATGGGAAGTTTAATTGCAAAGCTGGGGATGCAGTGGCTATGTTCTGCATCGATGCATTCATTTTTGCAATTATATCAAGCAATAGCAATTATATCAAGCAAATGAAGAAGTCCTGATGATGTTAGTTGATGGAGGTTGTTGGAGTAGTGACAACTACTGCCCAGCTCCAGCCATGTTGGGTGAAAGGGATCTCAGGCCAGAAATGCAGAATTTGCAGGTAGATTTTGTTAGATTTTAGCTGCCCAATTTCGTGGTGATATGAGAGCTTTCCCTCATCTGGCAATAGGGATGGTGCTGACCTGTAAGGGAGTCTGACCTTCTGCCAGGCTGGTTCTTAGACTTTGAAGTTAAATCATGAGCAAAATAAATGCAACGTGAAGCTGCGTGCGGTCGGAGCCAGGATTTCTTGCCTGTGTTTCAGTCTGTTCGATTTTCATTCTTCTCAGCTAACCCCGTTTGTTCCTAAACACGTTTTCATCTGACAGCAAGCAGGGCCAGGACTTCAGAGTGGAAATAACAGGAGCCAGACAGGAGCTCATCCTCTTCAGAGAGACACACCTTTCAGGTCCTCTCCATCCTCAGAAAAAAAACAGGGGGAAAAGCACATATTGCCCCTCTCCACCCCTGCAAGTTGCTTCGAAGCTCCTGCTCCCACAGCAAAATCTTGTCTCTGTTTCAGTAGAGCCAGCACAAGGTTGGCACAGGACCACCCTGAGGCAGCACTCCAGAAACCCTTGGCAGCAATTTATGTCCTAAACCAAGATCGTCCCACAAGTCTGCCAGGCAGGAGAGACCTCTTTACAGTTGAAAGAGTGTTTTTTGAGCTTGCTTCCAGTCTACAGCCTTATCTTATTATTTTGTAATTCCTATCCTAAAGATGCAAAACCAAAGCTCATGCCAAACCAAAACATCTCTGCAGTTTATCCAAGCGGGGAGGAGCACGTGATGGTGGCCCGGAGCCTGGAGCAGGACAGCAGCTGGAGCCTGCAGAGCAGCCGGGGACAGTTAACGCTGGTGGGGCACGAGACATCCCCAGTACAACATGAGAGAAGGACAAAAGCCACGTTAGAGGCTGCTTTTGACTTTCTCTCCTGCCTGGTGGGATGGGGCCACCAGAGAGAGGAAAACCCAGGGCAGCATCAGTCCCTGCACACACATCCCTCCCCTCCTGCACCTGCCAGATCACCAGCTCTCCCGTTCCTCTTCCCAGTGGGTCCCGAGGTGGTTTTGCCGGACACGCTCCCTCTGGCAGGCACGAGCCATCCTGCTCCGCGCAGTGCTGCAATTCCTGCACCAGCGCTGGTTGTTTCTGCAGCTGTACTGCCTTAGCTGTTAATTTAATAATTTACTTTAGTGACCCTCATTAAGGCATGTCCTGCCTTTCTGCGTGTGGTGACAGCACGTTATGATTGCTGATAATATTGGCGGAGGCCGGAGCATCAAGCCGCTGGTGCTTACACTAACTGCGGGGCACCTGGGCACGTCATCTGCTTGATCTTCAAACACAGACACCTCCTCCCCGGGCTCTCCAGCCTGTCTCCCCCTCCCCATGCTCCCTGGGGACCAAACACTTCCATGTTGTCCCCTTTGCAAGCAGGGGATGCAGTGACTGATGCCCCGACTGCTCTTTGGGGACTATTTGGGATGGCATGGTCCTTTCACAGGGCAGTGGAAGATAGTTCCATGGAGCTTCACCAAGTGCTGTTGTTTTGGATGCTTTGCCTAGTGAAGCTGTTCTTCATGCAACCCCTCTAGTGACCTACTTGCTTGTGTGATAGCCCAAACACCAGGAAACCCCCCAGGGAAATTGCAGTGAGGTCAGATGCTCACATTTAAACTTTTTCTAACACACCACATAACCCTTTTTACCCCATCTTGAAGGTCTGCTGGCTGCTGGAGGGCAATCCTGCCCCTTCATCCCACTCCCAGGGACAGGACAGGGCTTGGAGCCGGCTCCTGGGCTGGACTTGTCCCGGAGCAGCTGCCTGGTGTTCAGGGGGTCGCAAAACCAGCATGAGAGCAATCAGGATCTGTCCTTCCCTGGAAGAACCAGTTCCCCAGGTAGCTGCAAATGGCATTTCCCTGGGCAGAGGCCAGGGAGCCTGTCCTGCTCGGCGTTGCTTTCAGATAGGCGGGCGCAAGTCGCGCGGTTCACATGAAGAGCGGAGATAGCGCAGCCGGGCTCTGAGCACAGGGCTCTCGGGAGCGGCCAAAGGCACTGAGTGAGCCAGCAGGGCTTTGCCCATGATAAAAGCTTCAGCACCGCCTGTGTAATCAGGAGAGGGCAGCCCCGGCTCTTAACTGCATCTCTGGCGAGGCAGGCTGGGTGGGGTGACACAGGCACCCAGGACCCCAGCGCTGGAGATAACTCAGTGCCCCAGGAGGCAGAGCTGGCAAGAGAGAGAGGAGCTGGCTCTGACAGGGAGAATTTCCCACCGCGGCAGGTGCTGGGGCTGCCCAAGAAGTCGTGCAGCTGTGGTAGGCTTCCCTGCATGGTCGGTCCTTTGGGAACTGGCAATGCCAGCGCTGGTGCTCCCTCCCTTGCCCCAGGCCCCCATAGGAGAAATCCCCCCATCCCTGCTTCTAGGGAGAGGAGAGCCAAGGAGTAAAAGAGAGATATTTGGGGGTGGCTCAGCACCGGGGGCTGCAGATCCTCCACCACCAGCATCCCCAGCTGGTCCCAGCCACCTCCTCTCCCGCTCTTGAGGCACTTGCAGGCTCAGAGACTCGCTACTTGCTTGCAGCAGCCTTCGTGTGCCTCTGTGGCCAGGCTTGGGCTTCCTAAAATCATACAGCACTAAAGCAGGGCCTGGCCCCAGCTTTGCAGCCCCCACCATGCCTCTGGGGACAGCTCGACCTCGTCCCTGTGCCCACTGTCCTGGCAGGAGCTGCTCCACCAGCAAGGGCTCCGCACTTGCAAAGCAGACGTTGCTCTCTCCCTATTTTTAATTTTTTTTTTTAACCAAGCACGGTGTTAGAGAAGCCTGGCAGGCTGGAGAAGATGCTCCCAGCTCCCTGCCAGGGGTTACAGTTTTTTCCCCCACTATTTCTTTGAGGGTGGCATGGCCCCAAGCCTCCGTCTGGCTGGTGGTGCAGCGCTGGGCACTTGCCAGCCCCGACCTGTGACACAACAAAATTACCTGCCCCTGTAAACAGGTACCCCAGAGCATCCCCAGAAGGGGGGTGTCCTTGGCCCCCTCCTGGCATCTCCCTGGTGCTGGGTGCCAAGGGAGAACTTCGGCTGCCTTGGCCAGCCGTGTACCCCCGTGGGCTCTGGCTGTGCTCCCAGCCATCGGGCAGGTGCCATGGAAAACCCACTGAAAACCTGTTTATGGCTCTCACAGCCTTGCGCTTTGCTTTTTTTTTTTATTTTCCCAGAGAGTGCTGGGGGGAGGGGGGCCTTTCCCCCTCTCCCTGGCCCCCAGGACTCTCTCTTGAGAGGGATCAGAAACCACCGCTCGATGCAGTGGGAATTGCTTATCCTTCCTGGGAGGCATGATACCCCAGGATGGGGCAGGGAGAGGGATGTTTGGACTGTCTCCGTGCCCCACGGAGCCCTGGCGAGATCACAGTGGCGGCTTTGGGATGGTTGGGGACGGGGAGCAGCCCAGACCCAGCTTGAATTTGCCAGCGTGCTTCCCCTTTCCTGCTGGGAAAGGAGCCAGGGCATGGCACAGCCAGGGACAAAGTCCCTTGCCCCGAAAGGAAAATCAGTTTGGAAGGAAATGCTGCTGCTGGCTTCTTCCAGGCCAGGCCTGGGAGCGGGAGAGCCCCAGGGAGCGGAGGCGCAGCCCGAGCCCGGCTTTGCTGCCATCTGCCGCCCGGCGAGCCCGGGGCCGGTGGGGACCAAACGCCGCCCAGCACAGGGGGAAACCCAGAACACTGATTTTCTCGGCTGGGGGATGTCGCTTTCATTGAAAAAACATTAAAACCAGCCCTTTCCCTCTTTCAAAAGGGAGGCGCTTGACCTGCGGGGACAAAGGGTTTGCTTGAAAAGCAGCTGGCCCGGGGCGGGGAAAGCTCTGCTGGCAGGCAGCTGCCTGCAAAAAGCTTCCTCCTGCCTGGCTTTGGCCCAGAAATAAATCTCAGGAACACATCGGGACATTTGCAAGGTGTCCTCAGCGCAGTACGGGTTGATACGCCCTGGCTCTGGCTGAGACTGCCAGCGAGTCCCCGAGATAGCATCTCAGCTCCTGGAGCGGCATCCCACAGCACCGGTGCCAGGCAAAACAGCGATGCTTCTGCAAGAGCGATAGCCTTTGTGTACGTATAGATGCAAATATCTATATATGCAATAAATTTATCTAAAATACCATTTTCCATGGGTTCCCAAAAGAGGCAATTTTTTGTTTGTGTCCTCTGCTTTTGGGGCCAGTGAGAGCCAATTCCTTCCCTGCATTTCCCCAAATCTCAGCTCCACAGACACCCCAGCTGCCACCAACCCCAGCTATACCCCGGAGGGGTGAGCTGGCAGAAACCCAACAGTGAAAAAGCCCAGAGGTTTCGTACTCTTTGCAAATTCAGAGAGAATTTAATGGAACAGTTCCTAAACCCCACTGCTCCCTGCAGTGCCCTGAGCTCCTCAGGGATGCAAGAGCCAACCCCCCCCCCAAAACAGTGAGAGCCCAGCGGGGAGGATGTGCTGAGGGCTGGCAGGGCTGTGGGGCGGCATGGTTAAGTCACCCCACGGCACCCCTCATCCAGGGGTCCGTCTCTCAGCCCCGGTGCCCTTCTGGGTCCCGCTGTGACGGGAGGTGAGTCCCAGGGGTGCCAAACATCTGCCTTTCCCACCACCAGCAGCCAGACCTGGAGGCTTCTGCCACGGGAGCCTGTGGCTTCCAGTCGTTTACGCCGAGTGTCCAGGGGGTGGCACATGTGGACTGTGGCCAGTGGCTCCGCTCGGGGCTTGGCCCAATCCAGCCCTCCCGGCTGGGCCCTGCAGCAGGTCCTGGGTCGCCTCCTGCCCAGGGCTGCTGCTGGCCAGGTGACGGTCACCCGTGGTCGGAAATTCCCTGCAGCACGGGCAACACGTGCATCCCACATTGCTCCTTTGACTGTTTCCTGCTACAGATGAGCAGGGAGACAAGACAGAGCTGCAGACCGCCGGGCTTACCTGCTTGGCCTTCAACTCCCGTCACTTAGGGGTCTGGCACTACCCGTCACTTAGGGGTCTGGCACTACCCTGTGCTGCTCTGCAGGCACCACTGACAGCGAAGCCGAGCCCTTCCTGGGAATCCTGCCTTCCCACCACCCGCTGGGCAGTGATGTATGTGCAGGATGCGCTTGCTGCCAGCCTGCCTGTGCTGCCTGCGCCCTGGGAGCCATTCGCATCCTGCCCGACACAGCGCTCTCACTCCAGCACCAGTCCTTTCTGTGACCAGCAAGGATGAACTGCCAGGATGATGTACCAAGGGAGGCGGGGGATTCGCCGGCTCTCCAGGGGTTTGGCCGTCACCGAGCAGCTGCCTGAAAACATGCCCAGCCGGCAGCTGCCAGAGCGGCAGCACAAATCCCCGATGCTGGGCTGGTTACTCCCCTCCTGGCTGCCATGCAGGTCTCAGGGGTGTTTCCCTCGAAACTGGAAGTGGCTGTGGATTACGAGAGCTCAGCCTAGAGCATCCGTGCCCGGCTGCCTCCCACGGGACGGCTTGTGGACAGGGCAGGGATGCCATCTCCTCCCCTAAGGAAACTCTTACGGCTGCAAAACCAGGATCTTTCCCCATAAAAGGAAGCTTTTCTCCAAATATCAAACTGCTTGTTCAGGGACCGCTCACCTGCCAGATGGATGTTATAGCCGCTCTTGGTTGTTGTGTTCAGCAAGGCGTTAGCTGTGCGCACTCCCGTTGACACATCCATCCAGCTCCCAGGGCCACTGTCACTCTCCTCTGAAGTCCTGGTGGGCATTAATCTTCTCGGGGGATCTGTGTGGCATGGTGCCATTTGCAGACGGTGGCATTGCCCAGGTGGCATTGCATCACGCTGCCCTCAGCCTGCAGCGGGTGTGATCCAGCACTCGGCGCTGGAGGGAAAGGGCTGGGCTGGGGTGCAGGATGGTCCAAAAGGAAGGGGGGAATTGTACAGGTAGCAAGTTCATAAACATGCTGGGTTGTGGGATTTGTGCTGCAGGCTGCTGCCTCTCATGGTAACCGGGAAAAGCTTCAAAAGGATCATGAGCAATAAGCATTAGCTCATGGGATGGAAACCATATGGGAGGAAGCCACGTACAGGGCCATGAAGTGAGGCAGAGGAGGCTGAAGGGCAGGTCCCAGGGTGGCCTCACAAGCCACCTCAGTTGCAGGGTAAGGGGATGTGGCAGTCTCCCTTCCAATCCCCCTCCAAGCTCCCACCTCCAGCTGGGAAGTCAAGGAGTGTGCGACAAGGCTGTCCCCAAAGCTCATCCCCTCCGAGCTCCGTAGGGCCCTGGTCTCACCACCGTCCCTGACACCTCTGCAGGAAGCTGGGTCACCCTACCTTGGGCTTCACCACCACAGTTCCTGCTCCAGTTTGCTCCTAAAGATTGCTGCACCCCCAGGGAGGCACTCTGGTCCCAGGGGAGACTGCACCCCTGCCCAGCACTGCACTGCCTTGCATTGCATTGCACTGCATTGCACGCCAGCACCGCACTGCCCTGCACTGCATCCCTGCGCTTCACTGTCCTGCCCTGCACTGCATTGCACTGCTTGCATTGCATTGTACTGGCCTGCATTGCATTGCATTGCACTGCTCTGCATTGCATTGTACTGGCCTGCATTGCGTTGCATTGCACTGCTCTGCACTGCATTGTACTGGCCTGCACTGCATCCCAGCACTGCACTGTCCTGCACAGCATTGCACCGCACGGCACGGCACTGCATCGCATTGCACGCACCCCAGCAGAGCAGAGAGCAGCTCTCCCAGCCCACCGCTGGTGCTGGCTGCTATATTTGCCTGTCAACAGATGGAGCTAACGACCCGCCTGGTCCCCCGGCCACCCTGCACCTGATCCCCAAAGTGATGGGGCCAAGGCCGGGCCGGGGCTGCAGGAGGGCTCGGTGGGCAGCCGAGGGGCTGGAGCTGCCTGCAGCCGGGCAGGGTGGGAGGCTCGGCAGCCGGAGTGGCCATGTCCGACACCTCACCCTTGACCTGTCCCATGGCCACACGGCAAAACGTCCCGTGAGGCTCCCAAAGAGCGATGCCAAATGGACACCCAGCCCCAATGGGGTCTGGCATGGGGAACTCGGGAGAGCAGCCCAGAGGAGGGTGATGGGCATCAGTGGGAGCCACGAGGCCGGGACAGGCCGGAGGGGAGCATGGAGGGTCCGGTGCTGGCCCAGCCAGGGGCTGGAGGAGCCAGGTCTCAGCTCTCCTCCGTCTCAAAGGGTCGGGCTCCTCCGTGATTAACTGCTGGGCTGCGCTGCAGATTAGCCACGGGACCGCTGTGTTTGATGTATGGGGCAGGAGGCCGGCGAGGGATTTTCCTCCTCTTCTGGGGTTAATCCTTCCCTGCCTATCGCAGCCCTTTGATTGCAAAGCCCTGCAGATAAACCTCCTTAGTCACCAGCAGACAGCAGGCACCGACCAAAAGGATGCAGGCAGGAGCGTGGGCTTGGGGAGATACAGGATTTGGGAGTTTTCCTGCAGCAGCCGGTGGCTCTGGAGAATGCATGCTCCTTGCAGCCTCGGAGCCACCCTCCAAAAAGGGAGGAAAGTGCTCTTCTTTTTACTAATCTTGATTAATTCTGCTTATTTAACTAGAGATCTAACTTCATGTGAAAAGAGCCATCGAAACCCCAAATGAGCACTGCTCCCCACCCTCTCTGTTTGAACAAAACCTTTCCAAAGTCGGAGTGCTTCAGCAAATCACTAACACACCCGTGAACATGCGGTTTGGGATATGGCAATAGCCACACCACTCTACCGCTAGCCCCAGCCAGTTTTTATCACACACATATAACAGCCATAAAAGCCAGCCTGGAACAAGCAGGGTTGTTTTTGCAGGAGTGGTCGAGTTTCAGAATTTAATAAGCCTCAGCCCCCTCATAATTTTTCTCTTTAAAATGCCAAAAGGCACCAGCCCAAAACAAGGCTTAGGAAATTGCTGTAAAATAGCTTGTAAGTGTCTAAAAGCCTCCGAGCTTTCCTCTCTTGGGCTTAGAAATGCCACCTCTAGAGCGGTGCCACAGGGCGTGGGAGGGCTTGGGGAGGTCTTGCCGGTCCCCGTCCCACCACAGGGCAGGAGCTGCCGAGGGGATGTTGAACTGTCCGGGCTGTGCTATGACAGAGGGATGGATCGTTTGGGTCAAGCCTGTCCAGTCAATTTGGAGACAGACAGAGCTGCTGGAATGGGGAGAGCCAAGGATGAGGGACAGGGATGTCCTGAGCGTGTGGCACTGCTGTGTGTCCCCTGCCTGGCTGCCGAGCTCAGGGGTTAAAGTCCTTCCAAGCCCCATGCCTGCACCTGACTGCTCCCCACACAGCCTTGTCCAGCTCAGTTTTAAAATACCCTTCACGTAACCTGGCCCAGGCTTGACTGTCCTCCTACGGTGCCTGAATCGTTTGTCTTAGTACCTAACCTTCGAGCTTTCTCATTGCAAATTAAGTTGATTACATCTTGGCCCAACTCCAGCAGACCCTGAGACCGATTGATCACTGTTGTCTCGGAGGTCTTGGGAGGCTCTTATCATGTTCCCCTCTGTCTCTGGCTTACTAGAGAAAACAAACCCCATCTCTTTGGCCAGGTCGGACCATCCACTTTGTCATCCCTGCCACTGCACCGACTCCTCCGAGCGTCTGCATCCCACCCCGAGCTAGCAGCCCTGAGCCCTGCGGGGCTCACTTTGATCGGTGTTCAAAGGAGGAACCCCAACGCCCTGAAGACCACCCTAGGTCACTTGCTTTGCCTAAGCACTCGAGTGCACACGTGAGTTGAAGCCAGACAGATGACTTGCAAGCTTCAAGTGAGGTTTGGCCATCTGGGCTCCCCCTTCGGCATGCACCGGCCCCGGTGTGCCTCTCAATGATGCTGCATGCAGAAAAGCACTCTGCCATCTGTTTCGCTCAGAAATACAGCTCTGGTTTCCAGCAAACGAGGTTCATCCATTGCTGGATGTGGGGCATGGGCTCCCTAACCCTTCAAGCCTTGAAGTCGAGGCAGGACATCACGCTGCATCGCAGCTGGGGCTGGAGGGTCCAAGCTGCCCACAGGCTGCAGGCTGGGGGGTCCTCAGACCCTCACCCTCCCTGTGAGGGGCCACCAAACGCACACATACATCTGTATGCACATCTGCATGCCCAGAGCCACACGCTGCCTGTCCAGATTTTCAGCCAAGGATGCTCCAACCTGAAGACGGCTCCAACCCAGCCTGCCTGGAGGATGCTGTGCTTTGCCCAGCTGCCTCTTGACTTTACTTTTCCCAGTGACCAATACCCCAAATCCCTTCGCATTTGAGGTCAGCAGAGAGCCCTCTCCAGCTGCCCAGACTTCAACGCTGAGGATATAACATTTTTCACCCACCCCCCTGCCAATCATCCTCCCCTTCCCCCTGCTCTAGGATTTAAAGAAAAAAAGATCCACCGGGCAAAGAGCTCGAAGCCGGCATCTGAGCAATTATAAAAGTGCTTTCTGCCAGCTGCTAGACTCCTCGTCACCAATCTGATCGGTAGACTAAACAGCAAGGACCTGGGCTGATCCCCCCCTGTGCTGCTTCGGCCTGGAAACGGGGGGGCTCGGGGGAGCGCAATGGTTAGCATCAAAACTGGCAGCAACATCCTAACGGAGAAGGCCAAGGGAATCCTGCGACTGCTTAATGGAGGTGGGTGGGAGGAGGCGGAGGAAGGGCTGAAGGGACCCTGGAGGATGGAGCCCGGGCTGTGGGAAGTGGGGACCCCCCCAGGCTGGGGGCTCGCTCCCCCCGGGGTGAGCTGGCTCCCTGGCTGCCGTCCTCCAGCTTTGCATCATCCCTCCTCCATCACCAAACCTGCATGTCCAAGCCCGGTGTGCCAGGGCTGGGGTTTCAAAGGTGATTTTTTTTCCCCCTTCAGTTGACTGAACCCTCCTCTTCCTCTCGCTCCCCGTGTTCTACCGACAGAAAACACAGGCGGTTTTCCCCGGGGGCCAGGGGGCTCATACGGAGCAGCTGGCGCCGTTATCTGGGAGTCACTCCCTTATCTGGCAGCCGATTTCGGCTCCAGGGAGTCAGCACCTCTCAGGTGAGGAAGGCTGGGTGACCAGCTGCCCACGCCGGGCACCCACAGGGGGGTTATCAGCCTGGCCACCTTGTCTGGCCAAGCCCCATCAGATAGCGGCACTCGGACATCCCTGGGGGTGACGGGGTGGAAATGGAACGTTGCAGCCGGGGAGCCTCGGGAAATGCCTGCTGCTTCCTAAAAATAAGGAAAGAAAAAAAAATAAACTTGGGCTCGAGTTCCTCTTTCCATCAGTTAGCAGCAATGCGTGATCATGCCAAATAAAATGAAGCAGTAGTGGCGCTGGAGAGAGAGCTGCGGCTTTTATTGCTCTTATCTCCTGGCTTCTGGAGGAGCGCGCTGCCTGCGTGGGGGTCTGGGCAGGGACACGGTACACACGCCACAGGGAGAGCGGCTCCCCTCTAAATCACGGCTTGCCATGATTTACGCAGAGGCTCACAGGTTAGGTAACTGCAGTAAACAGAATAAACAGACCTCCCTCTGGATTTATGGACCGACAAAAGGACCTTTAACCACAAAAGAAATGTGCTTTCCAGCCCTCTTCTATCACCAGATCCCAACCAAAGGCTTAAATGCTTATGTCAAGCCCACAGAGCTGAGGATTTGGGCTGGAGTCAAACTACTCTTCCATCCTCCCTGCTACCCGACTAAGTCATCTCATAGTTCATCTCCCGTTCACCTCTCAGCTGCCCAATGACACACACGCACACATGATGCCAGAGGAGCCAGAGGGAGCAGGGAGAGCATTTTTCTCTTACTCGGGCTTAAAATAAGTGACTAATAAATGCACAAGCAGGCAAAAGTGTGCAAATGCTCTGCAAAGAGGTTGCTCTCTCCTGCAGCTACCTAAAAGAGGGGACATCTTTTCGGGGTGCTGCTGGACCCTTCCTCCCCAGCAGCTACCCAGGTCAAGTGAGGAGCTTTGACTGCTATCGCCAAGATAAACCTTCCCAGCATGAGAGCTGCTGTCTAAAGAGGAATTAAGGGTGTTTTTTTCTTTTCTTGGAGTAAAAGAGTTGTTAGATTTTCATGTGGTTCTCAAATATCTGATGCGTTCCTCCCTGTAGATGTGGCAACTTGCATAATGATGATATTACCAATGTTTCATGCCAAATCAAAGGGTGCGTATAAAGGCATGGTGCCCGAGGAGTCCTTTGTTATCAGCCTTTAGACTATGATTTTTAATGTGGCATCCCTGCAGAAAAAGCAGCTGGAGAAGAGGAGCCTGTCCATCCCCAGACAGGCACGGCTTGTGCTCGGGGAGCCGGTCCCACTGGTGGCAGGAGCATGGTAGGGAGTGCAGGAGGTAAGCGTAAAACCAGAAGCTAGGCTGAAAAACTTTGGAAAGTTTGGTATTAATAGGACTTCTGGCTTTCCTATATCATCAGTTGAGTCAGCCACAGCATCAGCCACACAGAGCAGCCCAGAAAATACACTGCTACCAAATAAGTTCTCGGAGCCCAGTGTTACCCCTTCCCTTGATAGCCAGAGAGGGAAAAGCATCCAGGAAAGTGCTGCCTTCCCTCCATCTTGCACATCTTTATTTAATTCCATTGAAAGCAAGCACGCATATTTGAAATGGAACGATTTAAATCCATGAATTGTTCTAAATCCAGGAGAATTGCCAAACTCTCTGTTTTAATGCATTTTCAAATGGCCTTTTCCTCCTGTCTTGGGGAGCCAAGATATGGCTATTTAATTACAAGCACAACCTCCATTTAAGAAACCCTTGTAATGAGGCTGGCGTGGAAAGGCATCCGATTTTTCCATTGTCTGACCGAGGCGCTGCAATTAGTGTGCTTTATCCCAGGTTTGCATTTGGCATGACTCAGTGAGTGATGCTTTGGGGAATGGGCTAGCGGTAATCTCCGTGCTCTGGGCTCTTCGTTATCCTGCCCGTTAGAGGGGACCGAATCCAGACTCCTGCCAGGGGAAGGGGATTTGGGCTGGCTGCTTTCTGCAGCTCGAACCTGGGAGCAGAGGCATTTAGTCCTCCATGGCGCAGGTTGGGAGAAAGGGAATGGGAAAGAAATATAAAAGGGATGGAGGTTTGGGTCAAATGGAGGCAAAGAAAAGTCGTGGTAAGGGGGAGAAGCAAGAATGGCATTGCAAAGAAACTACAATGTGGTCCTTGCAGTAGCTGCACGAAAATGTTTCCCTTGGCTTGCTTTGAGTCAGGAGCAAGACCCAACCCGTGGAGGGTTGCTCCAGGTATGTTAGCAGCAGCTCAGCTCTGAAAATCACTGCAAAGAGCTTCCCCGAAGGCCGGGGAGACCCAGATAGGAAGGGATGTGATGCAGCATCGTTTCCTGACTGGGATGACCTAAATCCAGGGTAGGGACCTCTCAGTGCTGGAGCCACCACACCCTACCTCAGGAACCAGGGTGTGCTGAGCCCGCTCAGCCCTGCTCCAGCCCCAGGAAGCCTAATTTAAACCAAAGCACCTCCCTGGCATGACAAGCGAGGACCATCCACTTGCAGGTCATCCCATGCCATCAGGCTGCTGCTAGTAGGTGTGGTGCCACCCCGGCAGCACGGTGGCAGTGCCCCCCATCACCTGTCAAAGCCACCCACTGCCCTCATCCCATGGAGGGGACCAGGGTGGGCTGCAGAGCCACCCCGGAGGTGATGGAGCAGGGTGGGGGACGTCTCCCCCCCACTGCCCCTCTGCCAGGCTGTGGATTTGGGTCTGCACTGCCCACCCTGCTCCGTGGGCAAGGGGATACGGAAAGAACCCTGGCTGATGTGGGGGTACCCACGTGTGGTACCAAAACCCGCTGTCAGGGCTGATGGAGAGCTCAGCTGGGCAGGGAGCTGCTCGCATCCCGTGCCGGCTCTCCATCCCTCGAACATGCATTCCTCCAGGCTCAGGGAGCGCTGGGCTGGCTCCGGCTCCCAGGAAGCAGCCGGGCCATGGTGGAGCCAGCCTCCTCCCCATCCATCATCCTTATCAGCCAGCGCTGGCAGCCCGGCGGTCCTTGGCAGCGGGGCTGCACGGACGGCGGGCCGGAGCCGTGCGGCGAGAGACAAGCAGGAGGCATCGTAGCGATAAGCCACGCCGCAAACAAAAACAACTCTCTTCCTTGGCGACTTCAAAGCGCTGAGCTGAAATTTATGTGGCCGCAGAGCCCGTGTGGGTGCTGGGAGGGTGGGGGCAGCCTCAGCAGGGGGACATGGGCAGGACGCAGTACTGGGACCACGGTTTGCCCATGCGGAGCCGTGGCTCCGACAAAGTCTTCTGCGGGATGTAGGCAAGGAGCAAAGCAGGTTGCCCTGCACTGGGATGGGCACAACCCGATAAAAGCAGCAAGTCAGCCCCAGGCAGGGTTGTGCCCCATGGCCGCAGGCTTTCTGCGCCCATGGGCTCCCAAAGCATCCCACAAAAATGTATTCTGAGGATTTGCTGGGAGCGATGAAGGCCATTTGCTTTTCACGTGCAACTGTCTCACCAGGCATAAAGTAGTTTTGGAGAGCGGCTCGCGGGCTGTCAGGCAGAAGATTTAGGGCTGTTCCCAAGGAAAGTAAGAGCCCAGACACAACTGCACTCCACCTGCCTCGGAGAGGTCCCACGAGCGTTACTCCTGCTTTTATTCCTCTGATGGCCCCAATGAAATCCGTGAGACCTCTTGTGGCATGAGCTGAAACTCCATATGCCTCTGTCAAGACATCACGTCGGGGCATCATAGCTGTAGGGTTGCGGCCACCCCCATCGGCACTGCCACCGCGCCTTCGGGGTCAGCATCTGGGCAGCACCAGGGGAAAAGACATTTCAGGGCTAACTGGAAAAAGAATTGTGTTGCAGTTAACGCAGGGGTGAAAGCATCTCACACCTGAGGTGGCGTTTGGATGATCTACTGCTGCAAGCTGCAGGGAAAGAGACCCAGAGACGAGATCCGAAGCAGGTTAAAGCCAGGCTGCAGCACGGCAGTGGCCTTGGGGAGAACAGGAATGCGGTATGGCGGGGGGATGATGTATAGCAACATATATGCACTCACAAGCATGTATGCATACACATATGTTTATACACATATTAACTTCCAGCTCTACATACACATACCTTAATTTTCAAGTGTGCTAATGCTATTGAAACAAAATGACACACACCTTTGCTGGTAATTGCCTCTTTTTCTCTTTATAGGATTCAATGTCATTGAGCTTTGTCTGTATGCCAAGTCATGCTGAAAAATTAATGACCATTAACTTTTAAAAAAGTCTCTTAAATTTATATAAGCATTATTCATCAAGGACTCTTGTATTTATTTGTCAATGAAATGACTCAAAGTTAGAGTTTTTAATCTTAATTTGATTTAATTTCCTTTCCCCAAATTTAAGAGCCTGTTCTTTCCATTTCCTTTCCTCCCTCCTCATTTTTAGTAAATGAGAAGAGACTTAAGGGTAGGGGATCCCCATCTCTTTCACTTGAGTTGCATTTAATTGAATTAAAAGTGGAAGGATGACTTATTTTTTTACCTAGTTCATCACAAATCAGACCTATTCCAGGTGAAGGAGGAAGTGTTATTTCACTCGGTACCTTCTGTGGAAAAAAGGCCCTTTTCCTCAGCTGTCCCCACAGGAGGTGTGGAGGAAGGGCCCCATCAGATGCACTTTGATGAAAGGCATCCTGATGCTGGAAGACCCACATTCCCCGCTTCATCTCTTGCACTGGGGCAGCCCTTCTTCTGCCTTTCTCTTCCTACCACGACTATGGCCTGGGCCTCCCTTGGCATGCTGCCGCCCTTCCAGAGCCCTCTCCTTTGCTTCCAGCAACGACACCGCACACCAGTCCCACATAGGGGCACCAGGGTCATGGACGTGAGCAAGCGACCAAGCGACCATGCAGCAAGCGAGCAAGCGACCATGCAGCAAGCGAGCAAGCGACCACGCAGCAAGCAACTACGCATCTGCAGCAGAGCTCCGCCCCCTTCACCTTTTATAGCAGAGGTGGTGATGTCAAAGGTAGCCACCACAGCCTGATTGGCTGGCAGGTGCTGGGGGCGTGGTCTCCCTGCCCCACCCCTCTTTAAAGGGGCAGAAGCCCCCCCCCCCCCACCCCACCCCACCCCAGTGGAGATGGTCCAGCTCTTGCTCAGAGTGGTGTGGAACATCCTGCTCCTTCCCTGCCTGCAGAGAGCGTGCCTGCACATATACATACTTACATACATTATGATATCTTGTTTTAATTACATTAGAGCAAATGACTCCTTCCCCTATGGTTTATATCAGCGCTTTGGGTTTGTAATTTATCTTGGCACAGTCTAGACTGGAGCCACTTTGAAGCTGTTTCAAACAGGATGAGAACAAACAATTTTTCCAGAGTGGCTGGATTAAGAAAACTGGCAGCCATTCGTCTTTGGGGGAAGGTTTGTGGCAGCGCCGTGTCCCCGCTGGAGTCCTGCCAACCTCCTGCTCCCTACCCTGCCGGACAGAGAGCTCCTAACCCTGCGGAGGGTGGGAAATCGCACCGCTAGCTACCGTGCACGGGGGGGAGTTGGCAAAGGGCACCATCAGAGGGGGCTGCGCAAGGAAGACCTGATTTATTGCTGATTATTTGCGCTTAGTTTATCCCCAAGTGTTAGAGACAAGGTGGTTGTGCTGAGCGGATGGTACCGCAGCGAGAGATGCAGCGTCCAGCATTGGGGAGCATTGGCTGCGGCCGGTCCTGCTGCTCCTCCAGCCCGAGGGGCCGTGGTCACCCCATCCCATTCCCAGAGCGCGGCTCCTTTACCCATTCACCAACCCCTGCACAGTACTTTCCCTATAAACCTTATTGACATCTTTAATGCAGGAAATCTCTCCTTATTTTCTTCAGATAAAAGTAATCCTGAAAACATCTTTACTAACTTCTGTAGTTACCCTGAGATATTTCTTTCTTTAAAAAACCAAGCCACCACCAAACTCTTTCATTGACTGGAAAAGGTGGTTTTCTTCTAAATCATGGCTTTCAAGCACCCCAAAAGTTGGAGGGCTCATTTTAGGATAAGTACAGTACAGGGAATAGTTCTCCCTGAGCCCTGCACTGAGATTATATGGATCCCCCTCCATGGGCAGGGTGAGAGTCCCAGGGCGTCCTCAGGACCGCTCAGACCTGTTAGTGCCCTCAGGCCCTGGTCCCCCAGCCCTGCCAGGGACAGCTCTTCATCACCTTGGGACCTAGGAGGTGACGAGGTGATGAAGAGCCGTCCCTAGCAGGTCTCGGGGCTGAGCTCCCCGGCTGCTCCGAGCCCACGCACGCCGCCGCCCCACATTGCCACAAATCCAGCTCTGAGCAGCAGCAGAGCTCGCATGGAAACACATGTGTTTTCTATATTTTTCCACCCAAACGCCGGGTTTTTAAATATTCTAGCAGCACTGTTCGCTCGGCAAAAGCTGCCAGGGTTTATGACAGATCCCTCCTCCTTAAGGCTTTGAAATAAGGCTGTAAACATGCTCGCCAGGCTAAAGTGTTGCCTGTAAAGGGGGTTGCTCCCCTCATGATGTGCCTATTGGCTCCAATTAGCACTGGCAGGAGTCAACCGCAAAGAGAAGGCAGAGCTTATCCCTGGGAGTGAACTGATTTATTTACAGCATTTTCAAAGCAAGACGAATATGGCTTTTTTTCTTTTTTTTTTCCTTTATGAAGCTACCCATTTGCAACAGGAAAAAAACGCCAATGATCCCCTAAATAGCTGGAAGCAGGAGGATGCTGCCTGCTTTCCTCGAGACAGAAATCCTGCTTTGTTTAATAGGGGTGGGATAAGATCGGCTGGCATTTTACTGAAGCCTTGCCCTGGCCGTCGCCAGAGTGGAGGACAGGGAACCCTGCCCAGCCATGCCCAGAGCAGGAGACCAGCACCTCAGCACCGCGGGGTCAGGAGCCGAGGGCTGGTTTTATCTTGTTTTGGATGCTTCAGCAAGAGGAGCTGGGTTTTCTCAGGGTGCTGCCTGGGTACCACCGAAATTCGCTTGGGCAGGAGCTGGAGGAGCTCAGCCCAGCTGGATTTCAGACCCATTTCATCCAAGCATCCCATCACAGATTTAGGTACCATAAGACACCTGTGTTGGGAAGCAGCGGCTCCGCTCCGTGCTTCGGGGCTCACTGGAGGCAACATGCTCTCTGCGGGGCCAGTTTCAGCTGCCAGGCCAGGGGAACAGCCACTCCAGGGGAAAATCTGTGGTAACCCTGTGAGGAGACAAACCTCCTCATGCAGGAGAGCCGGGGAGTGGGCCGGGCAAGACCTCCCCGTGGGGCTTTCTGCTCCCATGCCAGCATCTTCAGCAGGAAGCAACAGGAGGAAAAGCTGTGTGCCCCATGGGCTCAGCCATCCTCCCACCCCACAATGCCACATCCAACCATCTCTTCGGGTTCACTTGGGTTCACCACCCCATCAGCACAACTGGGCACCCGCCTTCACCCTTCGGGCTCCTTCCACCTCCGCTGGCCGCAGCCCGAAGGTCCCTTCTCCGGAAAGCAGCTGCTTTCTGTCACAGTGCCGTTGGGAAGGAGCCAGGGCGAGGAGGTGTTTGTACAGGCAGGAGTTACGGCCATCGCCTGCTACCGACCACGTGCTCTGCTTAGCCGGCAAGAGCTAAGTGGCCCGGCAGTAATTCAACGCCGAAGCTGCCCGGGTGAGGTGGCAGCCAACAACGGGGGTTTATGGACTTTGGAGGGGACTTTGTTAGTGGCAACCTCAGGGGACTTTGCTGCCGGGAAATGCTGGAAGCTTGTTGTGCTCATTAAAGGAGGGGAGGCGATGCAGTCGACAAAGGTGGGAGTGCGCTGCTGCGCTCTGCACGTCCCCGTGGCACGTCCCTGCAGGTCCCCGTGCCATCGCGGTAGGCAGCAGCTCCGGTCTTCGCCGGAGCTCAGGGTCCTCTGAGAGGACTGAGCCCCTGCAGTGCCTTGGCCCCTTTTCTCACGCTCGCCGGTGAAGGGAAGGGGTGAAGCGCTGCGGGAAGGTGAGAGAGGATAAAATCATGACTCCTTCGCGTCTGCCAGGGATAACCAGTGCCTCAGTTTCCCTGCAAAACCTGCTTGCGACACGTTGCCGCTCTCAAGGCAGAAGGGTAACCGGGGCTCGGGCACCGTGCTCGGCTCTGCCTCTCGAGAGAAAAGTCGATGCCGAGCCCCGAGCATCCCCGGCGCTGATAGCAGGCGTGGGCCAAGGCCCCGCTTTGGGGCTGGGCTCAGCTCAGCAGCTGAATCAGCAAATAATTAGCAGCAGCCAGAGCCGGGGGATTAGCATCCCTCTCCTCTCCAGCCGTCCAGCCCGGCTTAACCCTTTCATCCACATGTCTCTGAAGCCCGGAGGCATTGGGGTCTCCCAGGGGGAGATGCTGCCGCGGGGCCGGCGCCACTGGGGGGGTGCCCAGGGTGCCACGGCCAGTGCCCCCTCGTCGGAGCGGCGTCCTTGCCGCAGTAGCAGCCGGGAGCTGGCGCATGGCTCGGGGCGAGCCGTCAGTCCCGTGCCTGGCGGCTCGTTTGTTCACCTCCGGGCAGCCCGATGACAGCGCTTCCCTTTACTACCAGCTGCAAAAACCTGGCAGCTGATTTAGGAGAGCTCCCGGGGCCCAAAATGTAAACCGTTTTTCACCAGGAATGTATAAGCAAGCCATAAAAAAAGGGATTTGAGTCTGGTCACATGGGACAGGCCTCCCATAAAATTGAAGCATTGATCTGTATTTTAGTGAGCAGCTTCGAAGCTGCCTGGATGATTGAAGACCTGAGCTTTAACAAACTCTGTAATCTCCCACCATACATCTGAAGTGGCATGTTTGAAGTCCGAGGACGAGTTATTTATATTATTTGTATAATACACAGTGAAAGGACATTAGCCACAGCTCGAGCACCAGTGGCGGGTATTGCTGCCGGGCAGAGGGAAGCAGTGGCTCCGCGGTGCATCGCTCCGCATCGGGGCTGCCCCGCACGCAGGCACATGCATGTGACGGCTGAGGTGGCCCGAAACCGCAGGTTCTGGCCATGCTACTGCACACCAATGCCATCCTGGCTGCCCAGTGCCATCTGCTGGGCTGGGACATGTGGTCCTGCCCTGCTCTCCTGGTGGGGGTCACCCCCTTCCTGGCATGTGTCACCCCCTTCCCCACTAGGTCACCCCCTTCTCAATGTCTGTCACTCCCTTCTTGATGTCTGTCACCCCCTTCCCAGCAAGTGTCACCTGTTCCTGGCATGTGTCATGCTCTGCCCAGCATGTGTGCCACCACCATCCTGGTGTGTGTCACCTCCTTCCCAGTGTATGTCACCCCAATCCTGGTGTGTGTCACCCCATTCCCAGTGTGTCACCCCTTCCTGGCATGCATCACACCTTTCCCAGCATATGTCACCCATTTCCAGCATGTCAGCCCATTTCCAGCACGTCACCCCCTTTCTGGGATGGATCACCCTGCTGCCAGTGTGTCTCCCCGCTGCGGGTGCTGGCTGGGCTGTGCTGGGACACACCACTGCTCATGGAACCCCCCTGCCTTGGTGTCCTGGTTTCGGCCACGCAAGGAAAAAACCCACTGCCACCCTTTCATTTCCATGGCCCAAACTGGTCTTGCCCATCAGCAACAAAAAAAAATATTTGGAGAAGTATATATTCACTATAAAAAGTGTAAATTTGGGGATAAACAAAATTATTTATAAATTCCAGTCAAACTCTGAACAGCTCTGGTGAGGCCGGAGGGATGCCTGGGGCACAGGCTGAGAAAGGCCAAGTGCCATTTAAAAACATGACTTAGTTTTCCGTGTCTGGGAGATGTTTCCCCTCCACCCTAAGTTCACTTTCCGTGATTTGAAGGGGTTAAGCAAAAAATGGTTAAAAGCTGGAAAGTGTCTCCTCCACAACCAAACGGAACCAGAACTGTTGGGGTCACCTAAAGCATGTTGCAACTTTTAAATGAAGCTTCTTGGTAGCTTTCCTACACCAAAATCTCCATGTTTCCCCGTTATATATTTTGGGGGACAGCTGTGAAACCCAAACCATCCAGTAAGCATGTGGGAAAGGGGAGCTCTCGGTTTTGGTGGCAGCTCCCAGAACGCGGGGCTCGGTGAGACGCCGGCTGCTTCCCGGCCGTGCTGGAAGACCCCCTGGGGCAGCTGCGGGGATGTCCAGCACGGGCAGCAACACCGCGCTGGCTTCCCCAAAATCCAATTTTTCTTTTATTTCCTGCTTCTCTCTCTTGGAGTATCACTAATCACAACAGTTTGCCCCAGGATGTTATCATCCAAATAACCAATAACCCCTGGAAAACCCCACAAGCCCCCCACCATGCGAGCCACGGCCGGGGCAGGTGCAGCAGCTCGAGCTCAGCCCGAGTTTTCCACTGCAGGCTTTGGGGGTAGGTGGAGAATTGTGCAATACTCAGCCTCCAGCCAGTATTTTGCGGCGGCCAGAGCAGGGCTCCCATGCCCTTGGCGGGACGATGGGAGGCTGCGATTACTAATCCCTTGCCCACTTAAGGCAGGCTCGGTGCTCCAGCCCACGGAGAGGCATATTTGAAATGCTTCGGGCCAGATTCGGACTCCTGTGCCGTTCAAGTTTTCCAATGGCAGCCCAGAAAAACCTCCTCCCCAAAATAGCCCCCAGCTGTGCCGCCGAACCCACGCCATCGGGGGGGGGGGGGATCCTCAGAGTGGGTGCCACTACTCCCGCGGGAGCCCCGTGATGGAGGATACGGGTGAGACGAGCGGGGATGGGGTCTGCTTTGTCTCATGGAGGCAGCCCTGGGCAGAAAAGCTGGGGCGAGATGGCCGGGGCTGGCTGCTGCTGGGGCTTCAGCAGCCTCATGCTGTGATCCAGGCACGGAGGGGTTTGGGGGGGCCACCACAACCCTCGCGGGGTGCATCGCTCCCACCTGAGCAATGTGCTTGGAAAGGGAGCCGGTTAACTCAGTGCCACTTAAAAGAGGGATTAAGCGTACAAGCCCGATAAGGAGTTAGGAGGGTTATTTCTCCCCCGTCAGTTGCCAGATAGGATAGGGGCTGGGGCTGCTGGTGGCAGGGCCGAGCTGTGGGGCGGGCAGGGTGTGCAGCCCCCCATGCTTTCTTTGGGGGGAAGGCGGCGGAGCAAAGATGCAATAAATGCCCGGTGTTTCACCACATGGGGAAATTATTAGGACAGATTTTTGGCAGGGGTCAGAGCGTCACTTTAATAGCGCTGGCTTTAACGAGTGTGTGTGTGTGTGTGTGGATGTGTGGGTGTGGGTGTCGGGGGGTGTGTTTGCAAGATGCCTGTGAATTTCCCTTATCCCAGGGAAATTGCTCCAGTTACCTGCTTGGCTTTCACTGACTGGGAAAATCAGGGTCTGGAAAGGACCGAGCCCATCGATTCATCCGTCCCGATGACCAAAACTCCCCCCAGTCACTTGCTGCTTGGCCAGAGTTAAGTCTCAAACTGCGTCTTGCAGGGAAATAAGACAAATCAGCTCCTGCTTTGAAGACTTCTGCAGGAGAGCACAGCCCAGCCTCGGCCGGCGCGTCCTGCCCTCCTCGCAGCCGGCTGCGGGGCAGGTTTTACACTGAAACTGCCAGAGTCCTGTAACTGCACGAAAAATCAGCTTTTGCTAAAAAAAAAATACATTTTGAAAAGCTTTAAATGCGATCACTTAAAAAGGGGTGTGTGTGCGTGTAAATAATTTTAAGTCGGTCTCAGGAGCTTTGCTTGCCTGACTCATGATTAGGGTTTTTTTTTTATGTATCACATCAGAAAATACTGTAAAACATACTTTCAAAGCCTCAGAGGACCTCGGCCTCCTCAGAGTATTCAAAAGCATCAATTACACGAGCATTACGGGCAGGATAGTTTGTACGAACCCTGTTAAAAAGTCAACCTGAGACTTGTGCCTCTAAATCCCCTCGCAGCCCCCAGAGCTGGAACTGATTTCTGCCCAGGCTTCAGCACTAGGAAATGTTTCAGTTTAAAAAACGTTGAAAAACATTAAAACCAGGCCGTATGCACTTATTATTGAGAAAATCCCACACAGATGGACTGCATTGAACCATGAGCAATTATTTTCTGCCGTTCTCGTGAGTTAATGAGATGATCAGAAGTCCCCAGCGGCCTTCCTTTGCCTGCAGACCTGTGCATCAATCTCCTCTTCTGCAGCCTGGGGCTGTGCGGTGCTGGCACGAGCCCCTTTGCCAGCCCCGGCGCTCCCTGCCAGGGGACTAAGAAGGCAGCGAAGGCAGACCCTCGGTTTTTACAGGGCTGGCAGCTGTAAAGCCCAGGACCCAGCTTTTTTTAGTGCTGAATGTGTTTGGGTGTGCCTGCACATCAGGGACCCACGCGCTGGCAGGAGCTGGTATGCTATGGCAAACCCATGGCTGAGCAGGCGCTGCCGGGGTTTGGCACGGCACGGGCGGCCAAGACGAGAAAAAAAATCTTTTTTTTTCCCCCGTACGAAGTCAGGTTTGTTGTTACTCTCCCAGTGGGAACCTGTTTGCCACGATTGCTGAGCCCATCCCTCTTTTGCCAAGCGTGGGGTGCCGGTGCCGAGCTGGGCTCCGGGCACGGCGGCTGCCTCTGCCTCTCCTCCTGCCAGCGCTAGCCGGCGTGGCAGCGATGGAGAGCCCTGGCCGGGCCAGACCGTGGTTGTTTACATCCCCCGGTGCCTCTGCGCCGTTGGGAGCCCTGCAAACAGCCGAGCGTGATGCACACTCACTCTTCTGGCATGAGCAGAGCAGAAGGTGGCTGAGGTCTGCACCCTTATCAGCACCAGAGCCCTAATTACTGTCCTAACATCTAATACTCCAGGCTTGGCCGGTACCTTACGGGCCTGATTCCCTTAGACAGAAGCTGTTATTGTCCAGATGAGGGGTTTGAAGTTTTGCAAACACAAACCTATCCTCAAAGGGAATTTCTTTCGCTGACACTTCCCAAGACAAAGAAACATTTCTGTCTGTGTTTTTGCAGATGGATCTGGCCTTTTTTTTTTCCCCCTCTGGATATTTGCAGGGCTGCCTGCTTCTGCTTTCAATAAGGAAGCGATACGGACAGGGGTCGGGACGACCACCTCGGTGTGGGGCGAGAGGGCAGACCCCGCTGCCGGTGGGGCTGCTGCCCGTTTTACCGGTGTGCTGGGCTCCGTTTTACTGGGACGCTGGGCTGGGCTCCATCCCGTGGCTCTGGGGCCGCGAGCCCTGCCGCCGCAGGGAGGGCACTATGCCACGGTGGGGGCCGTGGGCTCGCTGGGGCGGCGAGCATAGGACGGGGCAGGCTGGCAGCAGGCAGCTGCCGGGCACGGCAGCAGGGAGCCGCTACAGGCTGCTCTTTGCAGGGCACAGAGCTGGAAGCGCCGGCTTCCCCCGCCATTTGGCTGCTCTGGTGCTGTTCACAGGGGCCTGGGCTGGATGTGGCCCCAGGCACCCGCTTGCCAGCCCTCTCCCAAAATCTCTATTTATAACTGGGAAATGGCCATATCATTTCTTCGTACCAGTCACTCGCCTCCAGCGGGACGCGAGGCTGCCTGCTCCAACCGGGGCTGGCCGAGCAAAGCAGCGAAGGGAAATCCCGTGGCCTTTCTGCAACGTCGATTAATCAAATGGTGCCTTGTTAGCAGTGCACAAGGTGAGAGCCTGGCACTTGCCGAGCCCAGAGCAAAGCTCCTGCTGCCCGTGCTGGGATAAGAGCAGGCTCTCATACGCCAGTGGAATCAGCGATTTAAAGAAGTAATCTGATCAGATGTAGCTAGTTATTATAACGGACTCAGCAACTTTAACGAGCTCCTGCACAGACTGGATTACCGCGGTCACTCATCCATAGTTCATTAGAGCTTCAGGAAGGGGATCCACGAGAAGTCGTGAAATATGATCTCCTAATCTCGCCTAAGTGGGAGAAGCCCAGCTATAAAGAAAATACCTTTTAAAAATACCCGTGGAGTGAATAAATCTCCCTTGTGCTAAAAGGCAATGAAAGCGGACCCGCGAGAGAAGGGAATCTGCTCACGGGATGCGTTTTCGGTACACGCGGTTAAAGAGACTTCAGGCAAGGGTGGTGTGCTTGGGTGGAGGAACAGAGGTCCTTCTGGTTTTCATCGATCAAAAATATCTTTCTAATGGTTTTCTTGGGGTTCCTGAGGAAAATAAATAAATAACGGATGGGTGGAGGAATGAGATGGGCAGACCCGCTGTCCCCACGGGCAGCAGTGGGCAGAGAGCCCAGAGGAGGAAGGTCTGCCCATCCTGGAGTTATGCCCAGTTTCTGGTGTCCCTCTCAGTCCCAAACACTCTCATCCAGTCTGGGGCTTGAAACGTCATTCATGGCCAGCGAATGGCACCCAGCTGGCACCCGCGCCCCTGAGGCTGTCCCCAGCCGATCCCTTTCCCAGGAAGGGCAGGTTTGGTGTCACCCCGGGTATCTGCTTACCAGGACAGCTCGCCAGGGCGAGGATGCTCCTCTGAGCATGGCATGTCACCTGGTGCCATCAGGTCATGTGTGCGCGTCCCCGAGGCTGAGGGCATCGCCCAACTCAGCTGGTGGGGCTGGATCCTCTCTGCTGGGGCAAGGTGGTAGCCCAGGGCTGGCTCGGGGCTGGGAGGACAAGATGTCCCCTGGGACCTGGAGAAAGTGGGGTGGGGCAGCTGGGGCAGAGGTGTCCCAACAGCTGGCAGTGATTTCAAGGGCTGGTTCTGCTGGGATGACCCACGTCCAGCCCCACCCCATGGGCAGCGGGAAGCGGTAACATCCCTATGAACGGAGGAGAAGAAAGCAGAGCTCCAGAAAATGTAGGGCCAGATCCACGACCCCTGCACGATGGGTGCGGGCAGCTCTCTTAACTGGGAAACCCATGCCGCTCCATGGGCAAAGGAGGCGGCATGGCAGCGGCGATGCCGGTACGGAGGGATGCCCATGTAGGACTTCCCAAGCAGGACATGCAAAGAGAAACCCCGAGAAGATTCCTTGTCCCCTATAAACCACCCCGGCCCTTATCAGGGAGAGCATTCAGCAAACGATTAACTGAAGACTTCATTAATACTGCTGCAGCTGGGACTGCTCAGGGGCTTAACCTGAAGCATGTGCTCCTCTGGCTGAGGGTCTTAATGCACTTAGTGAACATCTGGATATGGCCCGCCCCTTCCAGACCTTTCTTCTCTCCACGGGCAATCGGGTTATCTGGAGGGGAAGGAAGCCTGAAAGCTGACTCTGTCCTCCAGGGCCGCTTTCATTCCTCGGCAGCCCCGGGGGACAATTTGGCAGTAAGGAGCGTCGCATAAAGGAATGTCCCGTGATGGACGGCGCTTAATGGGACACCTCTGCACGCACCCCTCGGCAGAGTGGCCGTGGGCGCAAACCCCGACCCATCCCCAGCAGCCTCTTGGTGTGGAGAGGTGATGCCGAGGCTGAAGGATGCCCGTGCTCACCCTCGCAGCGGGGCGGACGCTTTCCCTCCAGACACCTCCACGCAGGCACTGGTACCTCTGGACGCGCAGGCTCTGCAGACTCCAAACGCCGAGAAATGTTTGACAGAGCAGCGTACGTATTCCAAACATTGTTTGATTCATGTTTTAAAGTCTCACTTGCAAGCATACTTCCCCAGCTCAGACATCAATCACTGCAAATATGTTCTTATAAACAAAGCAATACAGACTGACTGTCTCTTCCACCCCTACCATATGCAGGTCACCGGGCAGCAACCCGAGGAGAGGCGCTTCCCAGCACATCTGAGCCTCCCCGGAGGACACCAGCACAGGTAGCTGGGAAAAAGCAACGGGAAACCTGTTACCAGTGGCACGGTACCACCCAAGGGCATGTATCCCAAAGGAAGGAAGCCGAGTCCTTCATCGCTGCGCCGAGGATGACTAGCTCCTGCTGCACAGCCGGCGCAGAAGAGTGTCTGTCCTTACGGTGACCAGCCATCCCTTCGGCTCCTCATCTCCATCACTCCATTCCCCCCCAAACACACATCCCTGCCATTACGGGGATGAGCTCTCGCCAGGCAGGGATGGGGGGATGCCACAGTCAGGATGGAGTATTTCTCAGCAGCCGGGGTTCCTGCATGCAGCTGCACGCTTACATGGGTAAACGAGAGCAGGCGCCTAATTTCATTCATGTTTTAACCCTGAATGTCTCATTGTCACATCTAATACCTACAAGAGGGCCCCCTCCTCAGCACTGGGGACCTGCTGCACATGGTGTGGGCATGGGCATGTCACGGCCGGCTGCTCCCCATTGTCACCGCACTGTCACCACCAGCACTTCCCTGCCCGCGCTGCCTGCAGGAACATGGGGCCATGCTGGGACGCAGTTGTACGTGCTTCCTCCACCACTGTGGACATCCTAGACCCTACAAGCCCCAGCCTTTGCCACCACATGGCAGGGTCCCTGAAGCACACCCAGCTGTGGGGCCACCCCTGCCACCGGCTGGGGACCCTGAGAGTCCTTACAGAAACAGTGAGACAGGACAGGGAGGGTGGTAAAAAGTGTCTGCTCCAGACTCACAAGTTTTGGAGACTTTTTAAAGCAGACTTCCTTTCCTTAGGACACTCCAGCAAAGTGCAGGATCCTGCTGGTAGGCGACTCTCGCACTCCTCAGCCCTCTGTTTAGGAAAAATAAATAGGAAAGAATCCAGCAGCGGAGCTTTCCTCCTGCTGTGCGAGATGGATCGGCGCTCACCACCGCAGGAAAACTGTCCCACCATGATCTAACCCAGCACTTTGTCCTGAAATGCTCTGCTACGGCTAAATAAATGACTCCTCTGGAGCAGGGTGACACATTCCAGCCCCAGACAGTGACACTGACAGATGCAATCAGCCTGCAAGGTTTAAATGGGAACATGGCGCTGGTGGAGCCGGCAATGGGAAATTTATGAGGGATTCGGGAGAGGAAGAGGAAAACCAACAGTGTTTGCTGGTGCGGGAGGGAGGAAGGTCCTCATGTGACAGCAGCCCAGCCATGGCATGGTGGTATTTATTGTGGGTGATCTGGTGGCAGGGGCCTGGCTGCGGGGAGGGGCAGCAGCGTGGTGGGACAAAAAAGCGGTCCTGGCTCTTTGTCACTCATGAGAGAGCAATCGGGAGGTGGCGTTGTGGCCATCTCCTGCATGGGAAATGATTAGCCCTGTGGTCCCACCATGACTCCCAAATTGAGAAAACCCCATCCTGCTGCTGAGCACACGCAGAGCTGCTTTCTCAGAGCAGCAACGTTGCATCCCACCTGGGTTTGAGCAGGCTCAAGCTCTCCCAGGTCAGTGCCGTGCATCCAGCTACAAGCCACAAGCCACATCTAGCAGGTGATTTGGATTCATACAGCCCAGGGCTGAGCACCAGCCTAGTGATGGGAGCCTGCTGACCGCCCAAGCTCCCCATTTCAGCTGAAGCACTAAGGTGAGGGAGGCTTTGAACACGTATACTCCGCGTTCTCCTCCCCCATTCTTGCCCTGCATCCCTGTCGGTGTGGGGCGGAGGGGCTATATCAGTCTGCATCTCGCCTGAGTCAGCCCGGCACCAGCCGCCATGGCCCAAGATATCAGCGAGTGGCTTGGCCATAGGGCTCTGGGGGGACAATTAGAAAGGAGACAGCTCCTGCCTGCACCCAGCTGCCTTCCCACGCCACGGAGCAGGGCTCGGGGGCCTCCAGAGCCTGCCAGGATGCTCGGGGGCTGCACTGCTTTGGGGTATTTCCCCGCAGAGGGGCAAGGAGGACAGCCCCGCCACAGCTCCCGCAGCCAGCCCTGTCTGACAAGGCACCGCTGCGAGGGCAGGAGAGGGGAAAAAAAAAGTCTCGCTGCTGTAGGGAGATTTACTGGGCTTGTTATCAGCACAGGAAGAGCTGGAGCTTAGGGGCAAATGGGACATGCTTTGCCTATTGCGGTATTTTTTCCTACCGTGCTCTGACCCTGCCAGCTCGCACGGCACAGGCAGGCGGCACGCTCAGCTCCACCACTCACTTGCCAGCAAGCTTCGTGCGAGTCCCTTCACCTCCAGCTCTCCACTTGCTGAGGCAGGGGCTGCTCAGAGCCTGGAGCAACCGTGTTGGTTAAAAAAAGTGGTTTGTGTTTAAGTGCCAGTGTCCGTAAGCCCAGCAGAGCCACTGGCACGGCCAAACGCTGCAGCCCAGCTTGCCCAGCCAGGGGCTACTCTCCACATCCAGTGCATTTGGGTCTCAGCAGCTGCTTTTAACCAGGAATGTGGTTTGTAACCACAGCTGGGACCTAGAGATGGGTGGTTACGGGGCTTTTGTGGGTCTTCCCGGTCCCGCTGCCCACCTGCAGCTCGCACCAGCCTCACCACGCTACCCCTGGGTGGGATCCTGGGGCTTATTTCCACAAGATCTCAAGGCTGTGGCCAGCTTAGAAATGAGAGTTTTCTCCTGGTGAGAAGGGATGCTTCCCGAGGGTTGTGCTTTATGCTTATTTGAACCCCCTGCAAATACATGGGGAGTACAAGCATGCTGGGGAGCCGGCGCGTCACAGGGGGTGCATTCACCCGCTATGGATGCACGTGAGAGAGGGGGGAGAAACGACTTCCTCGTCCCATATACTACATAATAACATCCATCTGAAGAAAAACAAGGTCTGAGGAAGGGAAATGCACCCGCAAAGGCCTTTATCTGGCAGAATCAGAGAAAGATCAGCTGCAGCGCGGGAAGCAAGTGTGCTGCACACAGGAGACCCAGCCCATCTAGAGTTTCGGCTCTGGTTAATGACACTGCAAATTAAGCCTGTCATCTTTAGACATGATGTTTCTTGCCATTTCGGCTCAAGAAAACAACAACCACCCTCTAAAACTGTGGTTTCACAGCAGCGTGCCCTCTTCTCCCCTCATCCCGTCCTGAGGAAAGGGGGGTGCAGCAACTCTTGGGGTGCTGAGGACGCGTGCTTGCTGCCGCCCAGCTGCAGAGACCCTCCACCCTGCGATTTCGGCATCACACAGAGGAGATGAGGCTGAGACAGCTTCCTCCTGCAGAGCCACGGCGATGAGGAGCGCCCGTCCAGAAGGATCCCAGTTCCCCTTATAAACTGGCAGGTTCACTCAAATCCATGAGTAATAATTTTCGCCTAATTGCACGGGTGTTGGGCTGAGCGCCCCAGCAGGGTCTCACTGGGCTGGGCTTTCTGCATAAGGGGGGCAGCTGCATGGCAAAAATTCATCGCCAAAGACCCTGGGATAGAAATACTTGTGCCTAAATCGCAGTCTGATGCCAGTAGCAGAAAAAGCAGCACCATATATATGTACATACCGTATATATATATTTATATTTTTATTTATTTATATATACAAAGATTTATATTTTTATTTATATACATAAAAATATCATATCAGGATTGCTGGTGTGTATATTGCTGGCTTAGGAATTACTGGGATTTTTTTTTCTGTGCTTTAGGTGTAAAATGGAGTCAGTGAAAAAGAAGGACTTTATGAAGGGCCTTGACACCTCGTTGGGGAAGGGGTTTCATTTGTCCTGGGGTGAGTGTCCTCGGCCTCTGCGTGGGATGGGCCCTTTGGAGAGGCCACAGGGGCACCGGGGCGAGCTCGGAGCAGGGCCGAACGCTGGTCCAAAACCTTTCCCTGCCAAAACTCACCCCCTGCAAGCCTTCATCCTGATGGAAAATACACCGTGCTGAAGTCGGAGATACTCCACCGGCCAGGACAACTGGCAGTGAAACATCAGTGATGGCCTTCGCCTTGTCAGCGCCCGCTGGCTTTGGCCATGTCCTGCAAAACGTCCCCGGAGCTGCTCCACCACCAGTGCCGGCGGGTGAGTTTCACCACGCTTCCCCAGGAGCTTTTGGATTTATGGTGTAAAACAAATCTCTTTCTTTTGTCCAAACGAGATGCTTCCTGCAGAAGTGGCTATTTTGGGGTGGTTTTTTTTTTTTTTATTTTAATGGCTGCTAAAAGGGCAGAACTAGTTTGCATGAAGCTACTCCAAATGTTTCCAAGCAAAGTTTAAGAGAAAACTGGAGTTTCGCTTAAGCATGTTTTAATGGGGAAGGCTTGTTTTTCCTTCATGTTAACTGCTTTTCTTGGGAAACAAGGAGCCAAGAGCAGAAATGTCTTCAGCTCAAAGCAAACTATTTTGTTTCAGTTTTGAGAACCGGGGAGGGATCGGCATTTTTACGGGAGAAATTTTTTTCCTTCCAATAAGCTCCATTTCAAACAGTTTTTTTCTCCAGAGCATGTTAGGAGGAGTCACATATTGACATACAATAAATAAAGTCGTTATTCTGTGGAGGTCTGGATTCACTTTTCACATCATGTCCCCATCCCGTGACTCCCTGAAAGCAAGGCAGGGCGATGTCTACGGCGGCACCACGGACCACACTGACAATAGGAAACCCGGTACATCTGGGCCTTTTTCCCCCCGAAACATCCCCACCACCTCCCTACGCCCATGGGTTCCCTGGAGGCACTGGCACAGCTGTGCTGGGTGCTGGGTCCCAGCTTGGGGTGGGGGATAACAAGCCCTGGGGAGGCAAAGTGCCACCGTGAACCCGAAAACCAGGGGCTGCCTGGATGATGGGGAGTGACACCAGGGTAGCTTTCATAAAAAAAAATAATTTCATCAAAAAGATGTTTTCTTGCCCCAAACCACCCGCACTCAGAGCGCTTTGCTGCCGGATAAAAGGACAGAGGGTGGCAGGTACCGGGGGGGTGTCCCCCAGTGCAGCGTGGGGCTGGCTGTCTGCAATGCGTTTGCGATTGTGCACTTCGGGAGCACATTCCAGAGCCGGCGGACGAGCCAGCGCTGGAACGACGGCGGCTCCGGCGAAGAGCCGGGCAGCCCAACCACCCCTCCCAGCCCATGCCGTCTCTCCCATACAACACGGTCTTGCACGGGCTGTGCTTATAACAGCTGGTGTGGCGAGTGGAGGGCTGGATACGGCCCGCGGCAGGCGGCGACTTTGCACGTGAAAATGTTGTTTTTAACTAAAGAAACAGCTGCCTTATGGACCTCCAGATTCTCCCTTCTTCTTGGTTTTTTTGGGGGGGCCGTAAAGCAAAACCCAAGCAAATAACACAAATAACTGACCCCCAGCTCCCTGCCATCTCCTCCCCCCAAAACTTGCATACTAAAAAGGAAAATATTTGCAGCCCTAGTCTGATGCCGACTGCACTCCTGCTTCTGCCACCTCCCATTTATAAAACAGGGGAAAAAAGGGTGGAAAAAAGCACTAAAATGATTTAAAACCCCCAGCCCCCAAATAATTTTCAGTTGCAAAAAAAGTCTTAGCAGACGCTTGTTAATTTTTAAAACCATCTCAATCTGCAGAAAACGAACCCAATCTTGAAAAAACCATCTTGCAACTCTTGCTGTAACCCGACGGCCGGCCCGGCAGCTGCACGGACCTCTCGGGATGCGGCAGGGGGAACCAAGGGAAAACTGGCCCCTCCGCTCCTCTGGGAGTGGAGTAGCGACTCCTGCACCCAGGGAGAGAGAAGCCCTGGGATTTTGGGAGAGCTGAGGCCAGGATAATAAGGCACCACTAATTGTCCTTATCCTCCTACGCTGGCAGCCCTGGGAAGGCATAGCCGGACCCGGCATGAGGCACTGTGTGATGAGAACTGGAATTGCCCCGAAAAACTTATAGACGAATTAAAAATCCCAGGTGGATTTGCACAGAGAGGAGAGTGGGAAGTATGGATACTGGGACATAGTCCCACCAGAGGGAAATGTGGGCAGGATGCTGCTCCCCTGCTCCGGCTGCTCCCTGGTGCCAGCACACCATGCTGAGCCTGCAGCCCGTTAGAGCATCTCAACCTATTTCAGTGGCTTGGGCCACTGTCACCAGCCTTCTCCCACCGCAAAGGCAATTACCTGCGCTGTCATGCAAACACGGTGCAGGATAGGAGGAGCCCAACCAACGAGCCCGGTCAGTCCCTGCGCCAGGCACAGTGCCAATGAGACAGGAGGGAAGCTCCTCTTTCAAGGAAGGTGGGATGGCGGCGTGATCAGGGACCGAGGAAATCCCTCGTGCACGTGGGGCATCGTGGTGCGTGGGGCACCGGGGGTGGGAAGGGCCCCGAGCTCAAGCCGTGCCTCCTCCTGCCAAGTGTTGCAAAGCAAGAGCCAACGGAGCAAAAGGTGTGAAGGCGAATCCCCACGGTGGCACCACCAGGATGAGACGGAGAGCCGAGGGAGCAGGAGAAAGACACATCTCACACCATGACCCACCTCCCTTTTCCCCACCAGCGCATACGAGATGACCTGAACCTGCACCCATCGCGGGACAAGGGGAAAGTTGGAAGCAGCGAGCCCAGCTCTACCCCATCCAGACCCAGCAGTTTGTCTCCAGCCATGCCCCAAACCAGATGCTTTAGACGAAGACGCCAGGAGCTGCCTTAATAAGCGCTTATGCAATCCTTCTTGCGCGGAGGAAATGTCTTTCCCAATCCCCAGCCATTAGCAGTTGGCTGATGCCCTGGAGCGGGACATTTTAGAGCCCTTGTAAATTTGCTTCAGGAGTGGAAAGTGGACGGAGGAGGGGAAGGCGCTGGTTTTTGTCAGGGACCTGCATCAGCCGGGAGCTCTTCTTGGCTTCTCCCCATGAGCAGAGAGGTACCACCACAGGTCAGCACCCAAACCCTGCCGAAAGCCAGGGGATCAGGGACGGGGGAATGATGGTGGCACCTCCTGCCCTGGGGTCAGCACCCGGCCCCAGGGCTTTGGGGGTCAGCGTTGGTCTCAGCAGAGAATTTGAGTGGGGAAAGAAGAGGGTTTAGGGCAGAAGCATCGCTCCTGCTTCAGTGCAAAAGTTTCTTCTGGATTAAGACAGGTCAACCGGGGAGCAACTGGACCAGCTCTCCACGCATGTGGGTCACCTGGGCTGCCAGTCGGAGCTCACAGACTCGTTTTTTCCATCATCTCCAATTGTGTGTCCATGACTGGTAATGTAATATAAACAGAAATTCCCTTTACGGCAGGTAGAACCTCCTTCCACTGATTTCCATGGCAATCAGATGGGGGAACAGCGCTGTTTTAAGTAAGACTCGGGGCACCCACGCCAGCTTGGAGTAATGATTTTGGGGCCAGTTCCAGCAGTGAGCTGCAAGGCTGCCGTTACCTTCCCTTTGCCTATTGTTTGCATCCAGACCTAATTGCAAATTGACATGAGCCGTCTTTGGGGAGCGGCTGCTCCGCTCTGCTCTGTCAGCACAATGAGCCGTTGTTGATATGGCCGCAGCAATTTTCCAGGTTAATTTATGGCCGCCACACCCCATTAGCGGCAATAAATGTGGAGCCCGGTTTTGCCGAAATTGTGAGTTACGATTTTTCAAATAAATACATTTTCCTATAAACCAGCACTCTGTTTAGTTTGAATGTTCCTCGCAGACACATCCATCTACATAAAATACACAGGAGAGGAAGCTGAGCTGTGACTTTGCTCTGATGACATAAAAACTTTTGTAAACACAATGTCATTTACAGTACGAGCAAGGAGAGAGGACAAAAAATAAACAGCGAGTGCCTGGCGCATCCCTTCAGGAGCACATGGAAAATTTAATAATCTTTTTTCCATAAAGCTTTGTTTTCCTTTTGATTTATCCAGACAGGGCAGTGGCTGCTTGGCCATAAATAGATTGTATTTCTTGAGAGGCAACGGTTGCAATCATCCTTTATGCTGCCGGAGGGGCGGCGCGGGGGGGGTGTGTACAGAGAAGATGCCGCGGATTGCTGCTGAGAACAGGAGCATCCAGGCTCAGCACGGCACAGCCACCATGGGTACCCAGTTCACCCCCAATTCCTCCTGCTCCTTCGGTGGGGCTTTGACAGCCTGAACCCCACGTGGGGTTGCTTGTGTGATGTTGTTGTAGGATCAAGCGGCCCAGTGATGTAGTTTGAGGGACTCGGGCGGTGTGTGGGTGCAGGAGTGCACGAGCACTTGCATGCCTGAGCTCCCCTGTGTCCCAACACTCCCCCAGCCCCTGCAAGACCCGTGCTGGCACAGCAAGACACACGCGGCAAACCCTCCCGGAAAGGAGGGATGCCCTGAGTGGGCTTTCGCAGCCATGGCACTCATAGCCCAGCCTTGGCCGTGACGCCGGGGCTGGGTTCATTGCCGATCATACTGACTTGATTTCGTTCACTTCTGCAGGTTCTCTCCCTCCTCACATCACTGGGAGGAAAATAATCCCCCGCGAGCAGCAACACACATGCAGCGAGCCCCACACACTTCTCCTTGAAGGAGGCTCTGCTCGTGCCTCAGTTTCCCAAGGCTTTTTGCAACCGTTCCCCCCAGGCCTCCAGGAGCAGAACTGTTAGGAAGGTGCTGAGTGATTATTATTGCATTATTTCGGGCAAGTGCTATAAATACCCAGGGGCACCGTTAGACACAACCCAGCTGCCCGGGGGAGCTGGCTCAGCCCCGCGCTGCGCCTGTGGTGCCTGTCAGAGGGGGGGATCGGAGGCAGCGGCTGGGTGCCGAGGTACCTCGGGGCGTAACCTGATGGGGGGACATGGAGGGGGGACGTGGGGTGTCAGGGCTGGGACCTTCCCAGCTGCGCCCCGGGGCTGCGGCGGAGCCTGGGGCAGGGCGGATGCGGGTGCAGGAGGGTGCTGGGATGCTGCAGGGAGACGCTAGCAGGGAAGACAAGGGGAATATTTTACGGGGCTGCAATGTAAACAGAGCTGGAGCAGAGCCCCTTTTTATGGAGTCCCTGTCCTGCCAGGGCATCTGCCAAGGCCCTGATTTACGCTCCTATTTAGATAAGGGAGCCGGAGCGGGGGGAGCAGAGCTGGCGTCAAAGTCACAGGACACCCCGGGCTGCCGCTTGCTGGGTGCTGATAAGGAGGTGGCCGAGGGGCCGGGGCCAAAACTGCAGCCCCTGTCCCAGGGCAGGGGATGGGTGTGGAGCTGGGTGGCTCCTGCTGGGGTTGGGGTGCTGGGGGCTGCAGAGACCCGGGATAACCTCACCCCCGACATGCGGCACCAGCCCCCCCCTCACCATCGCCCAGCCGTGAGGGCAGGAAAATCTTTCTCTGGGAAGGATTTGAAGGAAAACAGGTGGAGAGAAACGTGGTTCCTCCCGCCATGCCAGTCATAAATCGCCTAATCCGAACCGCTTGGCGTTTCCCCCCCTGCATGAGTGGGGAGACATGAAATTAAAGAAACTCACCAAAAGTTTGAGAAGTGCTAAATTTGGATGCCATGACAAAGGCAGTCTGGTTTGATTTAGAAGGTGTCGGCATGAAAAGGGCTCCGGTTTTATTATTTTATTAAAACACGAAAGATTAGAACAATTTTCCAAAGGAAAATCAACCCACCAGTCCCACTATTTGCTCAGCTGAGCGCTTCCAAACTGCGCGGGGTCCAGGAACCTCCGGGGGGGGGGGGATAAAGTAAGATAACGCCCGGGCTTGGGCTGGGCTTACCTAGCTCGGCAGCCGGAGGCTAGAGGTGCCTCTGGTTCACGGCTCGAGGTGGCTCTGGTGCACGGCTCGAGGTGATGGCTCCGAGCTGGACGTGGCTGTGAGTGGCTTGTGCAAGGCAGGGCTCTGGGGATGGAAGGGGCTTTTTTCGGGGGGGGGGTGTTTTCCAGGGATGGGGTTGGGTGGCACAGATCCCAGCCTGGAGGTTTGCTGCATCAAGGCTTTTACAGGATTGGGAGAGGCTCAGCGAGGAGCCTGGCTGGTTTGTAAGAGGGAGCAGGGCACTGCAGGTGATGCTGTGCCTGCATGGGGCAGGGGGGTGAGGCATGAAGCGGGACCCCCGAACCTCTCCCAGGCAGGCACTGGCCCCCGCCGGCTCTGAGCCGGGCTCAGGGATCCCACCCAGCCATGAGTGTTTTGGAGGAAATCGAGGACACGACACCCTACCCAAGGCCTGACTCTAACGGGAGAGTAATCACTAGCAAATGTTTGCAGGGCGCTTGTTTAAAGGGGGTGGGGAAGGGGGGGCTTTGCAGCAGCTAAGAACAAAGCGGGGGGGAGCAAAGCCGGGCAGATTTGGTACGGCCGCTCCCCCCTCCCCAGCCGCCGGGGCCCGGCAGAACCGGAGACCCGCTTGCACCCTGCCCCGGCCCCCCCGCCCTCCCGCCTTTGCAACTCGCCTTGTAACAACTAACGATGGAAAATCCGAGGCATTTAAGTGGCTCCCGAATCCGCCCGGGAACCGTGATTGAGAGAAGTCAAATAAAATTTGTCATCTTTAAAATGCAGGAGGACGTTAATGGTGTGTTAGCCCGGATGATTAATACAAGCGCCTGCAAACAACCCTCCAACGTTTCCACCCTCCGCTGCAAGATGAATCGCTGGAAAGCGCCGTTAATCGCTAACATACCTTGGGCCCAAAGCCCCTTCCTGCCCTGCCACGCTGTGATCACCACCGCCGTGCCCAGGCTGTCCTCACTGGGAGTAACTGGAGCAAGAGCAGGGGTCGGCCCCCATGTCACCCGGCCGGGCTGGGGACGAAGCGCAGGGTCTGGGAGCCGTCGCCCTGGGGATGTGTCTCTCATGGGTGCAGAAGCAAGCGGGACATGCTGTCTGCTGCAGGGCCCCACGCTGGGCTCAGCTTTGGGGGCTGCGGTGAAGTACAAGATCCCAGCCCCAACAGGACCCCCCCAGCCCTTTCGTGGCCAGGCTGGGACAGGGAAACGCAGGGCAGGTCTCCACTGCCCTGTCGTAAATATGTTTGTGTGTGTGTATGGTATAATTTTTATATATTTATATGTATGCGTGTGCAGTGTCTGCATGGATGTGCAGCATACACGTGTGTGTGTGTATGCAACGCATGCAATGTGTACGTCCGTATACACAGTATATGTGTGCAGCACCTGTGTGTATATAATATATATTTGGTGGCATTGTGTGTGTAGCATATGTGTGCTGCCGGTGTGTGTATGTAACATACATGGGTGCAGTTAAGTGCATGTGTGTAATGTATTTGTGGTATGTGTGTGTACAGCACAGATACGTGTGCAGTGTAAGCAGCATCTCTACGTTTGTGGTATGCATAGGCAACATGCCCAGTGCATTTGTCTAAGCAGCATATGTGTATGGTGCAACCGCATGCGTGTGCAGCATACGTGTGTGCGTGCAGCATGTATTTGCACAACACGGGTGTGTGCTGTACATATGTGCCGCGTGCCGGAAGGCGTGCAGTGCACATCTGTGTGCAGCGTGCATTTGTGCAACACACGTGTGCGCACAGAGCACGCGTGGGCTACGTGCACCACGTTCAGGGAGCCCACCCTGCCCTCACAGCCGCCCCCCCCATGCCCAGCCCTGGGGCGCCCAGCCTGGCCTCCCTCCATAGCCTCCGCCTCCTCCTCTCCCCCATCACGCAGCTCCCTCGGCGGAGGCCGCTCATATCCCGGATCCGGGTGCGGCACCGAGCACCCCGCACTGCCCGCCTCGTCCCGCCGCCTCCCCGCGCTCCGCTCCCACGGGGCCGAGCCTTCCCCGCGTGGGGACGGGACGCGCTGGCCCCGGGGCCGGGCGCTCCCCCCGCCAGGGTCTCCGGCTCTTGGGAAGCAGAAAGCCCCCGGGTCACGGCGGCCCCGGAGCGCCCACACGGCCCGGCCCGGCCCGGCCGTCGAGGGTCCGGGCACCCGCGGCTCCCCCGCACCCGCTGCCGCCTCTCGTCCCCCGCCGGGCGCGGCGGCTCTCCGTGGGGGCTCGGACGGGGCTCGAAGCGCGCCGGGGCGGGGGCTGGGGTCCCCCCCCTCGGGTCACTCCTCACCCCCTTCTCCCTGCAAGCAAGGAGCAAGCGGGAGGCGAGAGCAAACAGCGGAGGTGTGAGCCCAAATAAACCGAGTCAACAGCGCGGCGCACGCCCCCTCCGCCGCCCCGCTCCCCCCGGGGCCCCCGAGCATCCTCCCCAGCCCATTGGCTCCGCGGCGGGGGGGGCCCCCGGCCCTATATAAAGGCAGGGTTGGGAGGCTCCAGAAGGGGTTAAAAAAAAAAAAAACCAAGCCAACAAAACAACAAACCCAAAACCCCAAACCCCAACCGCACCAGCCCAAACCCCAAAGCCAGCCACCACCATCGCAGCCCCACGCCGGAGCCGCGGTCCCCGCCGCCGCTGCCTGCCGCGCCCGCCCGGCGGGGAGCGCTTCCCGGCCGGCCGCCGCGGCCATGGTGCGCTGCTGAGCGCGGCCCCCGGGGCCAGCGGGGCGGACCATGAACCTGGTGGGGGGCTACCAGCAGCACCACCACCACCACCACCATCACCACCATATGCTGCACGACCCCTTCCTCTTCGGGCCGGCGGCGCGGTGCCACCAGGAGCGCGCCTACTTCCCCGGCTGGGTGCTCAACCCGGCCGAGGTGACCCCCGAGCTCGCCGGGCAAAGCCCTAGCTACGGCCCCGCCGAGTACGGCCCGGCCGGCCAGGGGCGGCTGGAGGTTCTCAGCGGCCGCCTGGGCCGGCGGAAAGGGGTCGGAGGACCCAAGAAAGAGCGACGGAGGACGGAGAGCATCAACAGCGCCTTCGCCGAGCTCCGCGAGTGCATCCCCAACGTGCCCGCCGACACCAAGCTCTCCAAGATCAAGACCCTGCGCCTGGCCACCAGCTACATCGCCTACCTGATGGAGGTGCTGGCCAAGGACAGCCAGCCCGGGGACACCGAGGGCTTCAAAGCCGAGCTCAAGAAGGCCGACGGCAGGGAGAACAAGAGGAAAAGGGAGACGGTAAGAGGCGGGTCGGGACCCCGCTGCCCCGCTCTCCCCGGGCCGGGAGCAGGCGGGGAAAGTCCCGGTGGCTGTGGGGGGAAAAAAAAAAACAAACAGAACAAACTTTCCCGGCCCCGCTGGAGCCTTTTTTTTCCAGCTTAAAAATAAAAAAACCCCACCCGTTCACTCGGCGGAGAAAAGCCCGCCCCGCCTTGCCCGGAGGGCTCCCGACGGGCCGGGCGGGCTGCCGGGCGCTTTCCCCGAGGGATAAACCCCGGGACCGGCCGCGGCGGAGACTCCCGCCCGTTCGTCCTTCCCCTCTCCCGGCCGCTTTCCCGGGACGAGGGAGCGCGGGTGCGTTTCGGAGCAAGGGCGGCCGCTTCTCCCTCTGCTGCAGCGGGCGGGGTGGCGGGTGGGGACCCCCCCAAAACCCTCTTTATCCTCGGGCTGATAAAAGCCGCTCGGAGCCGCGGGGCTCGGCTGCAGCCCCGAGGCGGGCGCAAGGTGCGGCCGGCCGGCCCGGGACCTCCGCTCCGTTCCTGACCGCTCCTTTCTCCCCCCCTCTCCCCGTCTCCTCTCCCGCAGCAGCCCGAGGTCTACTCGCAGCCTTTGGGCCACGGCGAGAAGAAGCTGAAGGGCCGCACGGGTTGGCCCCAGCAGGTCTGGGCTCTGGAACTGAACCCCTGAGGGCTGCCCCGCCGCCCCGACGGCGCTCCCCGCTCGCCCTTCCATGTGCAATGTCGGAGAGAGCCCGGCCTGGCCCCCGGAGCCCATCCAGGCGCAGGATGCGGGTACCTGGCCCGGCTCCCCCCCCCTGCCCCGCCGAGACGGATGCTCCGCGGGAGACAAGCGAAGGGCGCCTTGCGGGGCCGGATCCTGCCCGCCCCGTCGGCAGCGGGGATCGGCCGGGCCATTTCCCCCCTCGCCCCTTCCCCCGTTTGCAGTAATCGTTGCTCCTTCCCACTGTCGGCAGCGATCGGCGGCTCCTGCCCTCCCGGGCCGGCCTGAAACGGTTTGATTCGTTTGCTGTTGTAAATACGAGCCCCCACCCCGTCCCCGTCCGCTGCCTGACCGACGTGTGGCTGCGGTGAAACTACCTAGAGGTGCATTTGGGAACACTCCTGTGCCGGGTTTTCTACCTCAGATCTGCATGACCACTTCCCGAGGGACCGGGCGCACCACACCACGTATTTAAAATGGAATAATTAAAAAAAAAAAAATTAAATAAAATAAAAATTAAACTTTACGCAAACAGCCTCGGGTCCGACCCCTCCGCCTTCCCCTGCTCCTGAGATCGCGCTGCTGCGGCCGGGCCCCCTGCCCGCCTGCCCGCAGGGAGAAGGGGTGCAGCGGGACTAAGGACTCCCCTGAAGTCCGCGCCCTGCTGCGGGGCCGATCCATGCGAGGGAATTCCCTCCCGTGGGGCTCGGGCAGCTCCGTGGGATCCTTTGGGATTTTTTTATGCTGTGCTTACTCACCCCAGGAGCCGGCAGGGCTCTGCGAATGCGTACCCACAGTCTGTCCCAGGGCACAAACTCTGCTCCTGCCCTACAACCCCTTCCCTCCTGACCCAAGGGACCTGCTAGAGGGACCGGACTTGTATTTGGCTTGGGGAAAGGTTGACAGGATCAGGCGTTTACAGCGGCTCGATGGCACAAGCACCGTAGAGCTGTGGAGCCCCAGTTTTATTGCTGCCACGCAGAGAACCAGGGCTCGGCTCCCTTCCCTGCCCAGGCAGCTCCCCGGCATGGCTCTGGCACCGGCAGCACTTGCTCAGCAGGATCCCCTCTTAGGCGCTGCCTCAGCCACGTTTTGAAGGAGCAATGTCCCCTCCTCACCGTCCGAACACAACGGATACCACCAGCCCCGGACACACCAACGCGCACGCAGCCCAAAGTTGTCTCTGTCATCTCTCAGGCATAAATCCTTAATAATCCTTAATAATTAAAGCCGAATCCTTGCTCCTTTATTCTGTGCACACGCAGCTCTTACTGAAGGGTGGCTTCCAAGACGTGCGTGCAACGGGCTCAGGGCCTGATCCTGACTTCCCAGCCTGGCCATGCCACCGTTCCCAGAGACACCAGGATAAAACCTGACGCTCGGCCGGCTGCTTGGGGCAAAGAAAACCAGCACGGGGAAGAGTTGTACATTATTGTAGGGTTAATCTGAAGGCTCAGCTGGGAGCATTAAATTTTCTATTTTAAACCAAGCTTTTGCTTGCAACTAAACGTATAGAAATAATGATGCAACATCCGTAAATCGCTGACACATTGATCAATCTGTGCATGTGTAGCTGCACACACCAAAAATGCACCAGCTCACCCGTGGGGAAGCAGCTCGGGTTTTATAACCACTTTGTGCGTGTGTACAAATACAGACGGATGGACACACAGACATTGAGGGGTACGGCCGGCGTAATTAAAACTCACAGAACGATCAGGCTGCGTGAATCAGCCTTCCCTCGCTTCAGAGCTGCTGGACGGCTGCATTCCCAGCCCCAGATCTGTGTTCTGATCTCTCTGAATGAGGCCGAGACGAAAATTGACTGCCTGAGCGGAGCAATGCAAGCAGTAGTATTTTTTTTGTTTGGGCTATAAAAAAGTTTAGCATGGCACCAAGTTCATGAGTGAAGTTAGAATAGGGCATTTCTAAAACCAAACACATTCAAGGAAAAAAAAAAAGAAAATGTACAGAAAATTAGCCCCAAATATCCTATTTTATGGCTAAGTTTCACAGTCCCTTAAAGGGCCGGGGTTTTACGGGAAAGCTCCCAAGCCACCGCTAACTCTGTAATCCAGTGCGCCATAAATATGTCCAGCCCCAGTCCTGTTTACATGTGCCAGCCCGTATCCATACAGCACCAGTCGGGGCTGCCCCTCTGCACTGGATGAGGGAAAGGGTTAAATGGGGACCCGGGACTTGCTCTGCTGCCTAAGGCGGGAGGACCCTGCACAGGAGTCGGTGTCCTCCGGCACACCAGGCTCTACCTGAGACATCATCTGCAGCCTGGGGACCCTCGCCCCCCCCAGAAAAAAACCTCCAATGTTTTTTTTTTCTTAGGGGTTTCCAGCTTTGCTTCTGGGAAGGGAGCACCCTGCACGGCCAGGGCGATGCTCTGCCTGCACCCACAGGATTGTTGCTTTTCTTGCCACAAGTTTCTGGCAGTGGTACCTGCTGCCTGCAAACTTCTGGGAAAGGTCTTCCCCGTGCCAGCCTCCCTTGCTCCTTCCTCGTTTTCCAAGTGAAAACCCTCTCCGTTTCCACGTCTGCAGAGGGTTTCCCTGCCCAGCAAGGGAATTTTTCTGCAAGATTGGCTCAGCGTTTTGGGGGATGGTGTGTGAAAAAAAAAAAAGCACTAAACATTTCTTGTACCCCAGGGCTTCACTGCTCCCCAAAATGCATGCTTTGGAGGGGGTGTATTTGCGAGCAGTGAGCTCCGTCCCCATCTCGGCACCGCACAAGCGGCTCCGCCGCTCCGGGACCGGGAAGGGGTGTCGATGCTGAGCTCAGCACTGGTTCCAGCCTAGGATGGGGTCACCCCCTTCACCCCCAAAGGGACAGGAGCTGCAGGAGGGGTGGGAGCCCTGCACAGGAGTAGCCTCTTTTCCTCAGGCAGCAAACCTGAGCGGCTGGGAGAGGTGTCCCGGCAGCCTCCGGCAGGCAGCGGCAGGGCTCCTGGTGCCGGCTGCACCAAACCTGGGTGGAATAAGAATGGTTTGGCCACCAGCTTTGAATTTTTGGCCATCTGAGAGCCTAGCTCATCGGCCAGGGGAGGTGGCCCTTCACACACCTACGGCTCGACCCTGCCGTGAACTTGATGCCGTTGGGAAGCAGCATGCTCCCGGCACGCAGGCTTGAGTCTGCAGTTGCCGGGACAGAAGCACACGCACGCAGGGATCGCCTGGCCCCGGGGCAACATCATACGTGCCGTGTCCCCTGCCACTGGAATCCGGCCACGAGGGACAGTGGAGGGGACTCAGCCGCCCTGCTGCCTGCCTTGCCCGGCCCCTCGCCCCCCTGCCTGGCCAAGGGGGCAAGTGCTGGGGGCAGAGGGACTGTCTGGCTCTTCCCACCCCACGCTCAGCACCCCTGGGGTTTGGCATACAAAGAAATGGCTTCTTTTTTGCCTTTTTTTTTTCCCCTCCCTTCCTGCCGAGCCCAGACCCTGCTTGTTGTTGTTGTTGTAGGTATTTATGGGCCTGTTTATCTGATCTCGGGGGAGCCTATTCTTATCTCAGAAGCAGCAAGGGAAGGGTTACACTGGACAGCTCGGTAGACAGTATGGAGCCAAATAAAATACCAATCTGACAAAAAAAAAAAAAAAGAAAAAAAAAAAAAAAAAGAAAAAAAAGGGAGAGAAACACCCATCTCCACCCACCCACTCACCCAGGAGTGCGAGGGTGCCTGGAGCAAACCCGCAAGGCCAGGGGAGCATCCGATATTTCTGCACAACTCCACTTCCCTGCTCCCTGGGCTGGATCCTGGAAGGGACCCGGCTCTGCACGCCCCCGACATCACCTTCCCCGGGCAGAGAGACTCAGGCAGCAGCCCCCAGATGAGCACGGTCCAGGCTGTGGGCTGGGACCCAGCTCAGCACGTGTCAGCCCCCAAAACGGCTGCTGGCTTCAGGCGGACAGCACAACCCTGGGCAAGACATGCCCAGGCACCCAGCAGAGGAGAGCGCGTTTTAATGTCACTGGAAGAGGGGAAGAAAAAGAAATTTTTTGAGTTTCAGGTCAGTTGTTACGGCAGTTCGGCCATGATGCTGCTGTTCGCTGTTTCCTTGGGGTGAGCATGGAAATGTCCCTGCTCGGGGTGAGAGGCACAGCCCAGCCCCAGCCCCGGCAGGGACTCGCTCAAGGTCATCCCGAAGGTCACGGCCAGGGCCAGGGCTGCTGCCTCCCATCACGGGGCCTCTCTGGCCTGGCCCCAGTGGGTGACACAGGGCTGGGGGAGGCATGGGGTGGGGGGAACCCCCCCAGACACCGTGTTAGCAGGGAGCAGCGGGGAGCCCCATCTCTACTCTGGCCTCTTTGGAGCCCAAGGGTGCAGCATGGCTGGGCCAGAGTGAGTAGGACTGAACGGGATGGGATGGGACGGGACGGGATGGGATGTCCCCTCCTGCCATGCCAAGCAGGGGGGCAAGGGCAGCCCCATGCCCGGGGTCCCCCCCAGTCCTTACCCCCCTCCCTACCCTGCACCCCACTTTAATTACCTGCTCTTAAGGAAGCGCCTGATAGTTCTGATATTTAAGGTAGCCCCAGCCCCTCTCAGTAAGGGTAATTGGGCCATAATTTGTTTTCGGTGTCAAGATGGCGTCAAAGATAAGACAAAAATCTCCAGGTTTGGGGGCTAAAGAGACAGGAGAAATCCTGACCCGGGGCCGACCTCAGAGGAATGGCCACAAGCCCCAGTGAGTAACATGGCAGGTGAAAGATTTACTGTCAGGGAAGCTTTTTGATCCTCTCCCAACACTCGGAGCCTCTCAGCCCAGTTGCTGGCTCCCAAGTCAGACTGTCTCCTGGGAGTACCGCTCAAGTGGGAAGGTTTTCTGTCCAATAGAGGCCCCTCAGCTGCAAAGTTCATGACATGCAATAGTTCTTCCTCAAATCTCCATGCTTCTGGAGTCACGTGACTCTGTGACTCATCTAAAGAAAAGATGCGTTTCCAATCCATAGCTGTAGAAATGATGTCCAAGCATGGGAAGACTCTGGAGCCACAAGGCAGACGAAGGCTCCAACTTTTTTTTTTCTTTCTTTTGTTTTGTTTTTTAAAACAAAACCAAACTCTTCAGGTTTTCACCCCTATGGCTGTCCCTGCTTGGGTCTGCTAGCACTGAACTCTGCCCAGGGTGTATTTCTCCATGCAGCTGCCTGTGCTGGGAGTAGACCAAGAGCACTGCAGCTTGGGCCAACCTTCCCAGGACTGTCCTTCAAACAACAGACAAACTCACCATTCATCCCATGCCCCTACCTCTCCAAAGCCAACCTTTGTTGGTCCACTCCATGAAGGCCCTTTCCCCAGTGTGGGGTGTTGGGAGAAGTGAGTATTTACTCCTCTCAAAAGACTCATGTGCGTGGTGTGGGGTTAGCAAAGGTGCTCACCATGGCTTTCTGCAGAATGACCCGTCCTTGTCCTGCTCAGTGGTGGAGCAATCCCATTAGCAAGCATCTTCTCTGGCAGCGACAACACTTTGCTGCCAGTTTCCCGCTGATCTTCTCCCACGACATCTCAGCACAGCCCTCAGGTGAAGCTGGGTAGTGTGGGGTGGCACAGCAGCCCACTTGTGTCCCACGCAGCAGCTGGATTTAAGGTCCAGGATGGAAGCTGGCTGGGAGCTGGGGCTATCTGGTGGAGGATCAGTGCTGTACAGCTCAGGGCAGGGGGGTAAAAACAGCTGGGCACTTTGCTCAGCAGGACTCCGTGCCATCTCCATAGCTGTGTGATGCTGGACAAGCTCTGTCTCTCCTGGCTACTCCAAAGCTGAAGTGCAATAGCAAACCTGGAGCCGCCACAGCTCCAGGAGCCTGCGGATCAGAGGGGCCAAGGAGCCAGACGGACCTGCCGGAGCACAAGCGGGAAGCGCAGGCTGGTAGGAGGATATTTACTGGCGGGAGGAGAGCGAGACAGGCGGTTACCCAAGAGGCTTGAGTCGAGGGACTGCAAGGCAAGAGCACGCGCTTGGAGCCTCGCTGATTCCTTGCGACAGATCCCCGAGGCGGGGAAGGTCCTTGCTTGCAAAGTTTCCTTTTTCCCTGCTTGCTTTTTTGCGTGAGGAATTCAGGTCCTGACCACCCTGAAAGACTTTACAGTAACCAGAGAAGTAGGGGAATTTATGGCGTCACTAGCGGCTGAAAGCTGAGGAATTGAGAGGAAAAGAGATTTTTTTTCCTTAGACTGCAGCTACCTTGACAAAATTCTCATGGCCTGTAACTGACCCGCAGGAGCAGCCAGGGGGGTAGGGGGGCTAGAGCAGGCTGGTTTAATTGCCTTGTCCGGGAGCTCCTTCCCAAACTGAGAAGCTGGAAGGAGTTACGAGTCTGAGCTAGTGCACAAAGCTTGCGTCAACCCCGAAACTCCCTCCTCTGCTCACCTTCACTGTTCAGCTTCCACTGCTTTGGTCCTGTCTCTGATGGAGAGTAGAAGGGCAGGCTTTGCGCTGAAGCTCATCAGCTTGACTCAAACTCGAGCCTGGGCTGCTGGGTTCAACAACTCACCCTACAAAACATCCAGGAACCAAGCCAGCTGTCAGGGCTAAACCCGCGCAATTCCACACCCAATGCCCTTTTAGGCTCCTATTTCTAGGAACATGGCATAAAGAGGTGGGAAAGCCTTGTGGAGATACCTTTGTTGGCCTGCTTCGGGGAGTGCATGAAGGACTTGGAGCAGATGAGCAGCAGGGAGGAGTCGGGAAAACAGGATCAGGAAAAGGAGAGAAGGGAGGAGGACAAGGAATAGCCTGGTGAGGGACAGCAGCTCCCTGGCACTGTAGTTTGTGCTAGTCTACTAAGAACAGCCCTGTCTGTACCCAGTGCTATCACTGCATCAATGAAGAGCCTTCAACCTGCTTTTTATCCACAGGAAAAGAGGCACACAGAGGGCTGAGGTGAGTCAAGGCCAGCAGGAGTGCACCAAGGGCTCTGCTTTTTACATGAGGGTCAGGGTTTATGGCCAGTAAACCAGTGGAAATTCCAGGAAAAAAATAAACAACCTGGTTCTGTTGCAAAGGTGGGTGTGGAACAACAAGAACATCAACCTGCAGGGTACAGGGATCCTTCCAGGGCAGACTGGACAGGGAAGAGCTGAACAGTCCTGTTTTGGGACACCTACAGGGATCCCGGTTGCCCTCTGTGTCCGGGCAGAGCTGGGAAGGTGCCGGGCTATTTCCCCCACATCTCCGTGCAAAGGGGCTGGATGTGGCGCCTGCCTTTCCCACCCCAGCCCAACAAAGGGCCTGCAATTTGGACGGCAAGCCACCAAACAGGAGATCAGATTGCTCAAGGCTGCCTGCCAGGCCATGACTGCCGGCCCGCCGCCTGCTCAACAGGCGCAGGAGCTGGCAAAAACCCAGAGAGCAAACTGAGCTACGAACGAGCTGGCTCCAGGACCACTGGATACAACCCACCACCTTCCCTTTTCTAAAGACGAACTTGCCCACACAGGCATCAAGACCAGGAAGAGACGCAGGCAATGCTCACACACCTCTTGGACTCAGAGCTTCCTCTCTGCTTTGCGACTACAACCTGGGTTAGTGAGCTTGCTAATGCGGTGCCCACCATTGTGGTCTCTGGTCCCTGGCAGTCCCTACATGCGGTAGGAGAAGCAGCAGAGCCATCTCAGCTACCTGACGCTTCCCTCTTCTCCTGTCTCGCAGTCTCTGCTCTTCCCCACAGGCACCACGGTGCTCCCTGCTGAGGATGCCGCAGGGATCACGGAGTGCTTCCTGCAACACGTAAAGGGAACGGATCTTGGAGAAAGTTCCAAAAACAATGAAGTAAAAGCACATTAGGGGGATCTGAGGTACTTAGGGAAGAAGCCAACACTGCCTGCAAGGATAAGAGATGTTAAATCGGCTCCAGCTCCTGGCAAAGTGAGACTGAGCGCTGGCAGAGCCGTGCAGTCATCCCTTACTGGATACAGGGGAAATAAAAAAAAAAGGAAAAAAGAAAAGCAAGCCCTAAGGCTCTCCCCTGCACACTCAGCCTGCTCAACCACATCTCTAAAACATAAAATCATTAAACCCACATTCGCATTTTTCCCCAGTCCTCTGCGCTGCCCTTTCTGCTGGGGAGCAGAGAAGTGAAGCCTGGTTTCCATCAGCATTGCAAGGAGGCCGTAGGACAGCTCACGCAGAGAATCGGACGTGTTCAATTTCAATGTCCAACCAGGGGAAAAAAAAAACCCCAAACCAAACAAACCATTTTCATGATCTTCACGTCCCCCTACAGCATAATCCCGCTTCCGGTATCTGACAAGTACAGCCAGCTCCTACCGAGGAGGCATCTTCGGGACGGGAAAATGGCTCTGGTCCCCCCGCCAGCTGCCCAGCCCTGGGCTCAGAGGTGCAGCTGCAGAGCACCCACCGCCCGGGTTCCTGAGCTAACACTGCCCTCGCACGGCAGAGGGATGTGCAGTTTTAGGCCCATGAGATCAATCTGCTGGTTGCTTAGTTTCTCAGCGTGAATACGTTAAAAAGACTGAGCAGATTCCTCCTTGGTTTTGAGTTTGAAATCTTCTGTGGGTATTTTGGCAGGGAGCAAACATGAGATTAAGCAGCATTATTCATTAGCCTATACAAATAACAGATTAACCGGCAGAGCTTATTTGTATCACTGGAGTTTCCATTATACCCTCTCATGCTAAAGACGGCACCTGCACAACAGGTTGCTGCTTACAGCTGTCCTCCTTCAGCCCTTCTGCCTTTCCTCCCTGGGCAGGACACCTTCTCACTGTGCTGGCAGAAAAGCCCACACTCACCAACTTGGGAATGCAAATGACATGGCTTTTCCCCTTCCGCTGGGGTATGCTGCCCTTGTCCTCACTCGAAGACTTTTCCCTGGTACCTCCTAAAAAAGCTTGACAACATGCAGGTGATGCCCTGTCAAGTGATCCACCCTTGCTCCTTGTTCCGTGGCACCCACCTCTGTCATCTCTGGTCTTGCCTTCTTCAACTGAGAGCTCCCCGAGACAGGGACAACACTCTTGTAGCATGGCAGCACGTTGCCTCGCTCAAAAAGATTTTGGTTCATTGCAAAGGCCTCCAGACACGTCCACAAACGCAGGCACTGAGGACATTGGGATCTGTTTCTGATGCGCCAGCTCAGTCTCCCGCACCTCTCCAGTACATCAAGGTCAGTCTTTAGCTAAGAGAACGTTAGACGCAAACATAACTACCGATCACTGATTGTTTCTCACAGCAGAGTAGAGCACCAACACAATTTGATTCAGCTCTCTAAGGTCTCTTCCCTGCAGTCCCCACTCACTTGCTACTGAAAGCTAATACCCTGGGACGCAGGACAGAGGGGACCAAGTGTCTCCTGCATGCATCACTGGCAGTGTAAATGGGCACGTTCTGCATGGCTGGAAGTCACCATACAGCGGCAACACAAGCTGCCACCCTCCTCCCAGAGGGCATTTTATCCCTTGCCATGAGTTGAATGACGATGAGGAGACAGGTCATTGGTTGTAAGACAGCACCAAGGAATAAGGATACAGGAGATGATGTGGGATGGTTTTGGGGAGAATTTCTATGCAAATCTTTACTGCACATCAACAGTGTAATTTAATTTGACAGTGACAAACTCAGGTCATGTATTTTGAGTGTAAAGCTCTCAACATCCTATCGTCCTCCTCTGTGAGACCCCAAGCATCTGAAAAGCTACACTGCAATCTCTTTCCTGGCTAAAAATCAAGGCTAAAGCATGCCTCAGACAGTGCCAGCAGAGCCTTAGGAAATGCCATGACAGGGTTCAGGAGAACCCTGTTCAGGCCCCAGTTTCTGGCATCACTCGCTTCCTCACTGCAGCAAAACTAGCGAGGCATCTGCCTATAAGGCTGACAGTCAGGAGGAAGAGCAATATGGGAAAAAGAAATTAAACAAAGCACTACATGGAAAAGGATTTTCCAGCTTAACTGGTTGAATATTGGGACGCCACATGTCAGCATTGCTCTGGAGTAGCACCCACCTTGTCAGCTAGGCATGCAGCTTCGACTCTGGACAACAGGAGCTAGACGTCACACATGAAACGTAGCCAAGGGTGTACTTGAGAAGGAAGCAGAAGCACAAGGTTGAACTAGACATAAAGAAGATTCATTAGGAAACATGAATCAAATGAGATGCTGCACTTGACTGACTGTTCATGATACAGGGCGGGGGGGGGAGGGAATCCCCACCATAGAAAAGCCCAGCACTCCCCAAAACGCGAGGTCACATGGCTCTCCAACAACCTCCACCTTTCTTGTGAGTCGGCTTTTTGTTGCATTCAAAAGACTCCATGACTTGCATCTGTGCAACCCACACAGGTTTGTCACAAAACATCCCATCACCTGAGCTTTCTACTTCAGGCTTGACATAGCTTAGTCAGCAGTGCCATTCTCCCCTCCATGTCTGCAGTATTTTCAGCCCTGGGGAGGTGGGTGGGAAATGACAGTGAATCAGAGAAGCCTGGCACAAAACGTCCATGCAAAGCAGAAATCCATTGGCTCTGGAGCCAAAAGTGGTAAGGGCAGAAAGGCAAACAGAAGGGAATGTAGGCCTTGTTGCTATATAGATCATTTATTAAAGTGAAATTCAGCATTTTATCTTTGTCAGACAGTACAGAGTTAAAGTCTCATACACAGTGGAAGCAGGACATTTCCTACACCTCAGAGAAATGAGTTCTACAGTTTTTGCTATAAGTTACTAAGTTGCTTTAACAATACACAGCTATATTACACAGTTAAAAATACAAGGTGTCCAAAACATTTGGCATAAGATCAGCACAACACATGGAGGCCAGAAACAGAAGAGGGAACACAGTTCTTCTCTCCCACTAAGCCCGCTAAAAGACTCCAAGCCATTCTGCAAGTTACCTGCTATTCACCTCCCCTGCACTCTAGCTGCGGAGCAGAGAGTTGCGGCTAGGACAGGAGTAAACCCAGCCCTGCCAGGGCTCAGCTTAAGTAAGAGGCTCCTGGAGCCTCCTGATGTACAGGATGGCCTGCAGAGTTGCTTGCAAGGGAAGTTCAGGTTTAAGGCAGGAGCCCTCCCCTCTCCCCACACTTTCTTCAACCATTTAATTCATTCCAAACAGATGTGTTCACAGGCAAGTCAAAAACGTGAGGACCAGGGATAGCTGTGAAAAGTGCAAGGAGTATCTTACATCGTAACAGTTCATTTGCACTTTGAAAGTGGAAAATGAAAACTCCCTAACTTGACAAGCTAGAGATGGCTAAAGGGCATCAGTGACAAGAGGAGTGAGGCATCAATAACATTCCTTCACCTTTGGGACTCTTCAGTCAAGTACAAGGACTCCTTTTCTACGGGAGGCTACCTTGTATTATCCGCTCTTTTAAACTGTAGAGGCAAAGTGACTCTAGTGCTCTAGGGAAGTATAACGATCTGCGAACTCAAATAAACAGTCCCCCAGCAGACCATTTCTCTCCCCTCCAACTGCAGTTACTACTGAAGATCTCCCGTTGGTATTTACATTTGGCTCAACCAAAAGATGTAAAGTGCACGGCTCCCCCCTTCTTCCCCTCTCATAAAACATCCGTTACAAGAGCTAACACAGAACAAATCTTCCTCCATGTTGCTAACTGTGGAAGCGTGTTTTGTTCAGTCTCTCTGTGGGCCATGTCCTGTTTCATCTTCTCTGTGCCATCATGACCCACTTGAAAACTAGCACTTAATGTGGATTATTTCGGCTCTTGTTTTCAAAGCCTCTCTGAATCCAGCTTGCACTTAAGACTAACTTTAAATGCCAGACTTGATATGTTTTGGTCAAGTCTCGCACACCAGGGTATCTAGTGGTTTACAGCCACATTTCTAAGGAAAACTGGGACACCAGAGTACTGGGGACAAGTGGTACAAACCTGCCCACTCTGCTTTTTCTCAGGCTGAGCATCTAAAGTGCCTGGCAAAAGAAACATCAGCTTTTAATGCAATTGTTTACTTCAGGTTGATATACAATATTCTTTGAGATGCAGAAATTTTTAAAAAACCTGCATTCTAACACAGCCTCCTTGGATATATTTGCACTTTTCAGCCATCAGATTGCCACCGACTCAAGTCTTCGCATGCTTCCAACCCCCTTGAGTTGAGCTCAAGCTGGTAACTACCAGCAATGATTTCTTCTTCTTCCCTTAAAGTGAGCAGAGGGTCAGCATACAGGATGGAATTAACCCCGGAAGAGATGTTTCTGCATTATTTGGCTTTCATACTAATGGCTTTGGATCTGTTCAGAAGTCTAATGAAGTTAATGCAACTCTTCAATGAGAATTGAATTAGGCTATGTAATTGAATTAGGCTGTAAAATGGCTGGAGGGCTTCAAAGACGATTCCTCTGCCCCAGGGTGAATGTCACCTATGCAGGCTTGTAAGAAATAAGCTTCCACTATTATAAATGGAAGACGACATCTGGTCATCCTCCATGCCCCCAAGGCTTGTGCTCCATGGTTCAAAGCTAGACAGAATTTAAGGCCCATCTGTGAAAAGCAAAATGTAAGAGGAAAAAAAAAAAAATCTTATCATACCAGCCAAAGCGATTTGGGTCTTCCACCTTTCCAACAAGTCCCATCTAAAAGTGCTGAGAAAATGTCCCACCTCATGGCTTCACAAGTGTGAGGTTCAAACACATTTACTTTGAAGTTTAAAACAAAAAGTTGGAAAGTCTTTTTTAATTGGCATGCAGCATAAGGAATCAAATACACAGAATGGCATTATACAGAACGACAATTGCATTGTTGCGTTTTCTGGTTATTAGACACTAAATGCTTTTCAAGAATCACAGGCACCCTGAACATGGATATTGCTACTGAATTGACGTGTGATTTCAGTTTACAGCATGGGAGCCATGAAGTGGCTAACCCTTCCAACAAGACATCGGCTTTCTTTTGCTCAAGGCGTTTTGCTCTAGCTAAGTTGAGAACAAGGTAATAAGGCATTTGCAAGGGTTTATAAGGCCATGGGGTCCGACAGCCAAAGATTCTTCTGTTTCTTTGGTGTCTTGCCTCCAAGCTTTCCACCTTATAAACAACTGCTAATGGCTGGTAAACATCTCTTCATCATCACACTTCACTAAGAATTTTTTCAAAAAAGTATAATTGCTTTAAGAGTGAAACCAACAAGGATCACATTTCACATCCATTGACTATTTTCAGGAAAAAAAGAAAAGTTTCCTGGATACCACCTCTGCACAAAAGCATTCCAGTGAACACACCTGAACAGATGGAACCTGCCACCATATTTCCTTGAAAAGAATCATTTTGCTGCTGGCTGCTAAAACACCCCAACAGATTTATTTACTCTTAGAAATAAAACAAAACAAAATACAACAACAAAAAAGTAAATCCCAAACAAACTACATTTTTACAGTTTTGGTCTAGAACTTACAATGAGGCATAACCCTCTCAACTCAGAAACTCATTTTCCCTTGGTAATATCCTCTGATTACATGAGCACTTTGAAGATGAACATGCGGTCAAGAGAACGTACCCTTTTAGCTATCTGTCCTGAATGAGAGAAGCCAGATCATGTTGACTGATGTGGGAATCACTCCACCCTTTCAATAAGGAAAGGACCAGCGTAATTAGGAAATTTTTAAACATTCATGAAATACTGACGCAAGACATTCTCTCCTCCTTCCTTGAACCTCTCTCTTGTCTGATGTTCTTAAAATCCATAGTGAATCAAACAAGGAAATGCTGAAACAATCACACTCCCCAAAACTTCACAAATGGGACGTGTACCATAACAGAGTATTTCTGTCTACAACACAGGACTCAGACATGTTGAATTTTGTTCGAACATGTTTCTGGAGTATTAGCAAACACTTCAGAGCTGAAGTGAACAGCTTGCTTTAAATTGTGACTTGATTTTTAAAGAGACCCTGGGAAGGCTTCAACGAGAGCTTCACTAAGTGAACCCTCCACGCCTTACGAAACACGATGCAGTACTAAGCTGGGATCATGACCTGTGTATTTAGCTCTTCAACAAAGCTTCATCCAGTTTTGGAATATTAAAACCTGCCATTGACAAAATGCTAGCCATAGTTTTCTACTGTTCAGTTCGTTGCTTAAGGCTTGTTGAGAATATATTCTCTATGTGGAGTCTTGGCATCTTGTAACAGAATGGAGACATTGGTTAGGACAGCAAAAAAAACAGAGTGGTGCTTTAAATCATGAGATCCCCTTGAATAGAATTTGAGGTCACTGGAGAACAGTCAGTCACGACCAACACTTTTATAAGCTCCTTTCGCCAAAATAACCACTGTGTTATTTGTAAGGACACCTTGGCTTTAAATAACAAAATCAGAGCAATCTCCTCCTACAGCGCCCAGTTAAAGAGCACCGGCATGCCACCCTCCACTCACATAGCTCTTATGAAAGCACACGTAATGCTCACAAAAGGCAAGTGCTTTGATACTTTTTGCCCGTTGCAAAGACAGATGAAATGCATCATGCTCCAGTCAGTTTACTACCCCGGTTATGGTGCTACACCCATTAGCATACAAAGTCTGCTTTATACTAAACGGAGGCTGCCGTGCCCGCTAATCCACACAGCAGTTTTGTGACACTTGCTAAAGACTAGCTTCAGTATAAAATTCACATCACCTGTGACTGATACCTGATCTGACACAGAGATTGAGACAGATGTCTTAAGCCACTGTTTCACCTACCATCATTGAGCCTTGAATACAAGGGACTTACGCGTAAGTGAATCAAACGAGCATTTCTACCAACATGATCAAACCCAGCAAATAAGCTGTATTTGCTTTAACACCACATTCTGAGGAAATGCAGAAGTTTTTAAATGCTTACAGAAATTAATTAGTGAGTTCTTAAATAAAAGAAATTAGAAAAAGAGATTGCAGACTTGTTTGGCATCCATGTCGGAAGGGGGCGGGAGGAAAAAATGGGAAAAAAAACCAAAATCAATTTCAGACTAGTCAAGTAGTGTTCACTGGAGTAGATTTGGTGAGCTGGAGCATTTGTAGAAGTTTGGGACTTGAAGCACTGACTCAAGGCAAGACAGAGCATGTGTAGGTGGGGAGCAAGCTTCAGACAAACTTCTGACCCGTGCACCTCGATAATGAATTTTATCTCTGCCGCTATTCCAGTCCTGCGCCAAGACAAACTGCATGGTGGTGTGTGATGCAGTCTGAATTCAGTGAAAAAATTCCATCTGTGATCTGAATTGCACTGAGACGCAGATTTCCAGAAATGGTTTAAAACACCGAGCTGACAAACTCCACAGTCCTACAGGTTTACTTGGTTTCCCCGTTATGCTCATTTCTTTATTCCAATGTGACTTTGAAATCAGGGGAAGAAGTCTTCAGAAATATGCTGGGCACATGTTTTCAAATACTCCTGATAAGAATGTCTATATTTTTTTCTGTCATCCAGACTTACTGCATTTAAAAAAAAATTTACAATATACTTCAAAAGTTTTTATATACCTAGAATGCACAATACCATCTGTTCCTTCAAGGCCTCTCTTATTCCAAGTCTTGCTAATCTTCATTCTAGTTGCTTGCTACCTTCTGATTTCTGGTCCAGCCTGCTCTTGTTGTTCTTCACCATATAGATGAAATACGCAAGCGTCTCTTTCTCATTTACAGGAATATTCCTGAAGTGACGACTGACAGTCTAGAAGGACAACATGTAAAGAGACAGAAATTCTGAAATTAAAAAGTAGAAATAATCAGAATAGGGTTTCTCTTCACTTTCCAAAAACGATTTTATGGCCACTGAGTGTAATATACTTTTAGTCAAACATGCACCAATTCAAACTGTCAGTCCTCATTTACCTCTCTCTCTCTCTCTCTCTTTACAGCTGGAACGTGCATATGAACATAGCATAGTCTTGCTATGTCAGCAGTATTTGCAGCCAACCTACAAGCGGAATTTGGAAGCCAGAATGTCCTCCTGCCAAAGCAGCATAGCCTCTCCTAAGCAACATTTCATGCTGAGATTATTTGGAGAGCAAGTTTTCCCTGCATCTCAGTATTTTAAAGGAGAGCGTCAGAAATATTGAAACATTTTGCTGTGTGAACTGGATGTAGCAAAGTTTTAGAGTCCAAAGGAAAACGCATCGGATAAGTTTTCACTGAAAGGAACACCAGGGGATTTGCAATGGGAGGATTAGGATTTGGTTAGGGCTACCCCTCTCTGACACTAGCATAAGCCCTGAACCATTAGCTGCTTTTTCTCAGAAAATGAACATAGAAAACATGTTGGAGCTGGATGAGATCTGCTTCTCATACGGAAGAAGCTCTTTTTCGGTACCTAGCACAGCTCCAGAACTGGATTTTGATGCAGGTTGAGCAATAAGTCACTCCAAGAAGATTTACGGAAGTTTGAGTTTTCCTTACGGTGGGGTAGCAGCAGGAGTCTAAGAGCCTCAGGCAGCAGTGATTCAAGCATGGGAGCTGGACGAGGATCCAGCGTAGGGTCAAAGCTGCTCAGACTTCACAGGAAATCTGGGAAGTGTGTGACAACTTTAAGTTAGGCTCCCTTTATTTTCCGCTTGCATAGTAGTTCTATTTTTATTTTTTTTTTTTAATCTCCTGGGCACATTCACGGTAAATTGCCTAAGTAAGTAGTCCTTCATGGCAGGAGGTAGCTGAGAGACTATGAACTGGTTAGTTAGAACATGACAAATCAGAACTACTAATGAGGACATACACCCACCCTGTTTCGTTCAGCTTACTCCTACATGCACTACACTACACATTCTCTATATTCTGTATATTCATTCCCTAGCTGACTTTGAAAGAGAGGAAGACAGTGTCTTGCTGTCTTTATTGGTCTGCTGGTTTTTGTTCTTTAAAGCAAAGGCAAAACAGACAGTTTTGGGCAGATGGTTGTGAAAGCCTCAGCTTACAAAATCAACTGTGTTACCATTCAGTAACTGCTACGGTTTTTTCAAGTTTAGAGAAGACTTTTCCCACAGAGTACCTTCAGATCAAGTCAGGAAAGAGAGCAGAGCAGATGCACACCAAGCACAACTAGCCCAAATAACAGAGAGATACAGAGAGTTCTTTCTTAACAAGTACCCCATATGGTGAGAAAGCAGGAGTAGAGGCCCTTAAGGAAAGAGCCCTTTATTGACTTCATACAGAATCATAAGACATCAGGACAAGGGAGGGAAATAAGGAATCTGAAGTCACGGTCAGTGATTCTGCCTTTAAAAATAAGCAATTCCAACCAGTTCAAGTGCCTGTGAGGAAAGAAAAACTAACAGGGGCACTTAAGGTGACTAGTAGTGTGTAAGTCTGAGTTTCAGTTGAACAGCCATCTTCAGCTAACACCCAGGCCACTGGAAACTAGGTTCTGTTTCTGCTCCCTAAAGGTAATAGATTGTGACTATGAACAAGGAGGGAAAGGAAGCAGAAGAAAGCAAATTACTAAAACATGCTTTCAAGAGCCAGCTTCCGTGTCTTCCATGACTGTCTCAGGTGAAAGAAAGCACGCAGCTTTCTGTTGGCATCATCCCCTGAAACCTTTCACAGAGCACACAGTACATACTAGTGAGAGAGTCGCTACAGGTATTATTGTCCACAAGATGCGCACTTGAGCAGAGAAGATAAAAAGTTTTTTAATAACAGAGATAATACTACCTCTGTCGTCACTTACTTCTGCTAGCTGAGCCTTGTTGAGTCCAGGCCTAGTCTGCAACTTATAATGTCTCTTGTAACGTCGCAGGGTGTTCACTTGGAGCTGGAACAAGTCAACCTGGAAGTGATGCAGAGAAGAGGGGATGAGCGCTACCTTTAGCTTCTATTAGGCAGAAATGTAGCGTTAGCTAAAAATAACTACTTCTTCCTCAACAGGACTGCTCCTTGCCTGTGTTCAGAACCACATCGGCTTGCCTTACTGACAAATCTAAGTATATTTTGTATTTGTTAATGCTAAAGGACCAAAATAGCCTCAGGGAAACACAAAATTTTGTTTTGGTTCACAAGCTGTCAACAGAATTGCTGGCCAATTTCTGCTCTCAATTACACCTCTGCAACCTCCAAGCAAAGGGGAACCTTTTGTTCCCACAAGGTTTAAAAAGCTCACACATGAAATATCAATTTAGCAGGCACTGAACAAATGGCTTGTGACATAAAACAGAGTACAGAGACAGAGAAGAAATGAAATTCAAATACTTCAATGGGAAGTGCACAGTTTAAAAGCAAGGGTGATGGTGGGGGAGGTTACAGTAAGGAAGATGAAGATCATGTGGAAAATGCCATGTTTCGAAGACAAAAGGAATCTCTGCTGAAAACCAAGAAGAAAATTACATTAAAACTGACACACTGCAGAGTTCCCTATTCAGTTTAGCGATGTGCATCTCTCAGTTTTTAACCACCAAATACTCTGCATGCTCTACAGCACTAACATTTTTAGATGCCAGCTGGGTCTTCATCCATCATCCTGGCAACTAAGGTAAAGCCTGTATCGGAAAGTTTTGATGGAGAACCTTGTAGAATGGAAACACAAACAGCTACAACAAAAGGTCAGGTATTCTAAAAAAAACAACCAACCAACCAAAAAACCCCCAAACAAAACCAAAAAACTTGCTACTGTTCCAACACCTCCACACAGGAGGTGTGTGGACACAGCTTTGCAGCCAAGACACAGCTTTGCTGGCAAAATGATTCTTGGTGGGTTTTTTTTCGGAAGAAAAATGCCTTTCGCCAATACCGGTGGCATTTCCAGCAGAGGGCTCTGCTGACGTGGCCAGAACTCAGCTCCTCCACGAACATCACCTCTGCACAACTTTTTGCAGCGTCAATAGTACCAGAAACATCACCAAAGCAAATACAGAACACAATGGCACAGAGAAGAGATTATTCTAGAGTTCTGTAACACAGAAAAAAAAAAAAAAACAAAAACCAAAAAACCAGGCCTATTTCCTGAAAATAAAAAGATGTTATGAACTATTTTAAGGTAGTTTTAAATAGTGCCAAAAATGCCATATATGCAAAGGTCTGGAGAAGCTTAATATCCCCGGATATCACATACCCAAACACAGAGAGACTGACCTATTAGATTCTCTAGTGTATTTGCAAAACGATGCATGCTAGGTAACGAAGAACCATATCGGGGCCTCAGTCACCACTGAAAAGAACTTATTTTTACCTTTAAAAAAGAATTAGTATCAAATACTGTTTTAACAGCTCTCTGTTTGGAAGCAGTACGTACATGAAGCTGTGCAGTTAACTTATCATACCTCTTTTTATAGAAAACTTTACATGGGCAAAGAACTCATACAGAGATGAAGAAGAAAATTAGGACATTACACATCAGAAAAAAGTCTGACAAATGACAGTAACTCCATAGCAGTTTCAGTGGAGTTGCAATTTAAAATTCAAATATTTCCCGATACATGACAACATCCAAGACAAAATTCAACATGCTCAAAATCGGTAAAGCATCCTACACCCACTTGGCACCAACTAACCTCTGGGACATCCGTTTCATGCTCAGGAGAGTCACCTCCATCATCACTTGTCTTCCTCTTTCTTTTGTTTCGGACACTTTGAATGAAGTTCTTGTGAAAATCACAAATATACAGATGTCTCACCTAAGAGTCAGAAGTGGTGAAAAGGCAATCAAAACAGGTACTGTAGAAACAGCATTCAACAGCAGCCACTTAGACACCAGCATTAGAGAGTGCATCCCTCATGACTGGCATGACTGACTGCCTCGTGACATTAAGGAATTTCTAATCTTAAACCCCAGGCCTGATATCGTACTCTTGAGTTAGAGATAATTTACATTACAAAGACTAAAGGCAAGGAAAATGAAGGACTCAAGAGCTCCAGCTGAACCTGAACCTCTGCAGATAATATATTTCTTTTTATGGTTGCAATCATATGTCAGAAAAAAATAGATAATTGTCTGGAGGAAGTGCATTTGCTTCAGGACTTACTACCAGGTAACTACCAAGAAAAATATTATTCTGTTCCACTCTTGTGAACTTTCTGGTTTGAATAGTACAGCAGATCATTAATGCAAGTGTTTCAAAATCTAGACCAAATAAAAGTTGGCTAATTACCTCAATTAAAACAAGCAAACCAAAAGCAAAAATGTCTCTTTCCTATAGCTTATCCTACCGTGGAACCCCCTTTTTAACAAATATTATCTCACTAGAGTTAGCAAATATACAACAAAGGAACACAACTGATCAAAATTATTTGGTACCTGTAAGGCAAAAATGCCTTCAGATGACACAGGCACCCTACATTCAAAATCACTTTATGCAGCCTGCTTCATACTTTCCCTTCGTTTTGAGTTCATTAGTCTGATTTCCTCTTTTTATTTCTAAAGCCTGACATCTGTCAACAAAGAATAATTTCTAAAATGAAAGAAATTACTATACCACTAGACAAATCTGCTGAGGACTACAGCCAGGAGAAATACTCTGATTTTTTAAGAATAAGATTATATTTCAAATTGAGTCACTCTCTTCCTGTAACATGATGTATTTCAGCTGTGCAAAAGGGACCTAACCAACTGGGGAAGCTGCCAAACAGGCTGACTCAAAACTTCACCTTTTTTTTGTTTTTAATCGTTTTAATCTTTAAAGATTAGGTAAGAAAAGCATGCAGAGCAGAATTCCTTCTGTAATCTTGACGGGCTGCTCTGCTCTACCTATTTCTCTACTCGGCAAACGACCCGTTTCTATCTTGAGCTGACAGCTGTCACTTAATGTCATTAAGCGGTCAGCAGCGAATTGGGCTGTTCAGTGCTGACCAGCGAACAAGCGTGCAAGCGCCCTGTTTACGAGGCAGCACACCTCGCCTTTCAAGTTTGATGCAATAGTTCATTTTTAATAATCTGCTTCACTAGAACATGAATTCTTACCAATTAAAAAAGTAACATCAGTGACACCTAACTGAAATGGTAACGCGTATCGTTGATTTCACCTCGTAGCATCAGCGGTTTTCAATACGAAACCGAAATTAAAACAGCGCTATTGCCTCCGAAGCAAAGACGGCTCGCTCCTTCGCTCCCCCTGAACACTGTCTGCTCCCCGCTGCATGAGAGCTTTCCTCCCAAACACGGTTTTTAGTGCTGCTTCGTTAAGCGTCACGAGATAATCAGTGCCATAAGAAAAAGCCGTATCTTTACCCAGGCATGTTCTTCTCTTATCCTAGCGTAGTAACACTGAAGGTGGGAAAACGCGGTCCAGAGGAACGGAGTTTGCAACACAAACCATCGCACCTCGCACCCCCTCTCCCCACAGCTTGTAGGGCTTAAGTGAACCCCCCCCAGGGCAATCGGAAAGCTCAACTCGCCGGGCGGATAGGCAACTTTCCGCCGCCCCCCCGCCCGCGGCGCACAGAGCGCGGCCTCCCCGGGAGGGACCGCAGTGCGGTGGCGGGCTGGGGACGGCAAGGCGCGCCCGGCCGGCCCCTCAGGGGGGCTCGGCGGCGGCGGACAGGACCGGCGGAGGCCGCAACTCACACTTTTGTCGATGTCCAGCTTCAGCTTCTTCTGCGAGATGCTCTTCTGGATCCTCTTGCTGAAGGACGCGTTGCCGGCGGGGCGCACGCAGCGGTCCCCGTCGTCGATGAGGCAGCAGCTCTGGCCGTAAAAGGGGGCGGCGGGAGGCCCATCCCGGCTGTCCTCCTCGGTGCTGAAACCATTCATCGCCCACCTGCCCGCCCCTCACCCCGCCCGGGGAGCCGAGAACCGGGGAAAGAGCCGCCGCCGTCGCCGGGCCGCCCCGCGCCCTCGGGGGGGGCGGGGGGGGGACCCCGCCGCCCGGCGCCCCCGCGGGGGCCCCCCGCTCCTGCAGGGGCCCCCTCAAGGGGGGACCCCCCTCAGCGCCGGCGGAAGGGGCCGCGCCGCCGGGAGGGCCGCCCGCCGCCGCCCCTCAGCGGTGGCCGCGGAGGCCGGGCCGGGCCCCCCAAGCGCCGCCGCCCGCGGGGGAGCCGGGACCCCGCACGCACCACTCACACACACAAAACCGCCTCCCCGGCAGCGGAAGTCCCGCCCCCTCGCCTGCAGGCGGGGCGCTGGTTGGGCGGCGCGGCTCGCGGGGCGGGGCGCGCCGCCGCCGCTCCGCGCGCCTATTGGGGGGAAGGCGCTGCCTGTCTACCGCCACCGCCCGGCCCCGGCCCCCCTCCGCGTTCGCACGGCAGCCGGAAGGTCGCCGGGAGAGAGGCGCGCGGGCGCGGGGAGGGGAGGGGAGGGGGGGGCGCGCGCCGTTGCCAGGGCACCGCAGTGCCCCCCCCCCCCGGCGACGGGCGGTGACGGGGAGCGGCGGCCCCGGCCTCCCTTCAGCCGCCCCCGCCGCCCGTCCCCTCACCGCCGGCCCGCGGGGCGCTCGCTGTCCTCCCGTGAGGAGGCGGAGGGACTCGGCGTCTGCCTTCGCCCCGGGCGCTGGCGGAGCGGGTGCCCGGCCCTTGTCCCTCGGGGAGGAGGCGGGAGGCGTCCCCGGCCCCGCCGGCCTTCGGGCTTCCTCTGCTCCACAGAGACCCGCGCAGCCAAACACGAGCCTCTAGCCGCGGCACTCGCCCGCCTCAGCCTCGGGACCACGGGCTCCTAACCCGGGCTTCTCCAACCGACCGAAGCTGAACCAGCCTCGCTCTAACAACAGCGCGAAAGCAAGCGAGTGGCTCCCGCCCAGGCCCCTGTGCAAAACTCACGTCGACATACTCCACAAGTGCCTGTTCTTGGCTACATCATCACGTAAGGCTCCTGATGTTGTGTAGGTAGGAGTCCTTGGCTGAAATACCATTAGATTTTTTTTTTTTTTTGCTAATTACAAGGCAGGGATAGTGAAAAGATTAGACCTGGAAAAGTGTTTTGCAAAGTAAGCTGACTTCAAGCTTTGCATTTCTTTCCTCTTCAGAGAAAAAAAAAAAAAAAAGAGTGAAAATGGGGGCGGGAGGAAGTGGGGGGGAGAAAGAAATTGCTACTGATCTGTGGAGAAAAGATGTTGCTTCTGGAAATGCTGTGACCTCTGTAATACCAGACAGCATATGCTATTGTCAAAGGTGCGTGGGCAGCTGTAAATGGAAAAAGATTTCATCTTCCTGAAGAAAAGACTTTGCACAAACAGAAAAAAGGTTCTATAGACTGAAATTACTTCAAAGTCTGAAATCCTACCCGTGGAACAATGTGCGTTAGCATGGGATGAACTGTGCTGAATCACACACACGAAATACCTTTGCAAGAAAGAGACTCCTCAAAGCCCTTGGTCATCGGATCAGCCTGCTCCACAGTAACACTGACACAGGCGTCTTGCAGCCTGTTCTGCCTGCTCCCCGCAAGAAGACTGAGAAACGCTAAAATCTGTATTTTCCAGGCAGTCCTTGCAATACCAAACATGTCTCAGAACAAATCTGGAAGGCAGGGACTTAATACTCTTCCTCAACAGTTCTGCCTCTTGTCTTAGCTTTTATTGCTGGTGCCCTCAGGCAATTACTAATTTCTGTTTGTCCGTGTGACTAGTGGAGAACCGCAGTGCACTCTCCTGGGGACACGGTTCCCAGGAGCCGGCCACTCCAATGGGAAGGTGGTGGAAACAAATGACTTCACCCGCAGAACAACAAGCAGTTAGCGAAGAGCAGAGAGGTTTAAAAAAGCAAGACACCACTGTTTATAAAAGCCCCTGGCCAAATTGCCTGGGATCTGCCTGCCTGAAGTAACGCCCTCCTGGCAAAAACCATACAGATATTCCCTTGGTTTTGGGAAAGGGAAAACACCAAAAGGCTGACAGTGATCTCAGAGCTCCCGATAGCAAGCTTTCTAGGTTTATCTTAACATTACAAATAAAAATCAAGCGGCAGGCTGAGGAAATCTTGCAGAAGGACTATCTTGACATTCGGGAAGCTGAAAACACAGACTGTAAGGACAGATGATAATAGCAGCAAGCGAGTAGATAAAAGGGAACGTGATCATGACAGGCAGGACTTCCTCCTGTCCCCGTGAGGAGGATATTCTGCAGGTGCTCCCTGGACTCCTCTACGGGAAGCTGGGAGTGGCTGGAGAAACAGGCACCATCAGTGCCAGAACAGGTTGGCGCTTACCATCAGACTGTATTTCATCTTTGGCTGCAAACTCTCATCCCATGCAAATGGAAAGATTTTAAGTTGTTTTGCAATGCCTACTAAAAGGAAAAAAAAACCAACCCTGCTTTTGTCACTGTCTGTTTGCTAATTCAATGCTAAGTACCTCCAGCTCAGGCTAGCACAATGACACCTCTTTTCAGTCTTTCAAAAAAAAAAAAAAAAAAAAGTGCATGGAGGTGTTCGTATAATTGCAGTTTATTTCAGCATATTTATCCTCATGGGAACCTCAAGCTTTCACAGTCTGCTAGTCCGGAACTAGCTTGCTGTGAAATAAACTGCCTCATAGAGACATTCTTTATTAGGTATCTATCACTAACCCGATCTAATAATTCTTTGTGGGAGCTGCAATGAAGTGAGAAACAATGTTTCATAAACCCATCAGCACCCAGGCAGCTTTAGTGCCTTTGAAGCTGTAATAGCCTGCCCATCCAAGCCAGCCCTCTAATCAAATTAGGGGAACCTGCACAGGCCTTTAAATCTTAGCTGGAGCAGCACTATCCTCTAAAGATTAAGTCTGCGAGGTAGCTGTCACCTGGAACTTCCTGTTTTAATGGAGCCGTTCGGGGTTCTTGTGACAGAAATGCTACTCTCCAGAAGGTCTGTGCTGCCAAAGATGTGCGGAGAAGAAGCCTTTTTTAATTTTTTTATACCTCCAGTCAGAAATCAGACCATTTCCATTTCCTATACCTTGGGGGCCAATGGAAACACTGCCCTAGCGCCTTCCCCCCAACTCCCACTCTCCTCAGCATTTTTCTAGGGTGGCACATATTGAACCTGCTAAAATGCTTAAACTGTCACAGCTTTTGGCACATGCTCCCCCTGGAAAACGTTCCCGTGGCCAAGAATCACGGCACACTCTTCCCTTAGGAGCATGTCTTGCAGTTATCTGCTGGTCCCCCAAGAAAGAGCTTTTCCTTTCCTTCACACATGCAGATTTTCCCCCGTGCTATTGTTTGTCTCCCATCCGTTTATTTCACTGTTTTTCACCCTATAGAATTAAGTAAAAAGGAGCGTTGGGAGGGCCACAGAAGAAATGGTGACAGTAAAAAGTGCTGAGGGCCTTAATGGGAACATAGGACAGGGCCACGAGCAATGCCTGTAAACTTACCTTGTCTTGGGCTGAAAGACTGCTCTCCCCGCGCAAAGATTAGAACACAAAAAGGGCAGCGAGCTGTTAAAAACCCTCCCCTGAATACCAAGGCGTAGGATGGATCTACCAGCGGCCGCTCTCAAGGCAGATACGCAGAGAAAGGGGAGTGACAGCTTCATCCTGCCCTAAGCTGGGCAACAGTTCTGCGATGCTGAACTCCCCCAAACTGCAGGAAAAGGTAGTTCAGACAAGATGCATGTATAGGCTTAGGCGATTTTAACATTTTATGCTCATGGCCATATCTCTCAGCAGTAAACACACAAACTGCCTTTGAGAAAAGCTTTTTGTGTTGCTTTGAACACACGGCTGATGGCAGGCTCAGGGAGGGAAGTGTCCCAGGCATGGTGGCTGCTGCCCAGGTGTCAGCTCTCAGCGGGCCTCACCTGCAAGGCTCTGTTCTTGAGAGGACAGCAAGGCCCGTGCTCGGAGGAGGACTGCGAAGGGTCACCATCCCGGCATGACAGGAAGGAGGACGGCACGAGGGTCACCATCCCGGCATGACAGCATTGCAGTGTTTGGTCAGGGGGACAAGAGTGCCTGAGAGTCCCACCCCAGCCCCTCTTCCGAAGGACTCGCCCACACAGAGTAGCAGCCAACTACACTCAAAACCTCCTCCCTGTGGAAAGCCAGCCGCAGCCTGACCACGAGGCAGTCACTGCAGCAGAGGATGCTCCAGCACTGCATCATCCGCAATGGTATCAACCTGAGGAATTTTTACTTACTTAGTTGCCAGTTAACACAAACTTCTAATCACTGATTTGGGTACTGAGAAAAGAAAGGAAACACACACTGAAGTAAACACCCTTCCTCCTCCTTCCTTTAGCTAAACTCCATCTGAAAACCTGTCCTCCACTGTTCCTAGTCTCACCTCCCCTTTGCTGCAGTTCATACGCAGTTTCTCCCCAGTCACTCAGTGAGGTGACAAGTGGTGCAGGAGGTCAGGGTCAAGTGCGTGACTGTTTGTCTTCACTTCTCCATGCTGGGTTTTCTCCGCTCCTCTGTGCTTCCCAGTGTGCCCTACCAACAAGGATCGTCCGTGGCCACTATCCCTCGGGCATGTCCTACCTCGGCACAAGTCCTCCGCCATGGCCATGGTCCCTCCAGGACTGCACCCTTGGGCGGGGAGCGCGCCTCCTTGCACCAACACGTCTCCCTCCACATCTCCTCCAGCTTTGTCCACATCTCCTTACGTATCTCCTCATGTGTCTCCTCCCCTCGTGGCTGCCGCTCTTCGTTAAACTTGGCTGAGCTGAGGTGCTGCAGGGTCCTCTGAGGGGCTGGACTTTTGGGGCACGATGGGTCGTTCCAATCGGTTTCAGAGCTGGCTGGAAGCAGGTGTGAGGGGCAGACGCGGAGATGCCCACAGGCACCTCTGCAGCCCCCAGCTGCCTGAACTTGCCATGTACACCCAACACAGCGCTCAGGCGTGAGCTTGTCGGCTGCTCGTGCGTGAACGCAGTAAACCCTGCAATTTACACCCAATACAAAGGGCAGCTGAGAAGGATGTTTCCCAAGGGGGCTGGAGGAGAGCGGCGCGTGACGTGGCAGGAAGCCTATGCTGGGGAAGCAGCAGACCAGGGTAACTAAGCTTATTCTCATAAGAAGTAGAGAGAAGGGAAATCAATCACTGGAGCAAAACAGGCAGGGACAGTCATTTTTGCATACACAGTTTTCATAAAACACATTAAAAATTTATTTTAAATATATTATAAAAGGAAGTCCATTCAACTTTAAAAACACTAGGCATTCTATCAATGATTCCCGATTTATGAAAGCTACTACATTAAAGTGCTACAAGTCCTTTACCACCCCCAGATATTAGGCTGTTGGTCCTAATATGCACAAAATAAATATACACTGATTCAAGAGGCACCATCCAGTTTTACAGATAAAATGCATGCAGTACAAGGAATAGACAAACTTAGACCTTATCACCGAGATCCTGGAGAATGCATTTTGAAACCAATTCCCTTCTCCACCCTAGAGGCTAAAGCTATTTGTTATTGTCATCATAAGGGCTAACGTTTTAGTCTATTAGCTTGATCAGTTTTTATCTTGTTTTGTGGCTGAAGTTCACATTTGCTTGCTCACTAATTGGAAGTCGGACTTTTTTCCAAGAGTTGAACTAGTAGATTTAAGACCACGTAGATCCAGTAGCTTTATATAAAACTCCCAAATCCCTCACATCTTCTGGACTCATTGAAGCCTTTTGGGTCATACAGAAGCATCAAGAAAGCTCAAATGCAGTGACTAAAGGAGCATACTCAGCTAGCGAGGCAGAGTCCAAAAAACAGACACCGGATTTTCATTAGGATTTCCATAATCTATCATTGCCTAGTTTCATACACAGATCTCCGAGTTAAAGCGTGACACTACAAAGGAGCAATTGGAGCAGGAGGAGAGTTTATTTCAGTTACGCTCTAAATTTATAATGTCAATAAATCAATCTGACTGGTTAATGAGGAATATGAAATGAATTGACAACTGTGTGTTGAATGCTGATGGAAATTTCAGATCTCAGCTTTCCCATTCTCCACCCATTGCATCTCTCCTCTCCACTCAAACCAGGTGAGGACTTGCAGCTTGTTTTAAAATACAGACTCAACACTCATTAGGTCAGCAAATAAAGCACTTAAAGCTAAATCTTGCACAGGTTGGGAAATTGCAGCACACAGACTTTCCTTGCTTAAGATCAAGTAATAGGCCACTGGTGGACTGGGAGCAGGACCCGGTGCTCCTGACTCCCCGTCCAGCTCCCCTTTTGCTATGTATCCTGTGAAAGACCTTTTAATCCCACCCCCACAGACTCTGACATTAACCTAAAGCTACGCACCATTTTGGCAACAGTTTGCTAACTCTTTAAGGAGCTTTTCATGCTAAATGATTGTTAAAATGGAAACCTAGATTGCCGCTTGTCAGATAAGGACCGACTTAGGCACCACCAGGCTCCTTTGTTGCAAGTGGTTAGAAATACAGTAGGTGGGTAGGAACATGAACCACAGCAGTTGGGAGTGGATGTGGGATGCGAGGTACACTTGAATCCCTTGTGCTAGCAGAGCCAGACTGTTTCAGACATAACTTTACCAGGGCTCTTTCAACTGAAAGCGTGACAGGCTGACTGCTAGAGGCTGTCTGTTCTCTCTAGTCAAAACCATTCAAGTGCCTGTCCATATCTTGAAAGACAATTTAATGTAAAAGCTTCTCCCTTTTTACCCAGCAGTTATGTGATTGCCCAGTATGACTTTTAGGAGATCTCTCTCCTTTCCCCTCGGTGATGTAAGCCAGCATAGCTACTATAATGATCCTACAGTAGCTACGACAGCACCGTGTTCTTGCAATGCCGGTTGCTGGTGGTGCCTGTTGGACTTTCAGTACATTGGTGTGTCAGTGCAGCAGGGAGGAGGAAAGTTTGCTGACTGGAACTCTCCAGTAAAGGAAAGCAAAGCCCTGTGCATAGACTATTGTAAAACAAACCAGGAAGAAAGTTAAGCTGAGAAATTGCTTTCTTGCTACTTCTGTATTAGAGATTTGAACACACCCTTTAGAAGTTTCCCAGTGATGGAAGGCATCGACTTTCTGAAAGACACTTCTGCTACAGATTTTATAGGCCTTTGGGACTATTTGTGATTTCTGATTTGGATACTTAGAAAATAAAATGCAGGATCTTGCATGCCGGTGAAATGCATGAGCCTTCACCATGAGGTGAAACATCCAACAGCTAACCAAGACATGGTCTGGTCTAGCTTTAGTTGTTACAGTGTACCGAGAGGAAGCTGCCATCCTTTCCAAGTCTTCCTATTAGGAGTGACAACCCCCACCCCCCCACCCCCCGAGTCATTAATGATATCGATTTAACGGAGGAAACCCAGGATCTTCTGAATTACTGTCGTTCACACAAATTTTGCACTTAAAGTCAGACATTTTAAAAAACACACACAAACACTGCATGAGTCAAGCTTTCTCTCACATCCTTATCTCCTAACCCCTTCCCCTCTTCTCTCTTGTCCAGCAAGGCACTGGGAAATGGTTCAAGTTTAAGCATTTGCTGTACATTTACATTTAAAAAGGCACATCTTTATTTTAATGATGCTGTATTCCCCTTTCAGTAAGGCTCACATGTTCCTCTGTTACGGTGTGGAAAAGAAAGTTAATTTCCCAGGCATGAAAAAAGACACCTTGCACACATAAGAGCCCCAAACCTATTACTCTGTTTGTAGGCCTTAGAGATTAGCACCAGTATAAATCAACAACAGCTTCAAGAGCAAATCAAAGTATTATTATGCAACATAACACACATCCAGGGATCCCCCTGTTGTCTGGGATTCTGATACTTAAAAGCAGCAGAATTTATGCAGCCATGGAGAGAGCAGTGTTTGAATACTTTTGGGGAAAAAATATGAAAACATTTATTTTGCATTAGATAATCACTGGTATTTAATCTCCAGTCTTGACTTGCATGCAGATGTGAAGATTTGCTTATGTATTCATGCTTTAGCAATTTTGCTTACAAATAACCAAAAGTAATTGGAATAATTAACCAGATTGCCCAGCAAAGGCTCAATTAAAGATGTAGATGATGCAATACAGCTTCTATTTCTCAATGAGTGGATGGTTGGCTATATTAAGTCTTCTCATTAGTCAGCAAAGCCTCTAGGGTATTGAAAAGTATAATTGATGTAAATAAATTAATAGCTCAAAGCCCAGCGAGCCAGTCAGAAGTGTACAGAATTTGTGAGGCACTTACCACACTCAGATCCCAAATCTTCAGAAAACAGATCAGATCAACCATACTGAGAAGGACCCAGTGGGACCACTCACACTAAAGCTCCAGTTTCCATGTACTGGTGGTCGGTTGTCAAACAGGAACTGCCTCAACAATTACCTAATCTTTTGGTGCAAACTGCTAAGAGCTGTCCTTTCTCTCCAAATTAAGATCACCAAGTGGTAAAAGACCTGTTCGTTACTGCAGTTCTCTCTGAAGCAAGCATCCAGCAAGCCAAGCAGCTAGGACTCTCTTCACAAGGTGAGCCAAAGTACAACGCAAGCCATGCATTTTAGAAACAGAAGCTAATCCTCTCATTAGAAAACTAAGACACACAAAGTTGCAAGCTGCGAGCAGAATGACCTACAGTCCATTTATAAAATTTGCTGATTGTGTCCCCATTATAAAAAACTAGCACTGTTCATGGACAAACAGCTTCTTGTTCCACAGGTATTAAAACATTCATAAAGACATCTAGTCAGGCCATCTAGTGATCCACAGTCAGCACTACTAGACTAATGAGAGCATTAATAACTTAAGGAAAGCAACAGTCAGACACAAAGCACTGGAAGGCGGCTCTGTCTCCCATAGAAATGAAAAGGGATCCTAATGACAGACATAGTGTAGTTACTGAGAACATAAGATGTCAACTGTGTTTGACGCTCGTCTCACTTCCATAGCAATACTGCTGCAAAACTGTCACAAGGAAAGCCTAGAGCTTTTTTTCTTTCTTCACTCCCAAAATGTTAGACACCAACACATTTGGCAAGCCTGGTCCCAGCCGTAATGCAATGCCCGTGTTTCCCTTGCTTCGTGATTGCACGTACCAGGTAAGTTGGCAGAAGAGGGCAGACGTGGCCTCAGCTGTGAAGGTGAGAGAGGTGGAAATGATTTTGAGCCTCACAGTCAATACATCAGACTTGAGAGGCAGACAGTTGTGTCCTAGTTTGCTCCCAGTTGACAAGACACAGCACTACATGGCCTCAAAGACATCTGAAACATGGACAACGATCCTACAATTGGCAACATCAGAAAGGGCTTCTTACTTCCGGAGCGCTGCAGAGGGAGCCAGCCTGCTTGTTTCTTGACACTAAGCAAAAATCTCCTTGCCTTCACATGAGAGAAAGACACCCCAGAGCAGAGCTTTCCTGCCCCTCCAAGGAGGGCAAGTCCATTAACCGTGCTTATCAAGAGTCCCAGAGGGGTGCCCCGCTCCTACCCTGAGTGTTTCAGCCCTTCACTCCCAGAGCTGGCTGCACGCTACCTACTCTTGCAACACTCCTGCATGGGCAGCTGGACAAACTGTGGAGCTGGCCAATTACCGGAAAAGGGCTAGTTTTATTGATTTACGCAGCATCTTTGCAAAAGGTTAACTGCACTGCCATTCACAGCTTTTACTAGAAAATGCCACTGCTGCTTTCAGTATAAGACTAAGTCAGCTGAACTAGTAAATCTGTTTTTGCAACAACTTCATTTTAAACTAGGGTGGGTTTTTTTTTAAACACTTGCTTCGGATGGACTTGAAAACAATGGTCCTCCATTCATCCTTTAGCGTCAGTACTTTTTACCAGCTCCTGGGATGAGACAGTTCTGGTTCAGTGTCTGGCAGATCCTGCAGCCAAACCAGAAGGGTAATACCTTGCGCTGCTAACTGACTACACAAGGGACAGGGTACCAGTGAAATGGGCCCATCAGTCCCACATCTCTGCTTAAGCAAACAGATTTCCAGGCACAGTAAACTGTACAGTGCTGTGGATGTTGGGAAAAGAGGAGAGATTAATAGCACATTCCCACAAGCCTAGAACACTACTGACCACAGGACTCATGACTGCAACAAACCACAGACTGATGAACAAATGGATAAAGACCAATGGCTAATCTCAGCCCTGACTTAATTATCCTGAATTAATCTGCTCACACCAACTGTGAATTAAGTTAGCCTTCAAACCTCTAAAGGAAAAATGGAAGTTGCCTTCATGTAGTAGATTTAACTCTGAAAAGCCCTAGGGGTGGCCGTGCTGAAAAGATTCTGAATAAGAGGCAAATTTGGAACCTGATATCTAAAGGCTCTTAGCAAAAATCTTTACCTGCAAGAACTGTGCTTACTTAAAAATCCTCTGCTAATTTTTCACCTTGAAGATTCAACAGTGAGTGACAAACTGACTGCAAACTGAATGGACCAGAAACCCAGATTCCTCATCCCTAATAACTACAGCGATATTCCAAACACTTGGCTGCACTTCCACTACAGCTCATTCCTTTATCAGAGCTATGATTTGGAAAGTAATAATACTCAACCTGTTTGAAATAATTTTGGTTTAGGGCAAAAAAATATTCACTTCATTTTACATTTTGATGGTCTTTTTTTTTTTTTTTTTGATCAGAGGATTAAATCTTGTGTTCAAGATTTTACTTATATGGACTTTGTAAGATAAAGGACCTGTGTGGGAATGCTTCAGTGGGTAGTATAGCAGCTACAGAAAGTCCTGGAGGGTCCTGGATAACAAAATCATTTAACACCAGACCCAGGTGGGAAATAAAACAAAACAAAAAAAAAGCAAAAAAAAAAAAAAAAAAGCAGTTTGAATCACATTCAGACTCCTCTAAAAACAGAGTTTCTGTTCAGTCTCAGCAAAGAAGTGGCTCCGGCAAAGCATTTAAAATTCCACCATCCACAGAAGAGAAGGATGCAGCATCTTCGCAATAAAGACTGGCCTGCTAGTTAACCTTCTCCTGAGATTCTCCCTTTTACCTTCATTAACGGTTTAAAAAAAAGTACTCTTAAAAAAATTTTTTGTAACCCTCCCCAGTAAAAACTATAATTGTAAAATATATATATATATTTTCTCAGTCTTTTAAAGATCAAGATTTCTGTTAAATTTTTCCAAGACGGTTGAGTTTGTATGTTCAAATATCCACTGCTGTGTTGGAGATGAAGGGTTGCAGCTATTCATAAAGACCTTTCGGTCACTCTCACTGCAGTCCATACAGCTGCTGCTTACTGGATGGTAGAGGGTCTTGTCCTGGAGAAGAGAAATTTGATGTGAGACTGCTAAGCAGAGAAGCAAAGCTGTTTTAAAACCAACAGAATGAAGTCTTAAAAACCAAGGCAAGCTATTTTGTCACTTGGATGTATCTGAGGAACTTGTTCCACACTTAACTGGTTGGCAAGTGTCAGGGTCCACTCCCACGCCTTGCAACAGTATTCAGCCCAATCCTTATATCTGCACTGGGAAGCTCTAAAGCTACGTCTGAAGCCAGGTTCTCCAGCCTACAGGCTCACAGCCTGCTGCAGTCACTCCACAGCACAGTGCATGCAGATTGCAAGGACTAGGACAGGACATTTAGTCAAGCATTTACTTACCTGTTGCACACAAAAGCATTGCTTAGTCGGAGGATGAATAAATCCTTATCTACTATTGGCATGATCTTCTAGCATTCAGAACAAAGCAATAAACACAGCATGCCTCTCTGCAAACAGGTTTTGCAAGGGTGTTGCATCACCTCACTGCCAGCTGTGGACAGGACTGCAAGGAGAGTGTCCTGCTTAGCAAGCCCTGGAGAAGCAGTCCTCACCATTTCTAACCAGTGGAACAGGGGAGTCACCTCTTTCTAATCAAGGGTAATTAATGGCACAATGACAACAGATTGTCTGCAGATTCTTTTATCACAGCTACATGAAGAGAAGGAATAAAACATGAGTGGTGACATTTTAAGGAAACTTAAGTGCCTACAGGCAATTTGAAACCTTAAATGAGAATACGCATACACACGCACGCACACACACTCACTTTTCGGTATCTCCAGAGCTGGTTCCCCTTCATTCCATGACAGTCATAGAGGGTCACAGGGCTGCTGTGGGAAATGGCATCAAAACAAAACTTCTTGGTATGCTGAGGATCCCCGGGACGGATGTCTTCTCTCCAGCTGAATGTGAATACCTGCCAGGACAAACAGGACCCTCAGGCTGGCTGGGACTGGGCACAGTGCTTTCACCAGCAGAACAACAGAACGATGTTCCCTTCTTTGCCCACAGGGTGGGGATGGCTTCAGGGAAAGGACAATACCTTGTAGAGAAAAAACTACTTCCACCTCTGGGGACAGGGACTGCTGACTAGGGGAGTCTGTAACAGCTACCCCGCAGACTGCCACACAGCATGCTAAATGAGACTGTGCTGCTGTAAACAGCCATGCTAGTTAGCTTAGGTACTAATAGCAGCCTTGAACGTCTCTGCAATGCAGACATACATCATGGATTAAGTGAGCAGCTGACCAATTACAGCACTTCACAGCTAGCAAAAAAGGCAGAGAGCTACAGGAGCTCCGAGTTAACGCTGGCAGTAAACACCCAAGTCTGCACAGGCAGCCTGCAGTCACCTTGAGAAGAGTCTGTCCCACGCCTCCTGGGACAAGAGACCAGGAGCCCACAGCTCTCCACCCCACTCCACAGGAGTGTCGGAAGGGCAAACACTAGGGCAATGCTTCCTGACGCTCTCTTCTACTGACCCTGCAATGATCTCTCGCACTTTCGGGTGAAATGAAAGGAGGGATACTACAGAAAAGAAGAGAAAGGGTTTTAGCTCTAGTAACTAGGCACAACCTATGCCTGGCAATGCTGTGGCCTTGATGAAAGCTGCCGGACGCCAGCACATGCAGCCTGGAAATCCCTGAGTCACAGGGCTGGACCATGGGCAAAGAGTCAGTGCAGCTACCACCACATACATGCTCTGCTCCTTGCCCTGTCCCCATGACATTTGCTTTTGGCCACGGCTTGAGATAGTAGCGTGGTCAAGCTGCATCTTCAGTCTGATAATCATGGCTTGGCTTATGACATGTTTTAAGCATCACAGGACCGAATCCCACAAAAGATAAAGTTGTTTGAAGGCAGGCACTGCTGTCAAGCTTTTGCCTTCTGCTTTGACAAGGACAGCATATCTGGCAAAGGTGCAAATGTCCTCTGTGACCAGCACTAGCCAACGTGGTTCTGAAGGGCTACTATCCAGCACACCTCTCTCTCAGTCCCCAAGGGGAAAGGCTGTTCTGGGGGCTCCTCTTGGAGCCAGGTGGAGGAATGGTCCTCTCAAGAGATATCTTATGGGGCAGTAAGAAAGACCAGTAAGGAGCAGGGTGCTACTATTTGAAGCAGCATGGCCAAAAACGTTTTCACAAAGAAGCTACTTTGTTTCTGTCTCTCTAAACCTCTCTTGGGAGAGGAATTACCACAATCATTTAGGCTCAATGCTACACAGAAGTTCAAAACACATTCTCCTCCTAAACATAAGCCAACACTAATTGTTCAAGATCCTCCTGACACAACACAGCCTTAGTTTTGGACTGTGCCCAAGTAAATTGGTTTTGTTTCTAGTTTTCATGCATCAAAATTGATATGCAACAACCCTGTCTTCTACTACTGAAGCCATTCCCCTGAAGAGTTATGCATGGCTCTGTAATAGAGGCATTGTTTTCTTGATCTTTTCTCAGCTCAGCTGCTACAGTTTAGACAAACTAATATTTCCCTCCCTTCTGTTACAATAAAGCTGTCGTTTCTGGCACCTTATATGTTGAGAGAGTGAATCTATAGCCTGGCCGGTTTCATCTCTCTCCAGCAATGGTTGGGTGTTTATAATGCATTTGCCTCCTGTCAGAAGGATGATAGTAAGCGGTTATTGAATGCTCCTGCAGGTTCATTAATATGCATGATGCTCCTCTATCACTTCTTTCAGCACAACCTTTGAAGTCAATATGCACTTTGTTACATATTACAGCTGCCTTGTTACTGGTTTATTATTTTGGCATATTGTTTTCTTGTGCTTGCTTTTGTTCGCTCTGAGAACTTCAAAGCGGAGGTAAAAGCTCTGCATAAAGTCTGCCAGGCTCCAGACCCTGCCACAGGCACAAGCCACATCCTGCTACAAGCCCATCAAGTATAATTAGCACACGAGCCTTGGGGTGCACAGCACCCTCCGTTCACCTGAGAGTTCTGCAATGGCCTTCCTTCTCAACCATTTGTTCTTATAACTTCTCCCTCCCCAAATTTATTTAGGGGCCGATGATTTATCGGAGGGACTGTTACCTGCACGTTGTTCCATGCTGCCTCTCCTCTGTCCTTCACACAGTTTTCCAGCCTCAGTGGGGATCCCAGGGCTCCATGCTTAGTATCCACACACAGCCCAGTTCCTACATTGCGTATCTGAAATAGTAAATTAGTCACTGAATCTCCTACTCTCACCAAGTGACAGGAAAGAAGGCTTAAATTGCCTCAAATAGTGGCAGCATTTGTATGAAGATAGTTTTAAGATTCCTCACTTAACTAGGTATCTTAGCGGGCAGATAACAGCTAGAAGAAAGCACAGGAACTCAAAATGGAACCCATCGCCAGCTGTACAATAACCTCCAGGACACAGCAAAACCCATTAGCTACAGGACTGCAGAGCCACCTGTGTTGTTGTGCATAACAATCCGTGACTTCACTCCTGGGGTGATTCTTTTCCCAGAACACAGCTGACTTTCAAAAACAGGGGTGGTTTTTCTGGCTTTCAGATGGGAAAGCTAAGGAGCAGAGTAGCCCTTTGGAAATACAAGATTTCTACTGTTGCTCAGCTGCCGCCTCTCCCTAGTCCTCCCTGTTGGCATGTTCCGCCTTCTACTAAATAAGTAACATGCAGAACAAGCCAAGTCTCTATTCTCTTTGTAGCTGTGCATTAGTAGAAACGGCTGCCTAACTGCCTTCTTTGATCAGGCCAATATAATGGTAGAGGAGTTCTGGTCTTTGAAACATATCAAGCAGGATCTTTAAATGCTCTCTTGCCACCTTCCTTACAGCAAACTGGTACTGGAGCACATGGGTAAGGCAACTTTAAAAAAAACCAAACCACAGTCTGTTTGCCCACTGCAGATTTCAGAGCACAAACTTGCCTCTCCCCAGGCAGCTGCTGGAGGCTCCACTGGTGGATAAAACTTTGGCAAGTCCCACGCGACCTCGTTCATGAACCACTTGAAGCTTTTGCAGTTGAGGTTGTTGCGAAGTTCCTTCTGAGCTGCGACGTCCCCTGCAGAAAGATGCCGGTACTCTGGTCTACGCTGGTATATGTACTCTGCATATTCGTCCATCCACACCTCAGCCACCCGCTTCAAGTTCTGTGTGGGTAACAGCCACGTGTGAAAATGAGAGGGAAAAACATCTGAGACCACTCTGCACAAACTACTCACACATTAGCATTTAAAACAGCTCTCGTGTTTTTTGCTCAGAAAGGATTTTCATTCACATCCGCTCTTTCTCTCCAGCTTCAGGACAAAGATTATTTTTATCATTCTCTAGTTCCAAGGGACTTTTAGAAAGATATTTTCAGCTGAGGTCAAAACAGAATCCTGGCACTTGGCCATTATATCTAGTTTCTTGTGGCTAAGAAAAACAACATTAATCAAAAGTTGGGATTTTTTTTCCTTTTTTTTCTGTAAAGAAGCTAGTCAGAAAATGATGCTGGTAAATACCACTGGACATTCAAAGGTCCCTGACAAAAAGCTGCTTTCTTAAATCCTTCTTATTGCATCTTTTATATCCATCTAGGAATGGGATTTGCAGTACTCCCTTCTGGAAAGCTTCAGTTCACAATATTCTTTCTTACCACTATTTTTCCATTTTCTTGGGTAAAAAAATGTTTAAAAGAAACTCTGAGATACCGCAGGAATACGGAACTTTCAGGTGATGACCCTTCAGAATAGAAGCAAAGGGTTTACTTGCTGGCAGCAGTGTATTTCACACATCGCTGTAAAGCTTAATCCACTGTAATTCCAAGAGAGCAATGAACACCACCCTATTGAGACACCCGCCCTACTGCTTGTCACAACACACTGAAGAGACCGTTGGACCTTGGACTGTTCTCTGGCAACATCAGGTACGTTCTTGGTGCCACACAGTAACATGCCATGTGCAGTCATGACTTCAGTGACCCAGCAGCACTGCCCACCTTGCATGAAGGTGGTCAGTCCAGCAGTGGTCATTTACTACCAAAAAAATGAGTACATTAAGAATGAGCAGTGTGCTGACCGTGCCCCAAATGCAGCCTACACACCACAAGAGCAGGTGTTCATCTCAGGGTGACTGTATGATCTTAGATGCCAAGAAACAGCCTTCCCTACACCTGTCTGCCATCTCCTTCCAGCACTGTGGGAGTACGCAAGAGCCAGATACCGAATCAAAAGAAATATAGCTCCTTCCTGAAGAGATAGCACAGACAGGAGAGCACTCTATTGCTCTGAAAGGTCATTGATGGGCTGAGTAATAAATCCAAATCTATAACTAGGGTGATGCTATTAAACTAGGAAACATGTTAACACTGTGCAAGCCATAAGACTGCAGAACAGCAGGGTACCTTTTTGTGTTTTTTAGTTTTGCAGCCTTCCTGCTCCTACGATTTTTCTTCTCCCACCAGAGGGCAATGCAATCCCTTCTCAATTTGGAAATTAACTGGAGAAACCTAGCGCATGATAGGCAAAAGCTCTTTCCTCTTTGGGCTACACTAGATTAAGAAATAAGATGGCACAGAACATTCCATTGTGGAAAATTACAGCTTGCTCCTTCGGTGGTCTGTGATGCTTGAAGTTGAGAGGTCTTTCAATCACCAAAACACAATCACTACACTGAAGCCTGCTGCTCTTGGAGAGCACAGCTATAAAATGACTGAAGTATTATACAAATAAAGCCATATCTTGTTTTTATTGGTGATTCCATAGCCAGCGCCTGATTGCAAAGTCCCTTCCCAACACCTCGCAATGGCTGACGTCTGGAGCACGGCAGCTGTCCGCACATGAGTCTGCAGCTCCCCTAGGCCCTCTTCCCTTTGTGCTACACATCCACCACTGCAAAACAGCTCAATTTGACCACTGTACAATTTATGAACTACAAAGCCTACATTTGCCTCCCGTTGTGGAGCGAGGAGACAACAGCATGGTCACATTGCAGTCAGATATCTGTCGTGGGGGATGCCATTGCCACTTACTCTTGCCAGGCTGACTCCTGTTGGAACCTTGTATGGAACATATTTTCTGTAGATATGACCAACTCTAGAGCAAGGGATGTCCTCCATGCGACCCCCACACATCCACACCTGTGGAACAGCAGAGATACACATTCACTCTTGGTTATAGGGAGAAAAATGAAGAAGAAAAAAGAGAAAGACTTTCCAGACATGAAAAAGCTTAACCCAGATTTTTTACTTTGAAGTACACTCTCTCCCAAATACCCTCCCCCTCCTTGCCTTAGTCTCAAATCCTATAACTACCTGCTTAGAGCCATGCAGCAAGCCTTGATTTAGCACAAGTGCTATCAAGCCCAATGGCTAAACAGTTCAATTTTGCATTCTTTAGAGAAAAGAACAGAAAAAAAATCCAAGCACCCAGAGAACAGCACACTTCAAATTGATACGTGTTATTACAGCAATAGTAACCACAATAGTTAAACTGGACTGCCATGTAAGACCTGGGTGTAGGTTGTGTAATGTTGCTGTAAAAGGGAGGCCATCTCTGTAGTACAGGTCATGTGTTATGCAAAACACTCCAGGGAATTCATGAGCCTGTTCAAGTGCCAGAAACCAGAAGAAACTGCTACTTTTTCCCGTGGTTATCACAGCTCTCATGTAGTTTCATTGCTGACATGCACTCATTGCTTTTGCAGCCTTACAATTAAGTAGAAATCCCCACCTGGTGAAAACATAATTAGCTTTAAAAAAGCCCTCAGAAAGTCACTGGAACACACTGCTAGTTGAAGACAACTACCTTGATGCTTGGTTAATGTCTAGATTAGGCCCAGAAGTTTCTTTCCCCATCTGGGAAGATTTCACTCTGTGCCAACACTCTGCAACAACTTTCTTTTATTCCTTATTTATAGCATGGATGTAATCATTTTGTCCAAGTGAAACCGAAGGAGATATTTTCTGAACCAGCCAATCTACTTCATTAGGTTTAAGAAATATATTCATATGTACTTCCCAGAGATACCTAACCAATACTTAAAGAAAAAATATCCTTCAGTGTGCAAAACAAATGACTTTTTGAATCCTTGAAGCACGACACTGTCTTGCCCTTCATTTTGTCCCCAGATCTTATGTTAATGCCCCGAAGGCAGCAGTATTTAAGAAGGTCCGCTGGCGCTGCAGGCTGATGCGGTGTTCTTGATCTCTCCATTCACTGTGGCTAATTTGAGCCACCGCAGTTCACTGTACAATGAGCTTAGTCAACAGCTTCCCACATAGCAGGCAATCCCATTAATATTCTACAGTGACAATATTAAATACTTAGCTCGGAAGAGAAATATTTGGCCAAGGCTGCTGCATAATTATTAGCTCTGACACTAAAGTCCTCTGGAGTTTCAGCTCTGTCTACTGGCCCTAATAATTACAGTCATTTGCTGACTGCATATACCTTAATGGAGGTTGGTTGCTCTCAGAGGAATATTTTTCACAGGCAACTTCTAAAGTTCAAGGTACTTAATTACATGTTGTTATGGTGAGAGAGACAAGAAGAAAGTTGACAAACACTCCTTCTACAGAATTTCATTCCTTTTGTCCCTGCTGTGTCTTGAGAGGCTGGTACAGAAGAGATGAAGATGAAAAAAGAAACTAGTGCTCAGCTTCTGTGAAGTTTCTAGTGGAATTAGAAATGCTTCTTATTCTGTAGCTGCTGTGCTTTTTGCTGCAGAGGGCCACGGTGTCTCTGCTAGGAAATTAACAGGTAGACTGAGAAAACAAGAATTTGGGGATGTTTTGTGTTTTTATGACAGAAATGGTTTGTGCAAGGCTGTAAGAGCTGCAACAGATCTGGGAACTACAAAAACCTGCAGGAACAGCTGAAGAAGCCTAGAGCTCAGTTGCACAGACACACACACTCCTCAACAACCCATATTCTTACCCTGTGCACCGCACCCTGCATCACGAAAGCCCTATCGGTTCACAAGCAGCTGCATTTGAGTGCAACACAAGCCTGAATGAAAACACCAGCTTGTTAGCCTTGCTGCCTGCCCACAGGCTGCCTCACCTGCCCCTGATCTCTAAGGAAATGCTTTCAGTCAGGCCACCATGAATACACATCTCCTCTCGAAACACGACTTCCCTAAGTAACGTGAGAAACAGACCCCTGCAGTCAATATGCAGCTAGAGAGGAGAGCACTGTCCTTGCACTGCAGATCTTGTGAAGCAATAATACAGACAGCACTTATCTACTGAGTGGTACGTTGGAGAGGCAGCAGGAATGGGAAGCTAGACAGAACTGATGATATATGTTGGGCCAAGAGCTCCAAGCTGGTACAAGACCCCAGGCACAGAAGATGACATTACATAAACACATGTAATGATATGATAAGAAAAGCTACTTAACTGAGTTACTGAACAAGTAAAATCTAAGATCAGTTTTATGTGCTCTTTTCCTAATCATGCTTTAAAATATTTACTCCCAAATTATGCTGCAATTACTAGTGCTGCATGGACGCAATGGAAAGCTTCCTAATTCCTGCTAGCAGAGCTCAGTGACCCTTTCAAGGTACTTTGCCAACTCAGTGCCTTTTTAACATTGTCTCATGCTGCAAGTGACAGTATGGCACTTGCAGTACAAATCTAATTTTAAAAGCATGCTTTCCATTCATTCATTGCTGCTTTGATTTATTTTATTAGTGAGCTTCTTTGTGTGGTGACAGAACTCATTACAACCTCCATAAAGACAATTACCAGTCCTTATCTATAAAACTGGAAGAAGGGGGAGAGGGAAGAAGCGTGACATGCATTGGTAAAACACAGCTAACAAAAGCATTAGACAGCTAGAGTTAAAGGTCAGGAGAATCACATCCAAGGGTCTGTCAAGGAATAACTGCAAGTGAAGCAAACCCAAAATAGCTGCGTGCTAGCTGAGAGAACGCTTCCACTCAGTTAGTGATATTCGGTTGTTTTTAAAGAAGGGTACAGTTCACAGGCATGACACACCAGAACTCACACTGCTAAAAATACAGTGCTGTTCTGTGGGGCAGCACCTTGTGCCTTCACGGTAACACTGACTGTCACTTACTGTGTTCTCCTTAGGCCTGGGGAGCCAGTTTCTTCTTGTTGTTGTTGTTTTACAGAAGGGTGAGATGGTGCCTCATCTCCCTGGCTGACATGACAGTAAACATCAGAGCCTGAACTTGATGCACTTAATTTCAATCAGCCATTTACTAGAACACCGTAAGAACAAGAATTAAAGCTGGTCAGGCAGGCAGTGTTTTATACAATGATCTAATCAGATCTCATTAGGAGAGAACAGGAAATTTCTCTTCCTCCTCAGGCACAATTTTACCAATCTACATTTTGAGCTAGGAATCCAGCAGCTGGCAGTTCTGCTAGAATTAAGAGAAAACCTGGCTGCACTGAAGTCAATGGGCATACCGCAACAGATTTTTCTAAGGCCACAATCTCACCCTAATAATAAAACCATATACAAGGGAAGTAAAATAACAACACCGGTGATATTACTTCCATCTTCTCAGTGGCCTGGAGAGCCGTAGCTCCATATTCATAAAGCGACTCAAGAGCCTTTGACTCAGCTAGTGTGCTATGAAAGCACAAGATAATATGCCACCTATTCTCTACATGGGAACGTTATGCTGATCCAATTCCCCTTCTGCTATTTCAGAAAACAATGTCACGTAAGACAGCTGAACCTCTCCTCTCAAACACACAATACAATACCGCAGTTGGTGTGTGAACACAAATTATCTGGGTATACAAGGTTTATGGTTTCCAAAGACTGCACTATGATGAGCCAATGCTTCCCAAGAGAGGGAAAAAACACAAAGGAAAGAGTCAGGCCTTGAAAAGAAAGCTGCTTCTGCAAGCCACAACAGAAATAAAGACCATAGGATGGACGAATGGAGAGAAGCTGGCTGGTTATCTGAGCACACACTGAAAGGTGGGAAGAAAAGGACACAGTGGATAAGTCAAGGGCGTTCTCTGCATAACAAGGTAGGTGAGAGGATGAAAGCAAGGGCAACCAGCAATTCAGGAAAATCTTAATCCTCTGTATTGTAAGCATCAGCTGCTGTTGCAGCTGGGACTTACTGCTCTGTAAAAGATTAAGGTAGCTCAAAAGGCACTGGGATCTATGTGTTTGAACAGTGCCTTCTCTCACACAACATACACCAGCATGGCCCCTCCTCACCGTGTGGAGCATTTTAGAGTAATGATAGCACTTTCCAATAATCACATTTCAGAGAGTGGATGGGTCCCCTTTCCTGCTGCTGCTTGGTGGGAGGCTACTCTGGAACCTGAACCAAGCACATAGGGTGAACAGAGGCCAAAAATTCAAGTCAATGGTCTGAAACTGATCTCTGCATCACCAGACGGGAAGGGAGAAAGAAGCCACCCTGTACTGCAGCAGAGAGCCTTAGAATCACGCAGCATGTGCTGGCTAAAAAAAAAACCCACACAAAAAAAGCAGCAAAATGCCCAGCCTGTTTCAGTGTGGGCAAACGTGAGCTGCTGGAAAGTGGTGCGAGTATGTGCCTGGAATAAGCAGTGGAGGCTCACAATCAGCACTAACTTCAGCGATACAACTAGAAATGCTGTCAGAAGTGATCCCTTGGCAGCCGCACCCTAACTATGCACCTGCCAGGGGGCCATTGGCAAAATGTGCATCAGAAATGTGCTGCTGACATGGGGCAAAGGAGATGCATGCACTAGATGGGCAAACAGAAGCTACGGAGCACTTGGATTTGTTGGAAAACATGCAACATGTTTTATGCTATGGGAATCAGGAGAAGCAAACCATGTTGATGCTTTGGGAAAAGGATCTGGAAAAATGCAATGATCTACAATCACCAGAAAAAGCGCAGTGGATGTTTCCTATTGCTGAAGCAAGGAGCGAAGACCACGAGTACTGCCCGTTTCTTTTGCCTCCGCCTTAACTGTTCTTTTCAGGGCAACTGTCAACGTGGCTTGTTTGCACCAAGCCCTTTGAATTTTATGAAGGCTTTACTATCTCTAAATTACAAGACAAACATTTCTAAAACTGAAATGATCTATCACCTAGCGAGGGACATCCTCGATTCTCATTCTTTGCTCTTGAAGTACAATGTACAATTAAAGGATTGAGAACCACACTACTCAAGATCTGAGGTACAAAGTACATCTATATTTATGCCTATACGAGTCAGAGACATCATGTTTTCCTCTTCTGTTTCCCCATACCCAAAAAATCAGAGACTATATATTTATGGAAGAGAGGCGTGAAGCAGTTTAGTGAAGATTACGTAAGCCAAAGAGAATAGAAGCCACAAAAATACTGGAAAAGAGGCAACGTGATAGCAAATAAAACTGAGCGTAGGTAAGTACTGTACAAAGTAGCATTTGCAGAAAGGAACAGTTTAAATGCTTCCTTATACTGCTCCAAATTAAATACATTAATCTTAAAGAAAATGAAGAGGTTACGTAGGCAGCAGAATGTAGATACTTGTTGAGTACGCAGGAGCATTCAGAAAATCAGAGCTATTAAGTTGTGTTTAGAAGAGGAAAGACATATTGTCACTTCGGGTAAAGTATTCAATTTTGTTCACGTCATTGCAGAAAGATACAAAAGACCAGGAAAAACTAAGAGGTATGGAAGTGACTCCCAAAAAGTGAAAAAAACCCACCTCAATGAAGTCCGCTGAACAGAGAAACTACGGCTGTAGAGTTAGGGACAGCAGAAAGGAAAGGTAACAAGTGCCACACAGAAATATCTGTCCATGCTTGTTTACCCTTTCTCCAAAATACAAGCATGTACTCAAAGGTCAGCATCTGGTAAGCCACTGAGATGGAGGAGAATGGTTCTTACACCACGCAGATCTGCAGAGCAGTTTGCCTGGAGCATTCTGCAAGCAGGGTTCATGAAAAAATGAGGTTCATTTGAACAAGTGTAATGCCTGCAACTAAAATTCAAGACTGCAATCTTCCTGTTGCACCTGATGATGACCTGAAATAGGAAGATCCCTGACCTGTAGAAGTACTGGGTTATAGGCACTGAGCCATTCTGGATACACACAGGTCAAGAGAAGGAAGAAGCGTGTGTTTTCTGCTTGAATATGGAACGGAGAGATCGACTCCTTCATTTCTGATCTAGAAATTTCTGTTTTACAGCATGCTATGTTTTCTAGTGATGTTTGGTGTATACATTTCATACAAGGAGCAAGGCTTCTAGTAATAGAGTTTGATCCATCCTCCGGCTAAATGTTTTCTGAGGTGCTAAACACTGATGGTTTCTCTGTTGGCTTGCCTTCAGCCTGAAAGTTTCTTCTCAGAAGGAAGCAGAGCCAGCTGATGACAGAAATATATATGATCTCAAAACAGAAAGGCAAGAAGCTCCTAAATAAACTTGTTTATTTCCAGTCTCTCAGCAACAGAGCCCTGGATTTTAAAATAAAGGCAAAAAACTGTAAAGCACAGTCCATACATGGCCAAAAAAGAATATGGTTAAGGAAAAAAAAAAAAAAAAATCTGCTCCTGGTGAGGCTCAAGAAGGCCAGATCTGATGCAATGCATCAAAGACCAGCAGTACAAAACAGTACCTGCACCCACAACTCCCAGGCACAGGAATGGATTCTTTGTTAAAGCTGGGCTGTAAGTTTGGCACACTTAGAATCTGAATTCCCATGAGATAATAAATAATGTGAAAGCAGGTACCAGAGCTTTAAATTATTTGACAGTGCCCCTTTAACTACAAAATCTCGGTCTGCCACTAAAGGTAAAAACGTAGCTCTGAGCTCGCCAGGAAGTGTCATAGCTTCATAAATTCTACGAACAAACCTTCTATTCTTGCAATTCCAGCAGAATTATTAAATCTATCAGCCACAGATGAATGTATCAATTTATCTTAATTTCTGAAAATACACTGAGCCTCTTTCAGTTAAAACTTCATTTTTCTGTTGCACAATGAAAGAAAAAAGGGGGTCTTTGCAGAGATTAATTAAAGCAAATTTATCCCTCCATAAATTACCATCTCTGGACTGAAATAAAACACAGCGTGTTTCAGAGAGGATAAGCAAACAGATGAATGAAGTAGTCTTATTTCCTGCAGATCAAGCAGTGTGACTGTCTGCTGTGGCATTAGAGACAAAGGGCTTGCCCAGCCACTGTCATCACTCTTGGAAACCAGCATTTTCAAAAAAGGCCAAGGAAAAGAGGCTGAATACTGGCACTGCCCCTCCTGCAGAGAATGACATTGTTACACAATTTCATTACATGCAACACAAAGAATAAATGGCTTTAACTGTAATGACATCTCCAAAGACGTTGCCCCTGCCCCTCCCTTCCTGCTACCATTACAGAGGACAAGGGACCTCCAATGTGGTTTTATCGCTGAGGCTTTTTTGTGAGCAAATAACGGAAGAAACTACATTGTCTTGAAAACAATGTCTTTTCTTCCATTGTTTGCTGTACAGTAGTACACGGTGTGTATGTATGGTAATATGGCTTGCTGAATATAGTTTGATATGCCTTTGAATTGTATAGAGGCACTGAGATTTAGAAATCTGTTTTGTAAGAGATCAGCCTTGACTTGTTTGTCAGGGGAGACATGAGGAATTTTAGCTGCTGAAGTTAAACTGTGCACTATGTTAGCATCGCTACCATCTTCTAGCCCCACGCTGATGTCAACTAGCTTAGTTCAGTGGCATCCAGACACCTTTTATATTCAACCTCAGAAAGAGAAACCACACAGTGGCCCAAACAGAGTTTAATGTAGAAGGCTACTCGATTCGCTCCAGGCTATGGAAAGGATTCCCATCACCAAAGAGAAGACTAACCACCTGCCTTCAGTGGTCTGGGACATTCCAGTGGGTTTCCTAGAATGGATTTCAGAGTGCCATATTCTAAGATAACACAGGTACCAGTGGTCTTCGTGGGTCACAGTGACTTGTTACTCTTAGTATGCATTTTTGGTCAGCTGGCTAACTCTTATTTTAAAGCCCTCAAATGAACAGCTTGGTCAATCAATAAGTAACAGAATTGTCCCCAAGCCAGGCAGATAATGATCTGAAGTCATTGCCAGCAACAGCATTATTATTCCAATTGTTGAGGATTTCTTACAGGGTAATTAATGGTCTCAGTTCCTTGCAGCCAGGAGTCAGATGGATTGACTATAGACAGTAAGTTACTCTCATCTCTGGGAACTCAAGCTCAGGACTGAGGTACTCAACTGGGCAAACGCTGCCTGAATCCTCCTTTCCTCAAGAAGGAGGGTATTCCATCATCTTGCCAGGGTGAGTATTAAGAAGCCTAACAGTCAGAGAGAGCTCCACACAAGCTGACTTACCCTTGCTGGGAAGAGCGCATGCATCTGAAGTTGTGACCACAGAACGGGGGACACCCCAGCTAATCATGCTCCAAAACTGACCCTCACAAATGACTGGTCACATCATCGCTGTTTCTTCTGTGTACTATCTTACTACTCCCAGCTCTTTCACCTTTAGTCACACGCAAAAGCAAGGACAAGATAGATCATTCACATTCTGCGCCTCAGAACAATTCTTACTTTTCAAAACAAAAGTAATTTCCAGAGAACATAGCTCACCTTAAAGGATATTTCATACTGCTCTCCTCCCCATATCTCCAGACCTGCATCATACCCTCCCAGCTCCCAGAACCACTTTCTATCGACTGCAAACAGTCCTCCAGCCATTACAGGAGACCTTAAGGAAAAACCAGACTCCATATTACAAGCACATTCAAAGATACAGATCTCTAGCTAAACATTTAAAAAAACAAACCAAGATTTGACAAATAGTCTTTTCACCACCCAGTGTCCCCAGTGCCTTTGCAGCCTTGTCGAAACATCAAACAGTCGTTTTTGCGTTATCTACTAATTTCCCACTTGCAAATGAGGAGGACCAGACTAGGCTCCCTTCAGAACCAGCCAATGCCTCTCCTCCAAACCGGCAAAAGAGTTCACCATTAAGTGGCAGGACATAACCTCTCCCAGAGGGACCCATATGCTGCACATGTGGTGCTCTGTCCCAGTAGTACGATCAAGTCATTGAGCTTGGCCTCAAAAAGTGTTTTGTTGGGGTTTTTTTTGAAGACTGCAGAAGTATAAAGGACAGCAGAACTGTCTCAATGTTGGCAAGCACAGCAACAGCAGAACATAACTTGATCACAGATTTACTTCTGCAATGCACTGCAATCATCAAAATTGCTGTAATTATTCTGCTAGGTTTTCTTCTTCCCCCACCTGGGAATGACATATAAGCCGCCATTGGTTTGTTGTTTTTGGCAGAGCATTAGGGATACTAAGTTATGTTTGAAAGATCTCAGTAATAAATGACCACATTAAATGTTACACATTACAGTTTTAAATGAAATGTTAACTTCTGCGGGAATTAAGGTGGCAAAAAATAGCAATGAAAAGGAGAGCGTTCACAGCTACTACACAATGCATTTCTTTTAAACCAACAAAGCAAACAGCTGCCAAAAAGCAAGTAGCTTAAGACCAGCTTCTGACTTTTACTACACTGAAGTGTAAGCCAACTCTGTAACAGGGTTTTATTTTGTTAGCCAGCTCTTAGCACACTGCATTTCAGTAACTTACTCAAAGGGATCACTGGGATCAAGTTTCTGTAACTCAGGAGGAATAGGGATCCTCTTGTAATACATCTCCCAGTCAAATGCACCTCGCATTGCGTCTCCAGCCTGAGTCTCATATCCAAAGTGGTCATGATCAATAACATCAATCATAGGGCAAACGATAGTCTTGCGGTTTCGGGCAATGCGATCTGAAGATTGGAGAAACACGTTAGAAAACCTCCACCAGTTGGTTCCTTTGACCATGAAATTACAGAAAAGAGCATCAATATATGAAGTTGTCCAAGAACGACATAGCTTTCTTCCCATTCGTTCTCTTTTGGGCAGATGCTCCAATTTATATCAATTTATCTGGTATTTCTGCAATAACTGAGATATTCAAGCTAGAACTGTTCAGATAAAAACACCAGACACTCATGCTACAGTGACCATCACCCAGCAGCAGAACAGAAAGACACACCCACACTACCACAGATACCTAAACCACCAGGCTAAAACCAGACAATCTGGTACTTAGTGAACAGTCCTCATTTTAACGAGCGACCGGGATGTGAACCCTTTCTGCACTGATTCAAAGCCAGGGCAATAACCCATTGTACCACCTAGCTTTAATTACTATGCCAGAATCTGGCAGGAAGCGATTCAGACTAATGGCATAACTACTCTCAGCAGGCTCAAGAAATTCAAGTGTACCTCCTCCCCTCAACCTTTCCTTCCAACCAAATAATACAAGACAGGATTAATTCCTGCATAAACATCTGGAACTTCTTAAATACTTTATTACTGAGACGGTCTCTTGTTGGAAGTTAACTTTCAGAGTGGTGGCGACAAATGATGTTTCAGCTTCCAATGCACGTCTAACAGAAATCCTTCCTATGCTTTAAAATTAAAGCATACTCTATGTGTTCTCATTTAAATGGCATTTGAGCTAATTCTGTCCTCCCTCCCCAGGGCTCATGAAGCTGCAAATGTTTTACACTATTACCAGGTACAAACTGTAGTGAAAGCAACAGTATTATCATCCAACAATGCTGCTGACAAATCTGACTAGTTTTTCTTAAATCTCCATTTGACTATTGTTGCCACAGTTTATTTGACAAAGTCACACCTCAGAGAGCGCTTTGACAGGTCACTTGCAATAGGGTTGTAAAGGAGTTTGGTACTGGCCAGAGGCATACAGGTACCAGGAACAGAAGGCACTGTCCTTTCAATTAGTCATCCTTGAAAAGAACTGACATTGTAAAAAACTGATGCCTCCTTACAGATGAAGCACTGCCTTGGAAAGGACTGCACATGTTCTACAAATACATACCAGCAGCTGTCACTCACAAGAGGTATTTTCCACAGCCTTGCAGACTATGAAGTTAAATATGGTTATATAGGAGAAAAAAAACCCCCAACCCTAAAAGCTACTTAAAAGCTGTATGTAAAGATCTTTTCTGTATCATAAAGCCACTCCCCTCTGCAAGCTGCTGAATGACCATGCAATAGTTTACTCTTCTAGCAAGCTGTAAATTATTTAAGATTTCATTTAGTGAGGAAACAGAAGAATATGATCTCTGCTTTTTAATTAAGCAAAGCATATGATAGGGTTATCATACAGTGCAGGACTCTAGAACAGAAAGAAATTCTTGTTGGCAACTTGTAGCCTTTAATACAATTCACCTGAATCTTGTGGTTGATTGGTTTTGGGGTTTTTTTGTTTGTTGGTTTGTTTTCCCTTTTAAGACATTTCATCTTCCTTTTGTCCACTTACAGCATGAGGGGAAAGCAGCAGGTGGAAATAAAACAAATCCAACACGAACATCTGTTGCCAGCTCTTTAGCAGTTCAGTCTTCAGCCATGTACGGCACCACACGCTTACCTAACAGAGGTGGCAGCCAGTTCACGTTGGCCTCGCAATGGGAATCCAAGAAGGTGATGACGTCCCCGATGGCCACAGAGGCCCCCAGCATTCGAGTTCTTATCAGCCCTTCTCTCTTTTTGGTTCGGAGGATTCTTACATTTGGGAACTGGGCCATGTAATCTTCCAGGCGTTTCTTCAGGTGTTCTGTATGAAAATGAGAAATTTAAATACTGTAACAACTAATTTCTTAAAAATGTAGTTCCTTCTTTACCAGAAGGAGATGTCTTTGGAAGTATGTCCTGAACAGTGAACAAATGCAAAAACAAGAAAAAGGAAGTAAAAATAATTTCTTTTAAATCCAGGGTTTAAACATAACTGATTAACCAAGAATTCTGAAAATGTTCCAAAACCTTAGAAGGAATTAAAAAAAAAAAAAAAAAACAACACAAAACAACCCAACAAAAAACAGAGGAACTAGGAGAGGATGGAGGAGTGCAGGATGAGAAAGAAAGCAGCAGAGGAAGAAGAAAAGGACTAAAAAGCCGGCTAGCAGACCTCTGGGAGAACTTTATCAGAGCAGGGATTCTCAGACACTTTTGTGGAAAACCAGTGTAGCTTAGAAGACACACAGGACTATTTACTTTCAGAAGTAAACCGCACTCAGTGCATTTAAGTTGCGTTTGGTTTCTTCAAAACACACAACGTGACCATCCGCTCATGCACAAATAAAAACAGCAAAAAGCCTAGTCAGACATCCCTCCAAGCTGGCAAGGCAGGCATAGCTGCTGTATATATTTGGATGGCTACGTTAAATGCTTATCAGAGGAGATATTTGCATTTAAATATGGAAATATTTATGCTACTGAATATGGACTGGAGCCACATCTGAATTAGCACAGACACTTGTAGTCACTACAATTAACAAGAATTCAAACAGGAGAGCTGCAGAAAAAGATTACTGAGTGATCAAAACAATGGACAGCTTGTTTAGATGTGGAAATAAAAAGCTTGGTCTACATAAAGAGTGAGGGGCGCACAGCTGTCTTTATATCAAAGAGTGAAGCACCAAAGAAAAACCTAAAAATAGGCTAAGAGCTGACGCTGGCCTGATCACTAATGGGTTGATCTTTAGGCATCTGAAGTTTTGACTTACTTGACAGCAAACCCCATTCACAGTGTGCCAGGGACTGTTCATTAATGCACCATACGATCCACAGCCATCAGCAACCGATCAAGGAAACAAGCCTCGCTAGGCAAAAGCTAGTTTGTCAAATCTAAGCGATTAGCTAATCTTAAAATCTCACACAACAAAACTTGAATCGAGGCAATCATTCAAATACTAATAACCTCACAGGTTTATTTGCCTTGACTATAGGGAACACATTCACTCCATTCTGTATAGCAGAGTCTTCCTTGGCTTCCAAAGCAGGCATGAAAGGCAGGGACTGAAAAGGCAGACAGTGTGAAAGCGCCCCTGAACAGGGCAACAGGGAAGCTGGCTATTGGAATAGCTCTCTAAAAAGAGCAAAGGGGCAAATAAACTTAACTAAGTTATGAGCTCTGCCCCATGATGCTGGCCCAGCAATGGTGCTTCAGGGTTTTAGCTACTGGAGGAAAAAAAATGGGCAAAATCCCACACATTCTACACCTTCTCTTTGAAGCAGCCATCACCTGCCTTCCTTCAAAGATCACCCAAATCAACTTCTTTGCTTTTGAGGTATTCCTAGCAAGCTCTTTGCCCTTTTCAAAGCTTTATTTAACATTCCCCAGGATTTTTTGCTCACAAACGCATTTTAGTGTTTTGCCTGACAAGTCTAATTGTCCCACAATATAGACATAGGTCTCCCTGCTCAATAGAGCCCTTAGTACTTCTTGCTGTCTAGCACACTTTTCCCTCAGCCTTTTCAAGTCTCTTCTGAATAGATCCTCTCAAGCAACCAGAAATTTTGTCCACTCAATTACAGATTTTTCAAATAAGGGCCGTCCATAGAGACTAGATATATTATTAGTGCAGCTGCCTTCCTTCTGAGGCAGTGGGTAGACTTAAAAAGCACCCCCCCCCCCCCCCAAGTCACCATCACTGTTTAACATCACAGCTCATCCCTTGCCATTGTTAGTTTATCACAAAAGATTAGTTCATCAGAAGAGAGCAAACAATCCTCACTTCAAGCACAAATCAGTTAAGCCCAAGCCAGGAGGTACACCTTAGTTAATCTACCCAAGACAAGATAGGTAAACATGAAAGTGGCTGCCAGTGCTCATTATAATAAAGGAGGTAACCATCACACAGAAGCTCTTGGTCCAATTCCCCTAACAGTACCCACAGATACTGTAGCACTTGCAACATCAGATCCCACAATATTTACGTTATCTAAACCACACCTGCAAAGCACTGGAAAGTCTTAAAAAATCCAAAGCTCTAAACCAATGGAAAATATATATAGACTTTCTGCAACTCTTTATTTTGCTAGAAACAAGAAAATGAGACTGTGAAAGGTCCCAGAGGTTTGTCTTCCACCTGTGTGCTGGTCATTTTACGTTTTGGCATCATATACCTTTCTGAACTGTCCTGGTTTGTTGTGCAATTTCATCTGTGGTAACACCTGAAGGCAGCCTAACCGATTCCTCCAGGGGTATGAGCATGGCACAGCTGAGCCTGCTACCAGGAAACACTAGTATGTTTTTGGATCTGGTCTCACCAGGAAGCAAGTGAACAAAAAGTCACTGGACTTGGCCATATTTGTAGTGACGATGACGGCTGCTCTGCTACAGACTAACTGAAGACAGGTTGATTTATATCTATTAATGAACAAGCAGTTAAGAACTGAGAGATTTCCCCATTTTTATAGTGTAACAGAAGAAAAGAAGGCATAGGAGCCACAGAGTTCTCTCAGGCAAGTAGTCTGCAAAGAGATAGCAGGAAGTCTAATCCACTGACTTCCCATTCCATTCCCAAATGCTGGGTTTGGTTCTTTAGCACTTCTTTACCATGTTTCCATAGTAAAAAAATACCAAAGCATTTCACACTTGCAGCGAGTAGCCTGCTCTATGCAACACTGGTAAGAAACATCTCTCACATTAGGAATCTTCTTATGTCTCTGATGGCTGGAAGAAGCAACGAAAAGCTACAGGTACTCCAGGAGCACCCATGTATTCTCACTGATGCAGGGGACACACATACCCAGTGCTGTCCTTGTAGCCAGGAGGGATGATGCTCAGATAAGCTGCTCCCAATTGCTGCAGAAAAATCCATGCTTGATCATTGCGTTTTATAAGGTTAAGACTTATGTATCATGAAGTGCAAGTGAGCAGACTTCATTGTATCTACTTTCTCTTACTAAAGAGTCACAGACTTTCAAGCAACCTCACAAACAACGTACAAAACACAATAAAATGTACTTTGCAAAGACAAGGTTTTCTTATTTCCTTATCTCTGTACAATTCCTGCCGCCCAGCCTGGCCTCTATACGCCCAGATGGAAAATAGTTGTTTCATTCTATTACAATTGTCACAATTAAGTCAATTTTTGCTTTTAAAAGAAAATCTCAAAAAAAACAAACAAGTGGCATTAACTGCTACAAAATTTTATGAGGCTTTAAAAAATATATTATGGAATCTTGTCACACTGAGTAATTTTTATTACAAGGGCAATTTTCTTTAATGAAAGTTGTTAGGTGAACTGGATGGATTCCAATGGCTGCGCCTACGCTGGGCAAAGTAATACAGCCCAAACATATAAATGAGAGTAAGATTATCTGCAGATTAAAAACTAGGCTGGTAGCTTGCTAACAGACTTTGCAATAAACTTGATATACAGTGTATACATTAACAGTACCAGTCAAGAACTACTGCTTACTTTATTTTGAGCTGTAAATAAAACTGTGTGAAGACAGTGGAGAAGCTTCAATTGCAGGCCTGCTTAACATAAGCAGTCCCAAAGCTTTCCAAAATAAGACTTTTTTTTTTTCCTATGTCAAATTCCTGTGGTGGTCTTACTGCACGTCTTCCTTCTGGCCTCACCATCCAAGCAGAGCTGCCCTCAGATGCCATTAGTCTAGTCTGGTGACCACTTGTAGCGTGGCAAGGACTTTCCAAAACAGGAATTTCTTATATCCAGTTGAGTTTTCATTCCAGCCACTGCACGCCTGCCAATTGAACAGGCACCTAAGAAATGTTACCACTTCAAAAACAAATATATGCAGAAGCCGGAGGAGGACAGAGGAGCCCAAGGATTTTTTTTTTTTTTTTTTTTTTTTTACAGCTTTAAGAGGCAAATGCATGAGAAACAAGGCAACTTAAACATGGATCTACAAGACCAGAACAGCTTAAATAGTACTGCAGTCGCAGGGTCCATGGGAGTCAACTGTTCGAGTCAAAGCAGAAGTTAACTCAATACATCCCCTCACGGCAAACCACGCAGCCTGTCTCCACTCAGCAGTGTCTGGATCCTCCTTGTCTCTTTCACATCTCATTGGCTCACACACGTTTTCATGGAGGCTTGTGCAAAATCACCAGTAGGTTTGTAGCCTATTTTGAATTGATTTGGCTCCAACCAAAGTCATTTTCCCACAGAAATCAGTGGAAGAGATCCAGCAGTTCTCAAGTTTCTAACATCTTGCCTGCATGCTGTAAGTTCAACACCTATTCCACTCAAGAGCTGCTCTGCAGTACAAAGGAACCTCATTCCCTTCAGCTCTCGCAGCTCGGTTTTGCAGACAGCAGCAGGCCACTGTAGTCACAGCTCACAGATGAAGCCTGGCCTGTTTTGTGCCCTTTTCCCTCCCCCAAATCACACACCATGACCTGAAGCACCTCCTTAGAGATAATTGCATACAGGGTGGTTACCTTCTCCATAGACACCTACAAAACCCCCTGCTATGTGCAACTAGTGCATACCTCCCTCACTACGCAAACACGCTAAGCTGCTTCCCAGCAGGTTGGCAGAGACAACAGAAAAGTAGTTGCATCAGGCCTGCTGAGTTCTTGAGAGTTTGTTTTGTTTTTAAGCAGGAGATGCTGCTTGAAAGATGTAGAGCTGATGACTCAAGTCATTCTCTCCTGAGACGCAAAGATGGGTGTTGCTTTGAGGAAATCATTGGGCTCTTTTAGAGCAGACTCATGGTCTGGTGGCACTTTGGGACTCTCCAGAGCTCAGGTGATTAAGACAACCTCCACCTCTGACTGCAGTGAATCTTGGGCAGCTACAAACTGAGAGGTGCTCAACACACATTTGCTTTCTGTACTTTGAAGGATTCAAGCTGAATGTTTTGAATAATGTGGCCATTGCTCAGGCTTTTGAGCTGTCAAGGTCATTAATTGATCACAGGGCTGAAAAGACAGCAGATTTTTTTTTGGTCCCATCCCATGAAACCTTTATTTTCACAGGTATTTGAACTCAAAGGAGCTGCAAGCAAACCCTTTACTTTCACTCAGGCAAACTGTCCTCTGCAGAGGAGAACGGGGTAAGGCTTTTAGGACTCAAAAGAGTTTGTTTGGCAATAACATGGTTGGCATAACATCTTCTTACATATGTCCCTGTAACATCTCTGCAGTATTTGGCAGGGAACAGAGTACCAACATTTGTCATAGAAAAAAGATTAACTCATTTTAAATACCAGTCAGGACTTGGAACTATGATACAGATTTATGTCCAGAGAAAGAATTATGAGGGAAACATTTCCCCTGTCCTACTAGTGCAACATTTCATGGTTCATATGTTACTTTAGATCCTATCAGCTTTGGTTCCCGAATTTTACGCTGTACAGCACATCTGCAACTCTAGTGCCCTTGCTCATATGAGTACCATCAACCCAATCCAGAATGAGCAGCACTGCAGAAATCAAACATTCCCAGACACCTTCCCGCATTACTCAGATGCCACCAGTGAAACCGAAGTTCCCTCTGCCCTACAGTATCCTGCCTCCTGCCGAGGTGCTTTGCTTCAGTTTACATTCAGAAGGTTGAAGATATTACGAAGACGGGAGAGCCATTGCACTCTGGCAATTCAGGGAACCTTTCCACTCCTGCTGAAGGGCACATGGCACAGGAGGAGAGGACTGGAGGATCTGCAGAATTCCCTTTGAAGCAGACAGGGCTGGTTTCCCTTCCCTGCAGGTTATTTTGGCTACTTTCCAACCACCAAAACCTGAAGTGCAACTGTTCATCTGGCATTTGTTTACAGGTTATCCCAGCCTCCATTGCCTACCCTCCCACACACATACATGCTTAAGATTACTAATGAATCCATTCATCTTTACTTAGATACTGGGCCCTAACGTGCTGTTTAACAATTTAAGAATGAATTATACTTCTTCCTGAATCCATCACAATGTACAAGCCAGGCCTCCCTGAAATAGAAAGCTCTACATCATTGAAATTAACTTCTCTCCCTGTTTTGGTGCAGATGAGTAATCCTTTTAAATAGCAAAATGTGCTGTTATCCAAATAGGCAGCACTTACACTAGTTTTAATTTTCTTTCAATGTTTTCACACTCTGATCACTGAAGTTGGTTGGAAGGATAATAAACCGATTTAATAAATTGTGCTATGAACACCAGTCCCAATAAGAGCAAACTGATTAAGCTGATCACAGCTTTCCAAGCTGAATCTTCTTACAAACAAAGAAGAAAAGGCCTCGGAAGGGAGAAAATTAATATCTATTGCTTCACTGATTACAGTTCTGTGGTAGACTCTTAAAGGGGAGGGGGCCCAGTTTCCACTGCCCATTCTGCATCAGTGTTGGGTCTCAGCACATCTTTACAAACAAAAAATGGGGCAAAAAAAGGGCTTCTGCGCATGGGACAATAGCTGAAAGTGTACCACCCCACTTGCTAATATAGCAGTCATCACTGTTTAGATTCTAACAAAGATTAAAAGAGTTAGGTTTCTGGAAATCTTATTGGCTTAGTTCTCTTTCTAAATGTTTTAAAACCAACCTTCCATTTTAGGTACAATAAAGTGCACAAAGTGGAAGCGTGGGGCCTAAGAAACAAGCCAGACTGCAAGTTGCTGGGGCAAAGACCACTTGTGCGAGCCTGTGCTGTGTGCTTCGATAAACTGTGCATAAATTTCTGCTGTCTCGCCTGTATCATCAATTACTTCCTGAATTTGCAAACAGAACTTTCTCATAGCTTCCTCCACCCTACAGCAGACATCCAAACCCCGCTCAGTTATGGCTTCAGGAGATACTAGTACTGAACGCAGAGACAAAGGTGTAATCTTAAAACGAGAAAATTCACATTTACTGGCATTAGCATATAAATACACCCAGACCCTAGGGAAAGTTTAGTAGGCTGCATTTCCAAGCAGGGAAATACACGGGGAATAATCATCTTAGCTACAGCATAACCTCTTAATCTCTCAGGAAAGTTTCATTTGTAAAGGAAGTCTATTTCAACTGTTTCTTCCTGAGGGAATCCAGAAAAATCCATTTACTCATCCTTCCTTCATGCTGTAAGGTTTAAGCACCTTTTGTTCATTAGGAACAGTGAAGCCAACCTGTGGTATATGCATCAGTTCTTAAGTCGTGCATACTGACTCCCTGGTCAACCCACAATATCAGTTTTTCCTCCTGCGCCATAACGTGTCTTTCCCAGGGGAAAGAGCCATTCTCATTAGTTTACTCTTCTCCCTTCCCATTTCATTAAATATGTATCAAGATTAAAGCACCCACTTAGGTTTTTACCTCTTCTGTTGACTACATTTGATCTAAAGAGGTGATTTTGTGACTCTCCAGTCATTTCCTTGTTGATTGCTTTTAACATCAGAGAGACTGCTTTCCTGACATACAAACTAGATAGCTGCAGGTTTTGGCCTTTGTAGCTGCTGAAACAGGAGTGAACTCCTTGCAGCACACTTAATATTCAGCTCAAGTTTGATGTAGCCATGGTGACTAGCAGGAAGGGCATTACTGTCCCAAATACTGCCTTCAACCTGGGGAATCTGTGCCCTCATCTTAAGGCCAAATAAGTGGTTTTGATTATCCAGTTGTTTAACCAAGGGAATATCTGCACTCCTGCTCAATGCTAACACTCTTCTACTAAATTGATAAACACTGTATGGGCAGGTGAAAACACTGAAAAACATTATGGCAAGCCACCATACCAATGGCATCACCACTTCCAGCAGTCCAAGGCTAATATATATACCACACACTGGTTCAGGATCCTGCGAATTTATGCTCCACTTTCTGTACTAGAGCTAAAAAACCATGAGAGACAAGATTAGTCTTTAATTGCCTTTAATCTACATCATCAACTGCTTTCTGAGCACTGGAGAGACAAGCAGGGGTGCAAAAGCATTTCAGAATTTTGCTCACAGGACAGAACAAACCCAATTGAACACAAAACTCCTCTGCAACCCGCAGGCTTCAGAACAGAGCGGGTGCACAGGGACTGAGTCAGAACAAGCTGCTATGCTAGAGCGGTTAGCTGCATCTACTTCTCGTGAGTATGTTAGTATACATTCACTGTTGATAGCGATGTACTGGATAGTATATCATGACATGAACCTAAAGCCTACAACCGACAGCAAGACAAAACTTCCCATCATTTGGAGAGATGCAGGCAGATGAAGTGTTAAGACATTTCATGCTGAAACATTTTGGAACATATCAAAGCTGCGAGATTAAAGCCTTAAAAGTCACTGAGTTTTGCTGGGGAAAAAAGCAAAAAAATAAAAAAAACAACCCAAACCAAACTAGTCCTCATAGATTCAGCTTTGCCTTTATCAGCAGTATTCATGTACAAAGAACTTCCTGGCCTGAAAGTATTTGCTCTGTGCAAAACAACAAAAAAGGAAAGATTCCAGAAAGAGCACAAGAATTAACGGAAAATTCTACTCCAGACTTTTGTCTTGTTAGAGAAAATGCCATTAGGTCCAAGATGTAACCCACTTGAAAGTTGCTTTGATTTGGTAGGAATGCTTCCCTTTGGAGTCCAAAGGCTTTGATCTCAAGTGTTTAAGTGAGGAAGAACAACTATGAAGCCTAAAGTTAATAGCACAGACCTACAAAATTTTTGCTTTGGGGTTGCAGCCAAATGGAACATTGGAAAACTAACTGATAATCCTGCATTTCTACAATAATGTTCATATGTTAATAACCATGAATGACAAAGTAAAAACATGTTTGCCTTGTAGTCTGTATGTCAGAGAACAGAAAACGAAGTATTTGGCAAATGAAAATTACCAATACAGCTGCAGGAAAAATACAGACACATTTGACTTGTAGTAACAAACTCTGGCATGTCAGAAGTATATTTTACAAACTCACACTTTACTCTTCTTCTAGACCTCTTCGCCATCAGTTCCCAGTGCTCTTGTTTACTTTATTGGCAAGAAATGCAACTATCACAATAAGTCAGTGACATCTGCCAGAAAGGTCAATAAATCTATTAAACCCTGAAGCACAAATCCAGGACTGTTCACAGCTGTACTGATACCAAAACTCAAGCATCTCATCGACAATATTGTTCTCAACTGACACATTCATTTTAGCTGGATGAAAGAGGGGAGAGGGTAGTACTGATAGCTGAAGGTACCCTGCTTTTAAATCTTGAGCCTTGGCTTCCACCGTTCAGCATTGTAAACTACTGTGTTCCACTGGAGACATCAATGCATACTTAGCTTGTGGGTAACAGGCAACAGTGGTCTTCATGACATTTATGAATAGATGTTATAGTGAGAGAATGAGTGTGGTATTTCTTTACTAAGAAAATATCACTGCAATTAAAACTGTATAGAAAAGGAATGTGTTTTAGATTATCCACTTTTATTTTTAAATTGCAGCAGCATTACCTTCCAATTTTCTCAAAGTGAAGAAGTTTCCACCTTTATCAAAGTCCCCATGTAGGAACAGCTGCTTTGTCAATACCACACAAAATGCATGCTTAAATAGCAGAAACTATGATTACCAATAATAGACATCATATATGAGTACTGGCAGAGGTTGTCTGAATCACATTTCTAATTAACTTCTGTAGAGAAGCAGCTGTAAAGCATTAAAATGCTGATTTGCGCTGCTGCTGGCAGATACCTAGATTTTTTGACTCCTAGCAGATGAGGACATGTACTTCAAGGTGAGGAGAATAAAATTAAAGCTGTTTTCCTGCAAAATTCCACTAATAGAAGCTACATGCATAGGGTTTCTTAGTAGCAAGCAATGTAGTTAGATTTATTTAATGAGCTGTAATGGAAACTCTGCTCCTCAATTATTTATTTTTTTTAAACTTTAGTTTGCCAGACATCCTTCACTACACAATAATTAGCTGAGAAAGAGGTCATAGTAAACTAGACCTTTTAAAGCCACCTCATTTCCCTTCCAGAAGAATCCTGCAGCCGTAGCAACTGATCTTAAAGTAATAAATACAAGATGATGAAAAGTAAACTCGTTAGTTAATTTAGGCTGTCACAAAAAAAGCTGAAGTAAACATCTACAATGGGCCCTCAGGTCCCTTAAAACACTAGAGAATATATTTTTAATACTCTCCAGCCGTTGCCTAATGAACAATGCAGGTTTTAGATATCCCTTTATGAAGTGCATACACAGGTACAGAAATGTTGTTTAAAGACACATTAAAAATGAATACTCAAAAAAGGAAAACATAAAATCGAATCCCATCCACATTTCACTACGGATCCAAAGCAAGCTCTGTCACTAACAGTTGCCTAAAGTACCCCACACCCACAAGACACTGCCAGAAATGGAGAATAACAAATTACTCTCTTTTCATAAGCCAAAATCGAACATCTGCATCAGGTTTTATTTTATTGCTCCACTCCATTTGGTGCTCACTACCGAACAGAGTATTGGTGAGTTCACAAATTCACTCCTACACCAGTATAAACGCTCTGCTGTGCTACCTGTAAGTCACACTGGAGTTTGGGTAACAAACACCACATCTAGATTGTGGGTCATAACCACTTACATGACTTTGAAGCTTATTTCACATTGTAACATTTGTGCCACTACCAGAATCAGTGATATTCACCAAAGCCAAGTCACTTTCTACATGGAAAAATGACATCGGTATTGGCTTCCATCAGAAGCATTTTAATAGTGAAATTCTTAGAACTTGACTGTAGCCTGAGAACTGCTCACTGTGACTTTATGCACCTGGTAGTGTTAAAACCACCAGACAAATGACCAGGCCCACAAACTGAGTATCATCAAAAGCCCAAGATTTAATGAGATACAGATATCAAAATGAGTATGTTTCATGACAGAGAATTTCATTCTAATGAAAGTAAAGAGTACATTTGTTTTCTCAGACTTTCACGTCTCTCCACCTAGAAGAACCAGCCTTCTCCCACTTACCCAAGGGGAGATCTCACTGACAGTTACTTCAAAGCTGTTATTTATGAGAGTCTAAACAGACCTGAGATGGTCTGCAATGAATTCTAGCAGCAAGGAAAAAACCTCTTTATTCTGTGACTTAATTTACAAAAATAATTTTTTTATCAGTTGTTTGAGACAATGGTTACCACAACTTCTACAAGAGACCTTGAAAGCAACATTTAAGAAAAGGTTGTAGAAAAGCATAGTTGCCTAAGAAAAGCTTGGCGCTTCTTTTTTTAAATAAGTTAAGGTAAAAAGCTTTAAAAGAATCATATTCAAAATTCAGTACGAAAGACTGTCACCACTTTGTCCTAAGCACAGTCACTCCATGTTCAGAGATGTACTAACCAGATGCACTTTAGTGCATTTAAGAGGAAAAAAAAAAATGACTTTTACAATGCATGTGCCTAAAGATGAAAAGATAATCTCTTTAGCTGCATAAATCCTTTACTGTTCCATTTAAAGATCAAAAAGAATTCAAGTATTAAACCCTTTTCTATTTCAGATATGAAGAACATGTTTTCTTTCAATTAAGGCCTGGCAGATGTGATTAATGGAACAGAGTTGTATTTGCTACATACCTGATGCTGCACCAAATGACACATTAATCACCCCTTGCCTTCTCCCTTCAGTACACTTAGTGACTTCTGCCCTTCAGACCAAAGTGTGCTGCATGTGGTTCAGCCAAGTAGCCTTACCCACATCTGTTTTTCCATTCAGATTATCCCATATGGCTACCTCCAGAATTACTTGTACTGCAATATAAAGAGAGATTTAAAAAGTCACGGGGATTTATCTTTAAAGGGGAAAAGGGGGATTTGGTTGTGGCTCCCTCTGACACTCAGTGAATGGATGGGCTCCGAGACTCCCCTGCCAGTAAATGTTCAAGCAAGCTACAGGACGGTGTCGAGACAGCACAACTGTGCAAAGCAAAGGAAGCTGACCGGCCCTACGTGAGGGGAGAGGGCAAACGAAGGGGAAAATGCTGGTCAAAACCAAGGGCTGAGATGACACTGCTTGCGGAAAACACTCCTTGGACTCCTTTATTAAAAGGTCTAAAAGCCTCTTGCTGCCTTTCAAAGGTGAGCAGTGGCCACATGCCAGAGTCTGGGCTCATAATGCTTCGCTGTCTCCAAACGTCAAAGAACAGCTCTAATTCTTATTGCACAAAGTTCTGCTGAAAACACACAACTAAGAAAAAAATGAGTAAAAGGAAATAATAAGAAAAATTTAAAAATGGCTGAACAAATAAATATTTTCAGGACGCCTAAATAGATATAATCTTCGCGAATTAAAATAAGGCTTAAGGAAACACGGTAGTCTTGGAAGAAAGATGACAGCTGAAATCCAGAACCTCGCTAATGACACCCCAAGGGAAAACGAGATCCCATACACCTTGCTTATAACAAAATTTTCTCCTCGATCAACTATAGCCAAGTATGCATGCCTCTTGGATAGCCACACCCTAAAATATACCATGTTTAATCTACAAGTCAGAAGGTTGACTTTGCAAATGTCATTGCCATATGGGGTTAAAGATATCCAAGTACTTCAACTGAAACTGTTACTGCCTCCCAGTCACAGGTGCAGATTTTGACTGGTTACTGTAAGAAGGATGTTAAGTCTTCATGTATTGCCACTGTACAGACATTCAGTGCCATAAGGCAGACAGCCCAGCTGGGTTAACACTTCCAGAACAATCCTGATGTTTGGAGCCTGCAGTATTTTCAGTGCTGCCACATTCAACTTTATTACTGTATTAACATAGTGCTTTGCATATAACACATGCTTTAGAGATGATTGATGCTGCGGTTCTCATTCTTCAACAAGGGACAACACTTGTTCTAAAACACTGTCATTTATACAAAAGTAGTCTTAAAAATGAGTAAGAACAGGCTGTCAGTCAATATGCAAATAATTGAATGCTGAAACGTGACTTTTATGAAATTTAAGCACCTAGCCACAATCAGTGATTTCTGTCAAGCTAAGCCATAAAATAAGATAAACCCAAAGTACTTCTGAATCACCTGTGTGGTGTGTACATTTTCCTCTCTGCACATAGCTAGCTTCAAGTCCACGGCAAGAGGTTTCTTTTAAATGACATTGAGCAATTAAGTCACAGCCTTCTAGCACACAGTAAGTTTACAATGTCTTGAATAATTTAAAATTTTCGATTGCTGCAAAGGGTGAAAAGGTAAAAACCCTACCATGTTTTACATTAAAGGAAAGGCTGAAAAATACATGATGTCCGTTTGTTCCAGATAAACATACAAATGCAAACAATTAGTTTAAGTTTTAGAGATATTAGTGTTCCCTAGGTATTTACACCTTTTGGTGACTCGACAAGGGAACTAGGGCATCGGGGCATACAGGATGCTCATGCAGCCCATTTTATTAGGTCTACTCTTCCAATACGTTTGGATTCCCTCATTCTTAAGTTTTTCTTACCTATAAAAGGCATCTTGACTTTCAACACTGCCTCCCCATAACATCCTCACAAACAAACTGATGAAATCTGGGCTAGATAAGCAGACAGTAAGGTGGACAGAAAACTAGCTGAGCTCTAAGGGTTGTAATCAGCAGCACAAAGCTGAGCTGGAGGCCTGGACCGTCACCAGCTGTGTACCCCAGGGGCCAGTATCAGGGCTAATACAACTGCACATCTTCATTCAAGACCTGGATGACGGGACTGACTGCACCCTCAGAAGGTTTGCAGATGATACAAGCCTGGGAGGTATGGCTGATGTGCCACTCAGAAGGACTTTGACAGGCGAGAGAAATGGGCCAACAGGAACTTCGTGAAGTTCAAAGGGAAATGCAAATTCCTGCACCTGGGGAGGAGTAACCCTGTACTGACTGGGGACCCAGCAGCTGGGAAGGAGCTTTGCAGAAGAGGACCTGGTAGTCCTTGGGCACAAACTGAAGTACAGGAAACACTGCTTGAACGTAAGATTTTTTTTTTTTTTTTCCTAAATTAACTCACTGTAAGAATGACCGAACAGCAGAACAGGTTCCCCAAAGATATTATGGAGTCTCCATCCTTGGAGATTTTTCAAAACTTGAGCAAGTAAGATCCCGAGAAACCTGCTGTAGCTGAGCAGAGGGGTTGGGTTAGATGATCTCCAGACATCCTTTCCAACCTCAACTATTTGTGATTCTGTACGTGTTCCAGTCCAGCCTCTACCTGAAAAAGGTCTTCTCTCCAAAACAGACAGAAGAGAGGACAGTTTGACTTCTGCCTTTCACCCAGTAGTAGTATATACTTGATGTTCCACTGCTGTACAGAGCTACCAAATACTTATCGGGTGAAAAGCAAAGAACATTTAGACAAGCATCCTGCAAAGAGAAAATGTGCCATCCTCTGCCCTCTGTTCCTTCAGCTTAAGGCTGTTCATTTATTTAGCGAGAGACAGAGGACAGCTTTACGTTTGTTCATGCGAACTTAGAGACAGCTTATACAGCAGAGGTGTCCACAAGCTACAGGAATTAGATGGAGACCAACAATCCCTTTTGTACAAGGCAGACACTAGAGATGAACAGCTCGATTTCTCACAACCACAGCCAGATTCAGATTGTAGGTCTAGGGACTGAAGCAGACCCTGAAGAATCATGAACTGCCTGTCTGTTATTCGTTGCCTGCTATCAATAACAAAATGCCATCAGAGCCAATACAAAAACCCGCAGTGTTACAAACTGACCCGCATTTCAACTTCTCTTCCCCTCCTCCCATTTCTATGATATAATGGAACCCACTTACCACTCAGCAGCATTGTAATTAAATAATCAAAAAGCAAACAAGTTTCACATCTGACAGTCCCCAGGAGAAAACTGATATACATGAAAAAACCATTTTAGTTTACTTAGGGCCATTCTGGTAACAACAAGCTCAGAGGGATATAATTAGTACCCTGCAAGCCAGCATATGAAAAGGCTTAATTTAACTGAGATCAGAACTAAAGAATAGCTATAGAAATTAAAAGTGAAGCCACAAATCCACACAGGACTGCCACAGCTAAGCGTTTTTATGATCAGGAATTCTAAAGTCGTAATTCACATGTATTGCATTCTGATTTCTGCTTATCCAGAAGGGTAGGCGTTATTTTGGACCACCCTGAAATAGCCGAGGTTAATCCGAGGAGGTCAGTCTGTGGGTCTTTAGCAGTTCTCAGTAGCATGCAGGAAGAGGCACACAACACTGGGCAGGTTAATTCTTATTCTCCAAGTCTGCTGAATGGGTGCCTCCCTCTTCAATATAACCTATATTCTTCTGCATGTTAAATCCCTACAATTGTTTTGAAATGCTTATGGTCAGGAGAAGAAAGTCCTTATATCACAGACATCCCAACTAAGTTTGTGGGGAAAAAAGCATAAGCTATCATAGTCTGTCCTGGTATTCTTACTGGGAACGCTATGTTGATACTAGAGACTACTATTAGAGAAAGTAGAAAACAGCCCCACAATATTTACTCTGTTGTGACCAATGGCATATGCTGGAAAGCAGCTTCTTTTAAGCTAACTCAACCTAACAAGGGAATCCCCAGAAAGAAAGATTCAAGAGCCAGCAAAGACAGCTGCTGGAGGTGACAACATGGACCACAGCTCAATGCAAACTGGATGCTATCACTGTACTGCATTAGACTGATCCCACCGACAGGTAGCCTTTCCCAGAGCACTGTGGCTGATGAGGAATCCAGCACTAAATTTGTTTGAAGTAAGGCTAGATTTTGATCATTTGCATTATACTACAGGCATGCATAAAAAGATTCCAGACAGCAAGTTGTTCCAGCACATTTCAATTTTTCAAATACAAAGGAAAGGAAACATTTCAAAAAACATGACTCGTAAAGCTTTTGCTGCTCGCTGTTAAGATTTGCTGTCAGCAGGACAGCCTTTTTTGGTTGAAAAATGTTTATTGCTAAAGGTCACAGAATTGTCTCTCTCAAACAAATTAAGAAATAAATGGCTGTTGACACTTCCAGATGATGATTCATCTGTCTGAGAGCTCCAACAATGCAAAGCAACACAGCTGCCTCTCAGGTATGCTGCAGACCACAGCAGCCACCAACTAACCCAGAAATCTGTCTTCACTCTCCTATCACTTTGTTAGCCAACTTCTCAACCCTCTTCGTAGTCACAGCAAAAATTCCTTACTCCCAAGCTTAAACACAGATGAAAAACATATGAAAGTAACATCTGTCAGAAAAAACACTGATGTGTGCAGTAGCCAGGTTTCCATACTTACTATTTCTATTATTAGCAAAGTCCTCTTTACTTCATGTGAAGCAAAGACTCTCTGCGTATGAGACACATGGATGAAAGAGGCTGATGGACTGGCACTGACATCACCACCTACAGAAACCAGTGCAATAGCAGAACAAGAGATTAACGCTAACAGAACCTCAAGGGCTGCTTGGCAAAGCCCAGTATGTTTAACCCCAACACAGGTCAGTACACAAGAAATGCTAGCAAGAAGGATATAGTCTCCTTGCCAAGGAAAGCCAAATTCTTGAAGGTTAGTCTTTTTAAAGAGTTATTAAAGTGCTAGAGGTCTGTTTAGACAACCCTCAAGTGAAAGGCCATCATGAGGTACAGCAGAGTATATCTGATATTTTATCTTGTCAGGGTAAGCTCTCGATAAAAAAATTAATAATAGATTTTTATTGAGCGATTATCCTTTTATCTTTTGCTTTTCAGTGGAGTTTATGATGACTATTTACTGATCTCTTCAGGGAAGAAGCTGACATTTACTGTTCATACTATGCCTCTCTGATCTCAAATGTGGCCTCTACTATCACTATGTCCAACAGTGATTCCGTAATTTTAGAGGAAAGATGCTGTTACAAATTTGTGAGACTAGCATTTTAAAGAGCATTCCACCTTGCAGACAATGCAGAGGACTAATAATTTATGATTTTTCAAAGAAAATCAAGAAATCTCTCCTCATTCTTTTTACTGCTCACTGGTTCTGTGGCACAGCAGCGATGATCATCAGCTTGGACACCGGGTTTTTATCACCTGCCCAATTTAATCATGAGAAACAGATAACCAGAGCAGTGGCCTAACAGTCCAAATCCAAGAATGTGCCCTTTTCACACATACAACATGCAAAGTAAAAGTTTTCCCGGAGCCTCTGCTCCTTCATGCAGTTCAGTTTGATGTGTTAAATTATCAAGTCTCAGGTATTGGGTTGAAGTGTGGGGTGGGTTTTTTTGTTGTTGTTGTTTTTTTTTTTTAAGTATATACAATGGATAAATTAAAACCAGAAATACATAACCAGCAGCCTTTCAAGTCAAGATCACATGTTTAGGACTTAACAGCCTCCTGAAGACTAAGGATCTATGTAAACCCAGGGAGGGATGTGGAAGCCAACCCCAGTGTGGTTAAGGAAGAATGCTGACTGGTGGAAAAGGAGCAGCAGCCAGCAGGAAACGCTACAGTGCAGATACAGAACTGACAGCAGTGAAGGAAAAATGTTTCATCCTAGCCAGTAATTGTCCCAACACGCATATATCAACTGAGCAGGCAGGAAAACACTGGTTTTTTTAAAAAAAAAAAAAGTTTTTTATTGGCACTCTCTTTGCCTGTGTGTCGTTCTCTTCCCTTGACAATTTAGCTTACTGTCCAACACCAGTAGTCTTTTATATCCATCTATAAATAGATACTGCACACAAGTTAATCTCAGCTACTTCTTGCAACCTTTGTATGAAAGATGGATGACTGATGGAGAAGAGCCTGCATCTTATCAGAGGCAGGTGGAACAGAGTAAGAGCGAGCTGGATGAACAGCACGTGCACAGACTGACAAGGAGCAGGGGTGGGAGAGCCAGGAGTGCTCTCTTTCGCCTGGTCAGAAGGGCACATCTAGACAACAAGGAAAATAGATCTGCAGGAAACTAGATTTCATTACTTCCACTTTTCTCAAAAGAAACTTGTTTGTACAATTCAGCTGTGGTTACAGCATGAGCTTGTCTAATTTGCTTCTAGACTGAGTAGCAATAAAGAGACCTTGTTAGGAGGGTGTTTTTTTTTTTTTCTCCCCAGCTTAGTCTGAAAATCCTCTAAAGAAATACTTATTTCATATAACATTGATTTGTTCAAAACCGTATGCCTTGCTTGCAAACTAATTAGAGACGTACTTTAGAACAAATACTATAGCTGTTGGGTAGTTCTTATTTGAAAGTCAGTATGGGTCAGAACACTAAATACTCACAAGCTTGTTTCCAAGCTCATTTTAGGAGCTTCCTACGTGTCGGATTTTTGGAGGTGTATCCTTTAGTATCTGTGTAGAGAGCTCTTTCCCCCAGTTGAGTAATTTCAGTGGCAGGATTCAAACTCTGCAGCTCATAAAGCTAAATAGTCTTAGTAATTTTAAAGGAGAAAATAGAGTTGCTAGATCTGATCATAACCCCTTGAAGTCACTGTACTCTCTTCAACACATGAGAACACCAGCTACTTCAGAGGACTTTCCATGTGATCTTTCTAGCTATGCAATGTCTACATGATAGAGGCATTCATTCCTCTTTCACTTGATTGCCTTTTCCACCATAGCAAGGGTACAAACTACAAGACAAAGTCTAGCTTAATTTATATTATATATCACTTAAATGGTTCAGAGAAAAAGATTCCTTGCCTTTCTGCTACAGAACAAGTAAATTCAGCAACTACATCTACACATTGCTGCTGCAATTACAAGTGGTTGTTTCATTTGTGGTGATGCGTTATACCAGTGACTACATGTCTTTGCATGTAGCACTTAAACGCAATCCAAAATGACTACTCCTGGCAATGCAGTACAAAATAAGGAGTGTAGTTGCAAGCATGTCAGCAAGTGAGAGCAGTCAAAGTTTTGGACGTTGCAGATTTCCTTTTCAGGAGCACAACATTCAGGATAAAAGTAAGCCAAATCATAGGCAGTCTGAGGTGGAACCTTTTATCAAGGCTTCTTTTACCATTTTCTCTGTCTAGAAAAAAAAAATGCAGAACATGAGGAGTGAGCTATTCCCCCTTCTTTCTTTTTTTTGTATTCCAAGCATCAAACATTTAACCCTGGGGTTAAATGTTAAGGGCTACACAGGCCCTTAGCAGAATATTAAAACCAGCTTCCCTGTTTATTCACATTGTCCAAAATGCAGGACAGCTCATGCCATCAGCAGCTAAAACAGCACAAACTGAATATGGAACACAAATTTTTTGCTAGACTTTTGGCCTTTCAAATGTAATGGAGCAAGGTTCACCTGAGCTCTGCTGTTGGCAATTAAAAAACCTCAAGTCATTACACGCATATTTGCAAGTTCATTGATCCCTTAGGTAGGTAGGCATAGGTAGGTAAACACAGTGGAGATGTTACATACAAATTATCATACCTCTGTCACTGAAGTCATCCACCAGCACTATCTCTGCTATCAGCTCAGGAGGGGAGCGGTTTAGGACACTGTGCACTGTCCGGAGGAGAGAGGACCATCCTTCATTGTGGAACGGTATTATCACGCTAGTGTTCGGAAGCTTCTCCAGGTACAGTTTATTCTTGCAGCTAGACATAGATAAAGTAAGTCAAAAGGCAGTGCCAAAACCCACGAGCACTTCCATGTTAAATTACCATCAAGTAACTTAGTTCATTCTTTACTCCTCAAACTGATACAAAGTGCCTGAAAAAAACCCACCAACTTTCAGGCCTTATCAAGCCAGTGTTGACCTGATCTAGTCTACCCAGCAAAAAAAAAATTCCATATGAAGTGGGGACTGTTAACAGCCAGTGAACACTTAGTAACACAGAAAGTCAGATGGATCTATTAGGTGCTGAAGCTGCTTTTAAAGGAAACTCCAGTTACACCTTAAGATACAAAAGTCTAAAATACTTGTTTCCCCTGTCCTTATACCTCAAAGATCACTAGGAGGTGGGATTTCTACAAAGTTGTTTCAGAAGTTGAATGTATCTCTTCTAGGCATTATCCGTACATTGGTTTAGCTCACTTATTCCCAGTTTTCAGAGAAGCAAATCACTCTAATCACATGTATAATTGTGGTCCAAATTTTTTAAACAAAATGTGCAGGAAGTAAGGATTTTGTGTGACAGCACCTTCCCTAAACAGTCCCAGAAGTTCAAGGCGTTGTGAACAATACACAGAAGAGACAGGATAATTGCACGGTAAGAACTGCTCAATAAAGAAACCCACCTCTCTCAGTAATAGACCAACCTCCAACCTTTACCAAAGGCTTCCTTTGTCATGCTGGACAATTATTCAAATCATACTTTTCCTAAACAATCAATCTTGTCTTCCTCATTTTTCAGCAGGTCTAGTTTGACACCTGGGATCAGTTCTGCAGACAGAAGTGAAGAAGGCTGGGCTTTGAACACAAAGCACTGCAGAACTTGGATAAAGCTGGAGAGTTAGGTCTGCAGAGACCCCATATGGACCCCTTGAATTTGGGCGTATTTCCCCACAGCATTAATCTTCTTAATTTTGAAATAGGGGTAATGCTCTCTTGCCTTGTGGCGGTGTTTTCAAGGTAGCTTCATGAAGAAAATTCAAACTGCAGCAATAAGTGCAGTGTTTATTCTCCTGCAGGTGTGGCCCTAAGTGGAGTTTGAACCTTGTTAAAGAGGTAACATCTAAGGCCATACAGCGAACAATTGTAGCTAAAAAGTACTCAGTAGCTGTTCACTAGGGGACAAAAACCTATTACATTCCTAGAACCCCACGTGTCCAGTGCAAAACAGAAGTGGCTACATGAATAGATTTTTAGAATACATTAATGACATTGCCAGCAGGGCAGGCTGCCCTCTTTCCACTAGCAGGGGAGGAAGGTCATACTCTGCTCCCCCCTGCCACAACACTGGACCTCTTGCACAGCCTGCACCAGAGCTGATTTGGACTCTCTTCTGCCAGGCGCTCTGCGAGGCTTTCACTATGTGCACAACGCAGTGCATGCACGCACGCAGTAATTCCCTCCCTGTTCCCCGGAAGGGCAGATGGGAACGAAAGCGGCTCTGGCAGTGGCAGCTTTTTCCTGGTACCTTTTCCCAGGGAACAGAGAAGGACGCACCTATGTTATACAAGCTCAATAAATCTGTGGTTACAGGAAGTTACTCTGGTGCCTGTGTGAAAGGACAGTAGCTTATTCTGGGTCTAATGAATTGTTTTGGGGTGCTGCCAAGAGCTTGCAGGCTATGGCTACAATGCACAGATGCAAGACGCAAAATAAAGCTGCATGGACTGCTTTCATCCAGCCCTTGGCATTGCAATCTTAACCTTCTTCTGAGATAGCTACTAGCTATAATTCTGTTCCAATACGAAACAAGAGCCCCCAAATCTCTTCTAACTCTTCGTAAACCAGAAGTCTCGTTTTCTGACTAACTTTAACAAGTGGGAAACTTTAGCTATTAAGTTTAACCATTAAGCATGGAGAGAAATTGTTTCCCTCCAGCTACCACATCTACAATTGCTTTACAAGACGTGCGAAATTAGTATTTAATATTAAAAAACCCAGAAGCACTTAAAGGAAATGTTAGCAGGGGAAGACATGACTGTTGAAACAAACAATTGTATGTATGTACCAGGCAGATCCAGTACATGTCCTCCCCCAGCCCCTTGATTCCCACAATTAACAGAAAGCAGAGGTGACACACTATTTGGTATATAAAGGTCCACACAAATCATCTCAGAGGTGAGCAAACACATTGGTTGCTTCTTTGTCCTTCCCCACCCAGGCCAGCTGTTGGGGAGAATCCCAGCTGTGGGCCCAAAGCTTAGGACAGGACAGATGCCGCATTTTTCCCCCGTTCACCTTCTTACACTCCTCGCTGTCTGTGGGCACTTCTCCAAACGACAAAGTCTCTATTATCTCTTACCGCATGTAAAAGGCTAGGTAAAGTAAGTGCTCTAAAACACAGCTCACTTCTTTCTAGAATGCTCTTTATGGACTTCGTCTCAGCCTAACTTTGTTATAAATTGCCCTCATCAACCTCCCAAATTACACAAACCATACCATTTCAAGTATATATTTTTTAATGGGCACAGGGAGTGCACAACAGACCCTTTCAGTCGTGAATTCCTTTACTGCAAATCTCCATTACACGTAACGCCACTCCCTGCCCAGTTAATCCTAGCATCCATTATACACACACTGTTTATCCTCTCCTTGAGACCTCCACAATTATAACTCGCTACATCGGGGGAAAGGATGTGTCAAGCAACAAGCAGACTAGCTGCAGAGGCATCATTAATCACAGCTTAAGTTGTTGGTGACCCAGACGCTTCACTTATTAATTTTAAGTGGGGACTAGAGTTAGAAGTTTCACATTTTAAAAAGGTTTAAATAGCAGAATTAGCAATGAGGAGTCAGCAACTTTGGGAAACAATGGGGAATGTGAGGTAATATATTAAATCCTCAGATGAGGAAATACTGACATTGTCTGATGTTTAAGTTCTCAGAGCCCACGGCAGCCCCTGTAAATAGAGGCCAGGTATAATTTAGGTTAGCAAACTCAAACTGTATTCCCTAGAACTTGAGTATGGGCTGATCAACAAGCATCTTCAGTTATCTGATTTATCTCTACGTTTAAACATTTCAGCTGCATGCCTAAAATATTTATGGAGCTATACTCACTACTCTGGTTTATGAGTATATATTGAAAAAGGGTGTCAAGCCAGTGTATTTGATTAGTTTGCTGTGACAGCTGAAGAAGTAATCTCTCAAATGTGCAGCTAACAAATCATAAAACCTGACTTCTGGAAATTATCTCATGAATAACATAGATGTTCAATTCAGATTCACTAAATTGTGATAAAAACGGCTTTGCACAAACAGTATTTAAAAACCTCTCAGCTTTGTATAAACAAGGGTTAAGTCCTAACTGAAGCACTTTTGCTAATGAAAAACTCCTTCTGGCTTGCACAAAATCCAGTTTGACACTATTCTAAGGGATAATGTCCAAAAATAGATGAACTCAAAAGCCAGTATTCAATTGGAACTAGTTTCTACTCGTAAACCCTGAAGAGGTTTTTATGAGGAAGATGTCTAAGAAACTAATCCATAAACCAGAAGGATATCTGATAAAACTCTTCATACATAGTTGAATGGAGCTACTCAAATCTTGTTCTCCTCCTGAGCATTTCACGGTCATTTCCAGCTAGTGGCCAACATAAGAACTGGATAGAGTGTTTAGTGACAAAGTCATCACCTGACTACACTTCGGGCACTTGTCAACTGAGTCAGACATTTACATCAGTTTCCACTACAGAAAGAAATAGCTCCACCTTATTAGTTGCTAAAAGCTGTTAGCTATGTCAGCGGGCTTAGGAACTGAACTGTCACATTGCAAGAGGTGAAGGAAGTAGCCACCTCTGGGTTAAGTCCAAGATCTCTTCTGTGCAGGGCTGCAAGTTTTTGTAATTTTAAGTCTTTTGGAATCAAAAGGGGATTTTTTCCCCAGATTTGGTCCCCTCTATTTCCCGTTGCAATTACTATACACTGTCCTTTATTAAGGAGACAGCAGGACCTGGCTGTGAAAGGACTGTATTTGATGAACAAAGGTACAAGAGTCCATAATAAAAAACAGAGCATACTCCTGCAGATGTGGCGATTTAGGGCTTGTAAACTTTCACTCATAGAAATGCAAGCTATATACTCACTTTGGATGTCTGATGTCTGGAAGGGAACGATTCAGAGAAATTTTATCACTCACAAAGATATTAAAGCCATTTTCCCTGTATGCCTGGTCCACTCGCTCTGCATCAGTCATTGGGTAAGGTTTTCCCTGTTCTCCATTTCCTATAGATAAACAGAAAGTAAACATGCATCATTACTACTAATTGGTGCTTAACTGGCCAGAAACAAATGCACGTATCAAAAGAAGAGCAGTCATCTTATAGCCCTTTGAAAATTCCTTCATTAGTTTTGTGCTCTGTCATATTTAGCACTGAGTCAACCATGTCAACCTAACAATTTTATTTGATAAGCAGTTTTGCTACAAACCACTCAGCTGTGCAAATTGTAGAAGTTAAAAGTCTTCCTTCTAACATCAGAAACAGATGAAGGGGCTATGGCAACGCTGTGGAGGATCTATAGAATGTTTTTTGTTTCACTACAGGAGGAATACATATGGTTTGAATGCCCCATCACTATTGCTTTTTTCAGCACAGATGGATATGTATATTTAACAACCTGAGTTCTTGCACAGAGGAGGTAGAGCCCTTGCAGACACACCAGTGTAAAGCTGTGATGTTCAAAATGGGCCCTTCTACGTGATGCAAGACAAAACCAAGAACTATGGAATAAAACTTGCATGAATGTTATAATCTAGAACATTTTTCTTATCCCTCTTCTTCCTTTCTGGAGCTCCCATTTTTGGGAGAGGTACAGGCACACATTTTTGGTAAGTTTTTAAAAAATCAATACTGCACCTATCCTAAAAATACCAAGATGTTACCAATATATTTTCACCTCAAAATGGTTATTGTGGAGTTGGGGGAAAAGGCTTTAACTGGGATTAACACACAATAACTGTTGCATCATGTCAAGAACATCATCTTGACCCTGAAGTTGAGCACGCTGTTCTGCACTCAGCCTACCAAATAAAAATCAAACTAAATTACAATCTGTATTAAAACATTTTTATAGTAATCTTACATACCTACACGCTCAGAGTCCCTCCTTATAGCTTCTTTGTTATGCCAGTCCTTTTTCCTTTGTCCATCACCAAAGTTAGGGTCTTTCTTTTGCCTCACGTATGATGCCTTTTAAACAAAAGATTGGATATATTAAATACACAACATGTGAAACCTTTCCTTAACAGCCTCCCCTTCCTGTCAAAGGAGATTAAACATCTTCCTTAAGGTAAGACCATCACAAGCAAGTAGTTTGTAGCCTGAACAGGTTGAGGGAGGAAGCAAGTCTTGCTTGCCTCAGATACTTTATCTATAGATGTTAAGGGATATTTTTTTCAGGGCACCATCATGTATGCAGACCAGTATTCTTAATCAGGGAATCTATTAAAAACTCCCATTTTCATTCTGAAAACATCCAATACATCTTACATCCTATTTAATTAACAAAAAAGCTGTAATGGGAGACTTATTGCAGGATCATTATTAACGAGCACACTATTATACCTGAATAAAATCAAAATAAGATTTAAAAGGTCATTTATTAAGACTCTTGTTGCTCAACTTAAAAGCAAATTTTACAGAAGGCATGAGCCTGCACTGAACCCAATTACACCTCCTCTCTTCACGATGTTGTTCCTGAAATTCAAAAGCAATGGGTGCTTTGGAAATAAGTTAGCAAATGAAAGATGGAGCAAATTCAGGATCAAAGAGACTATGGTGTGTGGAAAGAAAACCATGCTACATCTCAAACACGGACATCCCCAAAATCCAAGGGGAAAAAAAAAGATATATAATATATTTAAGTAGGTTTTAGGGTCAAGAAGAGAACATCTCTCAGAATAAGTTTTCAATTATGTTGTAATATGCTGGTAGAGTATAAATGCAAGTCATCTGTAGCATCATTACTGCAGAAGTAGTCACACAAAGAACTTCGAAGTTTTTTCCTTTTAATTCCTCATGACATGCAGAGAGAACTCCACAGGCTAGAACTTCCTAGAAAGAGGGGGGGGGGGGGGGGGGGGGGGGGAAGCTTCCCTCCTTGGAGGGCAAGAGGTTTAAAATCTCACTAATGGGTCAATCAAACCAAACAACCTCCAAAAAGCAATGGTTGGCATAGTAACCTTGCAGGGTTATCAGGCATCTTTGGCATCTGGGACACAGACGTCATTTGCCTGACTAGTTAAATTACAAACCCTTCATTTTCATGCCTAAATTTGTCTTGGGAAAATAGGACATTTGGACATTTTACTTGTTATTCCAAGGCACTAGACTTCAGCCTGATGCAGTTCACCTCACTGCAGTCTGACAGATGAGCTCTGGTGAACCTTGCTGTGAAGGTTTTGCAGATTATCCCCACTGCACCACCCCTCTTCTACACCAGTCAGCAGGAAGGGAGCCCTGTGTATTAGCTTACAAAACCATCAATGAAGACAGGTTTCAGCTAAGATGTCAAAGTGAACTAGAGTGGCTGAACGCAGGTACATGCTCTGCTCTGCTTGCTCTGTTATGGGTGGTAACCCTTAGCAAAGGAACTGCATGGAAACCTTGAGTTATGCTGGTTGTATTACCATGCCGAAGGGTAATAAACCAGTGGACTAAAAGTAACAGAGCTCAATCTGATTAAAAGCTGGCCTGTGAACTGTTAGAACTCTGTCCCCCCCACACCCCTGCCAAGAGATTTTAAATCAATCTAGATCCTTTCAATCATGGATCATAAAATGATTTACACTCAGCTTCTTGACATTTTGCAGAGGGTAACATACCTGGCAGAAGTCAAGTATCATCCATGAAACCAGACAGTTACACATTTCAATTAACTAACATCAATACTCAGAGTATTCCCCTTCCTGCTCCCTGCAATTTAATTTTATTTTCACTGGAGGAGAGCTGATGGGTACTCAGGATGGACAAGAAGTCAGTCACACAGCTAGTTCACGATGTGAACAAGTATTAAGGAACTTCTACTTGTGCCACCTGGAGCTAACAAGGATATTTTCTGAAAAACACTTCTGATGCAGGAAGATGGAGGGAAAGGAACTCTCAGGGCGGCACAGGAAGAGCCGGACCACACAAGGGGATGCGATTAACAGTGGCGAAAACCAGACAACTGCCAGAAAAGGCTGGTTAGCAGGAAAGGACAGTTACACCCAGCAGAAGAGCGACCACTTCAAGAAAAATCCCAGTAGAGCTATATTTAGATGGTGTACTTGATTTCTTTCATTTACCCCATGATTCCTTAATTTTCTTCATCTTTGTTATGTGTTCTTTTGTTTTCCAGCCTGATGAAGTTATATTAATGAAAAGCAATAGCTCATTTTTATGTCGTTAACTACTGTTCCTTTAGCACATGAACTCTACTCTTCTAAATCCTTACTTCTGTTCAAATACAGAAACTGGTAGTGTACCTTCCTGAATTTCACTCTGCACCTATCAGGACATAAAATGAAGATCAGCACCAGCAATCCAATGTCTTCAGTTCACCTCTGACTGCACGTGCTGAAGACTTGCATTTGCTGAGGGAAAGAGGTTTCGTGAGAGGCACTGCAAAGGCCTCACTGATTCCCATCACGCAGGAGAAGGTAAGTGCAGCTCCAGAGCAGCAGAGCTGTGGTGAAGAACGGCGCTCCCCCTTATTGGAAGGGCTCACCTGAACTCACCAGATATAAATAGCAAACTAAATTGCTTAACCCACCTTGTGGTTTTCCAGCCATCCCATTAAACACCACTGTTCTTATGTGAATTTCTACCTGCTGATAATGAAAAAGTACTTTTAAGTGTCAAGATGAACGTGTGAGCCAGGAACCAAACGTGCAAGAAAGCACTGGGAGGGCAAATTGAACACAGTGGACAACAGCACTTCTGGGGAAAAACTAAGCATGCAGCTAGTCCTTGGGTCAATCTGAGGCTGGTGTCAGCAATGCAATCACAGAGCACCTTGAAAAACATATGCCAACACCAGCCAGAAACCTAACGTTTGCTCCACTGCAGGAGGTTGCTGCTGCTTTTGCATAGCAGGTGTAAGCAGGGGTGGTTTGCAATGCTTCCTCGGGGTGCAGTGAGCCAGGACACGGCATGGGTGAGGGGGAGGCAAACACAGCTTCAGCATCTACCCATGGCTCACGTCTGCCCTAATATTTGCATGAATAATTTATGCAAACTCTACCTGACTTTTGCTAGCTCATGCCAGCTAATGGGAGCAGGTCTGGATGACAGCTATGTGAGAGACAAGACAGTAGAAGCGGCAGCTTCGTTATTTTTCATGTAAAATGGATGCAATTTTCAGCACCACGAAGCAGGCACTCTGTGCTACTGCAACAGTCCAGCATGTCTACTTGTCTGGCCACCACAGTGGTTTCTAATTTTTCAGACAACATGCCACCCTCCCGATCATCCCCACTAAATATCCCACAGAGCACACTACCGTTCTGTGAGATTTTTGCCTCTGTTTTGCAAGATCCCTGCTTTGCCAGGCCTGCTCACTGGCCGGTTTCCTCTCCAGGATACTCCCCTGCCAGGGAAAGTCCTGGAAAGCTCTCGCAGACCAGAGCACCTCCTTGCCAGGAGAGTTTTGCCAACTTTCTGAGCACTAGGCTTGTGCACAAGTGTCATACTGGGCACAGGAACAACTGGCAAGTTTGAAACCTCAATATTTTAAGACTCTTGTCTCTTGTTTATAGCACTCTGGACTGAATGAGCACACCAGGAGAATCGCTTACAATGCCACTATTCCTTCTGCCATTTGCTGCGATTCAACACGTCTAAACCCCATACCAGCAGTTACTCTAGAAATCCCACCCACCACTGAAGAGGAGAGCATTGTAAGAGTGTCTAGGGACTAGATCTAAAAGGAGAAATACACAGTGTGACTCTGAGCCTCATGATACCCACTGTGCACATGGCAACCCAGCACCCTATGCCAAGCCCCTATGAAGTGACCAGGGGAAGTCAGGCACCCTGGAGAAAAAGAGGGAAAAAAGAGACGCACCAGCAAAAAGACATCCAAGCTGCCTAACAGGGCACTGGTAAGAGTGTTTTAAATCCCACCTTGTCTTGGGTCCCAGGCAACTTAAACTAGAATTGCAGAAGCACCTCCCTTCCCTCTGAACTCTAGTCTGAAAACGTCCCTTAGAAGATACCCGTCCACTGCTGCAGGTACCTGTGTGGATTGCTCTCCTTTCGAAATACACTAACGGGATAGATCTTGAGCTGCCCTCCACAACAGCTCTCAGGAGATGGGAGACAAGTTTGAAGTATACCCCAAAGGATTCACACCAACATCTCCAGCGTCCTCTGGAGGGAAGCCATACCACTGGGCTATCGGCTGTTTCAGGAGGGGCATCTCACGCCATTACAAAGCTGTACCACCAAAGCAGCCAACACTCATCAGGCCAAGCAGCAACCTAAAAACCATTAAAAAGCAGTTCCAGCCATCCCTGCTCAGGGTGAGCACCCCCAAGCTCTGGGCTGGAGTTGCCCTTGTGTTTGTGCGCTCAATATAGGATAACACGAACAGGGAAGTAAATTTTCTGCACGGCTTCAAGCCATTCTTCAGAGAGGTCAGCAACGTGCATTTACGTACCCTCAAAGCAAGCAAGAACCTGACGCAAGCAATTTAAACACTGCAATACTGAGTGAAATCAGGCAGTAGCACGCCATCCTCCAGTGCTGTTAAAAAAAGGAAAAAAAGAAGAAATCACAAAGACTACCACTGTATTACGTACAGAGCCCAAATCAGGCAGGCAGACAGCAGAAGGTCTAGTAGATAGATGTATTACTTCTCTCAGTCCCAAATAAATTTATGCACGAAAACGTCTTTGAGCTGGGCTAAGCTAAACCCTGTCAAGGCCACACATGTCACGAGAAAAACTTCAGTAATTTGTAAACTTTAAATTAAGCAAGAGGGGAAACTATGGAGTACACGCATCAGTTATTCAGACCCTTCCGAACTGTAGTGTTGGACTTTGGAGGCACACGGAATACAAAGCCTGAGCTTTGTACAGCTCTCAGTCTTGGAGACTTACAAGGACTGACTTTTCTTCATGTTGGCACCAGCAAAGTAAAATGAGGACTGTGTAGGGTGACTCTTTATCTGTTCCTCTGCCTGCAGTGCTCATGATGTTACTGCCCTATACAACTAAAGCCAAACGAGATTCACACAAGACAAAACACAACGTTAATCTCTGTTGGATCGACATACCTCTCTAAGTGGCTTTTAAAATCTTGAAGGGTAGACATAGCTGCAGATGGTCGTGACAGACATGCTGCACTCTGGAGCTTTTTTGGTCTTGGGAAGAGAAGTTACATTAGTCAATCCAATTCAGAAATGCTCCATTAAATTTAATTCAACTTGGGTAAATGTTAAGAGGCTAGAATATTTCTAACTGCATCCCTTGCAAGCAAACATATAACGCTTACATCGATTTTGCAGGTCACTATTAAAACACTGTATCTGAAAAGTCTGCTGTGAGTCACGGACAAGTTCTGTCAACAATGTCTGAACATTAGTTTTGAAGTGACTTTCAGTGCTAGAAAACGATTATCAGTGCCTTTGCTTCAGTGACTTTGCCAGCACCTACGACCCGCATAGCCCTGAAGGGAAGGTGTAGCTGCAGCAAGCTGATTAGCATCGTATTTCTTGTTAAGAATAACACTTTCAAGATCAACTTAATTTCAGCAAACCACCAAAAAAGTCAGTGTGAACGATAAAACATTGCCTTCCTCCCTTCGACTGCAATTTTTATGCTCATGTCATCACTATTAGCAGAGCAGTGTGTAAAGTTGCGGGCAACATGCCATCATGGGCAGAGGGAAGATATGCATATATGTGCTCAAAGTCTCTCTCACTGTGAAAATGGGCAGGTTGCTGACACTGCTGTTATTTTGGAAGCTCCTTTTTTTTCCACCTTTTTTTTTTTTTCCTCTTTGTAAAAGATGTCTAAGCTCTAGAAATCCAGACACAGCACACAGGGACCAGAATGTTGCTTTTTTTAGTGGTTTCCTTCAGGGATGCTGCATGGGATTTGACTCAATTATGCAAATTACATAACTTGATGATACCCCTTCAACAGACGCTCTAGACTGTGATATCTAAGCAATCTGCAAAACACAGCAAGTTTCCTAGGACTGACTTTTGCTTTAACTATTAAACAAGCATCTCATTTGCGGGGAGCTATGTCTTACGTGTAATGCTATATTTCACGTCAATTTTCACTTTTATCCTAATTTCTCATTAATTCTAACTGCATTGCAGGAGGCATAATATTTTTATCCAAACCCCACGAGCACATCCCCCCTTATCTGAATTTTAACTGTGGAATACAGTGACCATTGTTTGAACATTGCAGTTGTCAATGCTGCATGCTTAGGGTAAATTGGCATTACGGATCTGGATTTCTGTCCCTACAAAGCAGGTCAGCAAGGCTATAGCCTTTGCAATTTTCTGTCTTGCTCTATCTTAGCTTCTCATTTTGCAAAATTCTCTTCGTTTTTGAAATGGTCAGTTGTAAACAGCTATGCAAAAAGCAGATTTCAAAGCATGAAGGGTTCATTATGATCATCTAGTCAAACTATGTAAGTGCACAAGCCATTGAATTTTATCCATTAACTCCTACAGCAAGCCCATAAGTTCTATTTCAGCTCAAGCACATTTTCTTTTCCTTAAGAACTGGAAGTTGTTTACCACTAAGGAGTGATTACTTCTCCAGCAATATCTTAAACTAATCTCCTGCCTGTTTCCATCCTTCATTTTTTTAAAAACTGAAAATGAATTAAAGTAGAAAGGCATATTAAGCAATACATTGAAAATGGATTTAGACAGATTGCTGTAAATAAGCCCCTTCTGTTGTCTACCATGCTGTTACTTAACATGCTGCCAAAGCAATTGATCAGCGTTCAAACGCCAAATGCACAAAAATGGAATTTTAATTTTTTGTTTAATCACTATTTAGTGTGCCTGGCTCCAGCCAGAATAAAAGAAGGGTGGACGGAGACGTAAGCCAAGAGTTTTCTACACAAGAAGAAAAAAAAAAGATTTGCTGAAGTGCATACGCTAATCATAATGCTGTACAGATCTCAAACCCTGTTCAAACATTTGTTTTGCTGATTTATTATTTTCTTTTAAACCAAGGAGCTATGATCAGACCCAAGGAGCTATGACCTTCGGAGACACTGTTAAAGGGGGCATCTATTCCATCCCAGGTCTCTTCATTTATCCCAGCACCTCAGCAAGTATATCTTGCAGTTACATCCTACAACAAGATGCCGAAGATGACAAAACAATCTAGAAAAACAACAGGAAAGGGAGAGCAAATAGAAACCATTCCTCTATTTATTAAAGGAAGTTGCAACCTGAGGTGGACTCAGTGGAAGACTCAAGAGCACGTACTTTGGGTACAACCTAGTTGTCACGATCTGCGCCATGGCAAAGCAGAAATAAGAAACATCTGTAGGCAGCTTCTCTCCAGTCTTCCAAAACCTAGAGTACCCAAGGGGTTCCAGAAGGCAGGAAACATGAGAGAAGGCAGGTCTGGCAGAAACCAGGAAGAATCCTCCCTCTCACTGCAATGAGAAGCTTAAGTTTTAATGACTGTGGGACTATCCACGCTAAATGCAGGTAACCCTTTCATGAATAAACAGATATCAAGTCTTATTGCACCACGAAGAAATAAAACTCTTTTTTGGTTTGTCAGAGATCTATTAGCATGTGTTGAACAAACTGGTACAACACCTGTGCAGCAAAAACAGCCTTCATCCTTTGTACTGGCATGAAAACAGCTGAGCATTTCAGATGATCTAATGAAAAATAAAAGTATCTCCAACATCAGCTGGAGGTATTCGTCCTAGGTCAGGAAGCCAAAGGTAACCTTGTTCAGTCAAAGCTCTTCATTTATGGAACAGGAGAGAGCATACTACTAGAAAAAGAAAGCCGCTAAAAGCCTGTCGTGCGATCTACCCAAGAGTTTTCAAAAGGTTAATTTTTGAAGCTATTTCAGTCCATCAAAAATTTAAAAGCTACATTAACATAATCCATACCTTCAACATTTCAGGAACTATTAAAAGGCAATGCAGGACTAAATGGCAGCACATCATGTGGAATGATTAAGTGCTTTCAAAGACAAAAAAGCCAAGCACATCTTCACAGCTGTGTTGCGACTCAGATCCAAGCAACAGGTTTGAACCAGACCTAATCGTTTCCCACACGATGCTACCATTTGGCCATCATGCTCTTCTTTCCCATCTGAAACACCAGTAATATTGAAATCCACATGTTCAGATTTGTGCTTTTCTTTGAGAAAGCCACACTTCGGAGTATGAAAACTGCCTGCTTCCTCCAGAAAGTAGAACCACAAATACTGCAGGCACTCCTGGATCAGTCCTTACCCCATGTCAGCGAATTAAACCACAGCTGGACCAGAACCAGCTGAACAGATCAGTGCACACAGATAGAAAGTAGAGCCTTTTCTGCAGAACACCCAGGGACACTTGGTAGCTGCTTGTAAAGCTATTAAAGGAATATGTTCCTTGCAGAACGCCAGGCATGCAGCTCCTTGGTGGACAGGACAGCCTACTGCTTAAGCATTACCCAATTTTAGCTGACTCTGTACTTTTTAATGCAGAAAGCTTTTTGTATCAGGTGCTAGAACAGTACTTGCTTGAACTGCAACATTTCCCCCCCTTTAAATTCCTTCAGTTAACAAGTTTTATTCAACCTCAATTGCTGAAAATCCCTTAGCACAAACAAAATTTTATCTAGCAAAAAGTCCTGGTTCATCAGCCGGTTAAAGTCTAAAGACATCAGCTGAGGACAGCGATGTGACATCCAGCTTGGTCATCTATCTCTACCAAATGCCTCACACTTTGTTCTTCTTCGCTTACCTTTAGAAATAATATTACGGTCTTGCAGTGTTTGCTGTTCTAAACTTACTGTTTGACTAATTCAATCCAGGCCTCCAAATGCACAGTGCCTTTCCAGTCAGCACAGAGCGCCAAGTGGTGAGTTCTTCCCCAAGTTTCAGCACACCTTGCGATAGCACAGCAGTTTCAGTCTCAGACTTTTCTTTCAGCGGTTAAAAACCCAGCTGGCCTAGTTTTAGACTTCAGAACAGGACTCATTGCTTTCATTTGCCCACAACAGCTTTCTCATCTTTTCTGTTCACTAAAACATTTACAGCCCTTCCCATCTACAAAAATGCTCCATTTCCCACATAGTAGCATGTCTCAGGGATCTGCTTAAAACTGTGGAATAAGCTCCTGCAGGCATTTAGTCACATCAGAAACCTCGTTTCCCCGCTCAAGCGATAAGCACATTTCTTTGACCTTGCTTTAAGATACAGCACCACATTATAAAATTCCCAAACAAGACATCACTCCCTGGGCTACCCTCCGGTCGAGATGGGAGACAACCCGTTACTCACCCTGCCTGAGGTATGACAGCCAGGAGGGGCTTTGACAGCGAATACATGAAGTATGAAGATGTAGCCAAAAGTAATCTCTGAACTGCCATTCTAAATGAGATTAAAGACTTCCCACCCCTCCCACCTTCCCTTTCTGCTTTGCATGCTTTCTGGAAACTTAAAACTAGGTGAGCTCTCCCAAGGAACGAACATACATGTAGTATTCTATCATGTGTCCAAGAGCTGTTTTTTGACCACAACTCCTGGTAGAAGCTATGAGTATGAAATCCACAGAGATGTACTTCGTTTTCCACAGCATTTAGTGCTATCTGAAGCTGTCTTAAATACAACAAGCCTTATATTCACAGAAATAAGAGTGAACAAGCTGGTTTGGAGATCAATTTGAGAAATGGACATTTGAAGCAGAACCCTCCAGATGTTTGCACATATCCACGCTCCATTTAACAGGAGCAAACAGCACACAGGCTGTAGTGGTCTCCTATAAGGACACACTTCAGAGCACCAATTCTGAAATCTGACTTAAAAGTTACACTTACAGATTATGCTGCATATGCAGAAACATTTGAATCATCTGTATTAAGATTTAATAAAAATGCAGGATACAAAACCTATTAATGCCATCATTTCCATGAACTCCCTGTACTCGAGCTATAAACTCCCGATCAGATTATAGGAACGTTAAGCCAATCAAGGACTGCTCAGATGAATGCAACTTCCAAATATTTTGAATACTAGCACAGAATCAAACCATATATCATACTAGCAGAAATGCAGAAGTCTCATTAAACATACACCACAACAAATATCCCATATATCCTCAACACAGAAACACTACATAGAAGTGAAATTCACAGCACTCAGACAACCAATACAAGATTACAACTAGGCTTGGTGCTGCATGTAGGTGGACCCGGCAAATGTGTGACTGCAAATCTGATTTTGCTCAGTTTACCAAAAAAAAAAAAAAAAAAAAAAAAAATTACAGCACTTGTAACTATTTGAATGATGAAAGAACCATGACAATTTGCGCCTTTCATAAAATGGAATCTACCTGGATGGCACCGGGTCCTTGGGAAACCCTGCTATAACTCCTGGTATACGCTGGTATAAAAGAGATGGCTGCTAATGCTCCAACAATCTTTGAAGCGAGGACAGGACAAAACCTACCTGCTAGACACCCAAAGGAAGAAGTCTAAGTATTTTCCACAGAAACAGACAAATCAAGAGAAAAACCACTCAATTTTGGGATTAACCAATGTGCAAACTATACTACCAGGATGCCTTGCACTTTGTGACAGAGAAAGGCAGAAGTAAAACAAGAGACTGCATTATAACATGTTTTCTGAGGTAGGATGAGCAAGGCAGTTTGAAAGCTTGCCAACAGTTATAGTTCATAATAGTAAACAGAAGTGATCTGGATTTTGCCCAGAAAAGCAGGCAGAGCAACATAAGGTATCCATAAGCCTCGCAGAGCTGCAGCAGTCTTTGCAATAGCTGACAGCATAGGTCAGATATTTACCTTTCTTCACGGAAATTGGGCTGATGCCAAACTTATTCAAGCAAAATTCAAGGGTACATTACAGAAGTTTGATGCCCTGGTGAGGGGCAAAGATTTGTCAGCATGCAGAGTACACTGGCTTCAGAAAGGTTAATACCACTGTTCTGAAATGCTAAAAACCCCCCCAACATTTACTGCTACTGAAAACTATATTCAATCCATACAAAAGCTATGTGACAGATATGACTCAAAAACCGGAATAAGAGCCATAATTCCCATTTAGTTGTGTGCCAGGTATGAGATTGTGTTTTATGTCAGCAGACAGAGTGCTTCCCATAGCAAGCTGCATATCAAGCTTAGAAATTGCTTTTTCCCTTATTCATTCCCTAATGAATTTTGAAAGATACTGGAAGAAAAGTCTGTATTTCAGCTTTTGTCTTGAGCCCTTATCCATCATTAGGAGTTACACACAAAATTATAGAAATATCTCCTATCAGAAATTCAAAAGGAGGCACAATCAGACTGAGAACGACGTCGTCATCTGCCGAAAAGTCAGACCCAAAATCAGAGGATGTCAAATCATCTACCAGCGGCATTCACCTGCTAGTACAGGAAATAATCCCCAGACACGCTGCGCCAACTCATCTTGCTCAGCACATCACAGCTGCAGTTTAACAATAAACTGTCCCTGGAAATGTGGCCAGGTGACACAGAACCCCCCTGCACCTCTCCTGCTGAACAAAGACCCAGGCCAAAAGGATTCTAGGGAGAACTGAAGACATCAAGAGGCTTACAGGTATTTTCAGAGAGTACTTTTCCCCCAGTTATCTCCTGCTACGAGGAACAATACCATGCTCACATAATACTTAAACATCACTTGAACAAAATGGCTCCCACTAACTCCAATAATGCAAAGAGAATCACAAGCATTTTTCTATTTTATTTTCCACACTCTTCATGAAGTACCTTCAGTGCTGACACTGCTCGCTTGCCTTCCAGTCACTGGGAAACCAACAGCACCCATAACAATCACCGGGACAGCTTTGGTTTATGGAAAAAAAAAATAAAAATCATTGTTTTCAATTAAGCATTTACTATTACTTCAGGTGGTGCTCTCAAGGAGCCCACCTTTTGCTTTGCTTCCTGATTCACACTGTTAGCATTGGTCTCAGCACAGCTCTTTGTTAGCAGCAATGCAGCAAAATCACATTTTTCTGGTTTTCAGCAACAGAATGCCACTATTTTCCTTTTAGCCATTTTAAGGATTTTGAAGTAAATTCTCTACCAACTTCCTGGCAGACTTGATGCTTCTTGACAGTGTTATGTTAAACTGAAAACATCAGCACTAAAAAGCAGCATTTAACACGCCTCTTCTTCCCAAGAAGTTATTTAACTGCTGCTCAGACAACTAGTACATTGCACCCAGCAATAGCAAACACACAGATCTACGCCAGGATTAATCACACTCCTCTAAGAATCAGACTTACTGCTATTATCCCAGTTACTCAAAAAAATCTGAACCGTGCTACCACCAATTTCCCCCTGTTTATGTTGTCAGTTCATTTGATGTACTTGTGCTTTGTTTGCATCTCCAGATTCTCCTTGTACAGAAGACAGCACACAGAATTACTGCCCTTGATGGTGAGGAGTTGTCCTGCTGTATGCTGCAGTGCAGAGCAGCTGGACAATAGCTGTAGGAGACTCATGCACCGTTACGGTGTTCCTGTAAGCAGTTCTCATCAGGAAACACGAGCTGCTCCTTGAGACCAGGCACAAGCTGCATTATTCCACTGTGAACAAAAAGCTGAGCACAAAAATCCCAACTTCAGTCTTCAGCCTCTTCTAGGAAACCAAGCCACCACTGATGGGTTGCAAAGATGACTTGCAGAACATGCACATCACACGATTAAGGACTAAAACCCCACCATGAACCATATGGGGAAGGTTATCCCATGGAAAGTTTTGGGCACCTTAAAAATAAATTGCATTTACAATAATGGATAGATACTTCTCACCAGTTAAAAGCTGAAGTGCCAAGTACAGGTGCCCAGCAAGAGAGCGTCTACCACCCTTTCACCACTCCTCCCTCCACAAGGAAAGCATTGGCAGAACTCCCTGCAGTACTCGTGTGTACCATATGTGCCATCTGATCACACTTCCCAGGTTTAATACTTCTCTCCTAAGCAAGCTGCTCAAGAGGTCTGACTCGACCCCTTTCGAATACAGCATGAAATTGTGAACATCACGCATCTTTATGCCATCCCAAGGCTTTTAATTGTCCATGCCTCCACCCTGGTCTGAGATGAGGCTGACCAAGGCCAGGAATGATCAAGTAATCCACACTGAAATACTGAATCTAGAGGCTAGATCCTGCATAGGTACATTGGTCCCTCCTAGAGACGCTTTCTAATAGCGATCACCGCTTGACGTGGGCAGCTGCAAGTTGTAATATGGCAAGAAACTACCTGATTGCTCGTAGCGCCAGTGTAGCAAGAGGACACACTACACCTGGTTAGGGTACAATAGGGAAAAAATAGAAACTAGTAAAATAAATTGGTTGGGCCTGGCAAGAAGCTGGTTGACAGTCTCAGGGTGCCTGTGGAAGATGGATGAGATTTCCGATAACTGAAAGATGACGAACACATCTGGGGAACTGAGGAAGAGCAGGGCTGGGGATGCAGATACCAAAACATTGTACATGCCTAAAAGGTGACAAATCACTTCTCGGTGTCACCTTAAAAGTGACAAACAGCTACTAACTACAGCAGTGTCAGGATTAAAAACTAAGAAACAAGCAGCTTCTTTCCGGGACAGTTAACAACTGGGTAGACAGGAGAGAGAAGAGATGCATCACTCAATGACGCAAACCTGAGTATACCAAGTCCTGTTATTGTTAATATCCAAATTGAAATTCACTCAAGTCTAATCAAAACTTACACATTTTGATGCAAACATTCAGGTCGTGTCAAAACAATCTTTGCCAGAATCTTTCTAGACCCTGTAAAATTATCTGTCTATTTCAATACTGGAATGAAAAGCATGCTTGTTAAATCTGCTGACGTTGCCAGCTAAGTGGAGAACAGGATTAAAATTCAAAAGTGGACCTGACAACAGAACAACGCATCAAAAAATTTGGGATGCAATTCAAAGGGTGAGTAAAGAAGGCATTAACTGTACAAATGCAAGGCTTGAATGACTTCTCATGCAGCTGTTCAGCAGCTGTTTTATCATCATTTCTGGGTGACGACAGATCACAGACAGTATGAATCTGTGTCCTATTTGAAAAAAGCAAGTTTCATCCTGAGATATTTACAGAAACATCATACACAGAAAAACGCAAAATAATAGGTGCTGACAAGGGCAGAGATGACTGGGCAGAAAGGAAGGGCAAGTATTACAAATAGTCCTCGCATTTTTCCACACTGCTGCAAAGAAGAAAATGGAAAGACGTGAAATTAAAAGCACAACACATGAAGTCATGGAAGAGGCTTTTCAACTACATGAGAAATTAATATGTTCCATCTTGGGCCAAGAGGCAATTAGACTTTGAGGAGTCCCATTTTACCACAAGGGTCTTAATGGAGGTCTCTCCCTTGAGAGTACACTGGAAACATGGAAATCCAGAAATCTTCACTGTCTGCTTTCTGGATAGGGCTATAGCAGCTGAACACTCTCACAAGCATCCAGTAGGAATCACACCAAAATATACCACAATATTTTCTATTTTCCTAGATCTACTCTAGCTCCTATAGCACAGTAGAACTATATTCCAAAGAAACTGAATTATTTGGAGCATTTACTGTCCTTCAGGGTCATTACAAGAGCACAGCAGTTAGCCCTATGATAAAATACAAATTCTCTTCTCTACGGCGCATAGTCTGACCTCACTATAATGAAGATCCATGGGACTGAGAAAAATTGCTGTATAGCAGGATATTCTCTGAAATAGAGATTTTGTAGCTTGTCATACTAGAATAAAGTACCCCCCAATTTGACTCGAACATGTTATATCCAGTATTTTTGAGTCTCACTTCATATTGAAAGAACACCGTTTAAGCATTGACAAAAAAAGAAAAATCAATAAAGAAATAAAAGGCATGGTTGTACATAAGCTACAGCAGAGAATGACTGATACAAACTCCTCAGATTTGCTTAGGTGTTTGTTCTACCAAGTCTTATTAAACAGGCAAAAAAAAGTTCACACTGGTAGAACCATTTCAAAGAGGGTAGGCTATTAGCAGGTCTTGTTACAGAGCATCCGAGTAACTCATTGTATGCACGATCTCTCTCGTGTCCTCTGAAAATTTATGGTGTAACACCTCATGGCAAAACCAGTGCTGGCAAACAGTGCTATTGCACAGCTTACACAAAGTGCGCAGAAACACTGAGCTCCATTTCACCTGTTTGGAGGCATTTTGAAGGTGAATCTCTGTTCAGTCTTGTATAGAAATAGCTTAAACTATTTTAAAGCCTTCTTTTAATGGGTGCAGGGAGTGACACATATCCTGTACCCTAGATTTTGGGTGTTCCCACAACACAAGGACAGTTGTTCTAGGGAGTATTCAGGCGATGCTTGGATGTTCCTTGCAAGAGCCACACTCACTGGCTTTCAGTACAGACAAGGATAACTACTGAAAGGGGTTATGGTTAAGGCTGTTCAGCACAATGCGAACAAAGTAAGAAGTCCCACTGCCTCTGAAGAATGATGTCCTACAGAAAAGCAATGGGAAGATCATGGGTGTAACGTGCAGAACTTTAAAAAGGTTTTCAGAACAGCCTTTGTGATGTTGGTTACTTTTTTTCCCTCCCTCCTGAAGAAGCACAGACATTTTGAAAATGGAGTGCTCCAAGCCTTAAGCACCATTTACAACTCTGGTGTGCAGAGAGGAAAAGCTACCTCCACTTTGAAGTTTGACTGGACACTTATATTTAACATTAGTCAGACTTACTAAATTCTGTGACGTGGTTAATTGCAATGGAACAGAATTTCTTCTACAAAAAGTTCAAAAGTTCATCTACTTCAAGCTCTGTGGTTTTTAAACGTTCTGTCAGACATGCACATCTGTTGAGTGGGGAAGTCACCTTGAAGGAGTAAGCAGGCTGAGGAAACCAGGAATGAAGAGATGCAATTAGTGATGATGAACTGGTCTTATTACCATAGAAGACTGAAGTTCAAGACTTGATCTGTGTCATAAGTGAAGAATCAATCTGATTAATTTTGCCAATATACATTCTTCGGAAACAGTTTTTCATCACTGCTCAAGAAAAAGCCCTGACCTGACGAGTGAGAGCATTAACCAGAGCAGCTTAGGACAGCCAACACTACCCAAGACCTATTGGCCCTTGAGACCCACCTCCTGACCACAGAAAGCTTTCACAGAGAACCCTTTTGTTCGTGACAACAGCCTGTTTCACAGACACTTCGTGCAAAGTCTCTTAAAAACCCTGCCATCTCTAGAGTACTACTAGATAATAATTCAAGACTAAGATAATGGGAATGGGGGTTCCCTCCTCTTTCTGCAAGTAAAAAAATAGTTTTCCATTCAAGAATGATTTTGAAGGAACCATACCACATATACAGATATAGCAACACAGGCTATTACAAGCTTTTATCAAAAGTGACAAGCTCAAGGCGTGAACATTACAACATCTTAAAACCTTTCAGCATAAATGAACGGCTAAAAAGTTCTGAATGACTTTGCTTAGGAGGTGGACATCACTATATGCTCCATCTGACCTTACTAATAATCATTCAAGCTTCAAAACTGCTACTAAAGTCTCCGTTGTAAGCAATTATTTGCCTCTGTGCAAAAATGTTAATTTCATGCTCTGTAAACACATCTTGTGAAAGACCAGCCTGCCCATAAAGATTGCTTTTGACAGCCTGGTGACCATCTCCTGCAGCAAGTGCCTGAAGCATCTTTCGGTAGGTAGAAACATCTGTTCTCCCCTCTGTAAAGGAGAGGGCATACAGGGATGACATGTTTACAGGTGAGCCACATACAGTGACTGCTACAAAAGGGAGCTGGAGAGTTTTGGCACTTAAGACAGAGTAACTTGACACTGTAAAATTAAAGACAACAGCATCTGCTTTCAAGTAGCTGTAATAATTTGTCATAGCATTTAATCAACTAACCTGTTGTGGAAAACATCATCTCTGCAGTGCTACTCTTAGGGAAACGATGCATGGAAGATAAAGGCTCTGGTAAGAAAGACGGCTTTTTAAGTAAAAGTGGAACCACAAGAGGAAGGCTGGTTGTCAAGCTTCAGGAAAAAAAGCACCACACTGTTTACCAAAACTAGTAGTAATAAGTAGGCAGATTATTTAGCCCAAACCAAGGTCAGCCACACCTAAACCTGTGAGCAATCTCTCCCCATGAGATCACAGAACATGATGCTACATGGCAAGCTTTTTTCTTTGCCCAAGAACGTTAGCCTGAATGCCAAACTAAATCCACTAAATACATATAGTTCTAGTTTTGGATGTCGGCACATGCAAGACGCTGGGAGACAAGCTACATATTTTAAGGCAATATAAAAAAGCAACTGCCTTGCAAGTAAAATGCTACATGTGAAAGTTACCACCTTTGCTAGAAAGGCAAGGGAATCATAAATATGCCAGGCATTTAATGCTAGGAAACAACTCAACTTGGAATAATTTTATGCTATTAAGAGACGCACACTGAATATAGACTCAGATCATTTCATAATTCATATCTAACACATACCAAAAGTCAGCCTCGGTATTGCATAGCAAGTTGCCAGAGTGGTCTTTCAGATGGATCTAAATTCACTTCAACATGCATACAGAGCAATGAAATACTTTCACCCCTCCTCAAGCTTTTACTTCTTTCTCAGTATCACTTCACAGATGCCTTCAGCTAGGCCTATTTTCCCATACCTCATTATAAAATATTCCAGGGGCCACACATTAAGTGAACTAGTGTTTTTTACTTCTAAGAACACGTCTTGAAGTAACAAGCAAATAGACTTCAAGATTTAAGTGTCCATATGATGCTCCCAGATTAGGAAATATTTATGTATTTCCATAAATTTACCACTGTGCAAAGAGGCAAGACAAGTTCACAATCCCAAAAAGCATAAGCCAGAGCAGTTGGCTATTATGAATTATAAAAGTAAAAAGCTCAGACAAATGTCAACGTTTCAGTAATCCCATTTAGGACAGCTGCTCAGAAGCAGCCTACGTAGGACTGGATTTTCACAAATTAAATTAGGAGGAAGGACCATAACTGTAATGATGAGATGCCAATCTTGCCAAAAGTAAAAAATAAGATTCTTAATACATGCAATTTAGTGGAATTACTTTCCAATTCGCATAACAAAACAAGATCAAGGCTGCTATGTACTTTCAAGTAAAACTAATCTTAGATTGATAAATCCTGATACTTTCGTCCATGGTCAGAAGTAAATCCTTGCAAATTCTTTGAACAGGTGAGACCAACAGTCTTTTTCCTCTACACAGCTCAGCAAAAACGGTTTGCTGAATTACACTGCTATTCTATACTCATCATTGGGAGCAAAGCTCTGCTAAAAGGCTTTTTTCTTGTTTCAAATCTAGCTCATCTCATCGATCTAGTTTAAAGTAGGTCCCCATCCAGAGCTGTACCAGCACAATGGAGGGGGAAGTAAGCTGCAAAATGGGGGCAAGATCATCAAATCGCCTCTATTACTGAGACAACTTGTGTCAAAGCCCTCCTTAACCGGATCATTATTTGTCAGGCAGGAGAGCATATTCAGGCAATTAATTTACTATTCTTCCTGCTATCTCTACCACCCACAAACTCAAATTCACACTTTCATACTCCCTCATACAGGAACATGTATCAATCTCCACTTCCCCCCAACTTGCAGGCTTATTGAACCAAAGAGGTTAAAAACCTTCTGAAGCAGAAAGTTGCTTCTGCATAAACAGAAGGGAAACCTCAGTGATAGCCTTAAAGGAATCAATAAATGCTTACTAGTAGGTGGGAAACTCAACACATTTTTGGCTGCTTAGTACACCTATTTTTAACGTCTCCAAACAGTTGAATCTAATTGGTTGCTGCAATTTAAACCACCTTCCCTATATAAAACTTTAAACAGGCACTTGCTTTAGTTTTCAGAACTGCATCAAGCCCACGCTAACATTTAAATCTCAGTGACAGCCAAAGAAGATCCCGATTAAACAACAATGACTCCACAGCAACATCATTCTATTTAAGTAATCTTTGCAAGCTTCAGAAAGATCACTGCATGCAAAAAACTCCCAATGCTCATGTAGTTAAAAGCCTTCATCGCTTAATCCTCCATCCTCAGTAAGAACTATTCTGACTGTCTGGAACAATTTACCTAGCAGCTCTTACTACAGTAAGCTAAACATTTCATCCAAGAAGGGAAACTATGAAGAAACTATAGTACACGGTGGTCATGTGGGAAAATCAAATACTTTAATCTCCAAAATTCCTTTAAATGCATTTTCAAAAAGCAGCAGTTGTTTCAGACAAGCCAAGATATTCCACTTAGACCACAGGGATGAGAAACCACCCCAAATTCCTTCAAGTTAAATAGATGCCAACTTTCTGCTAGTTTGCATTAAAGGTAGGATCATTTTCTTTTCCTTACAAGAAGATGCAAGCCAAAGTTCATAGCTACTATGGATTTCAAAGTATTCAGATCAATCTTCCGAGTGCTGCATAAAAATACTGCATGCTTTTGATTGATGTTTCAGAAAATGAACTGTGGCTTGTCTTTTAATCAGAAATGCGAGGACTTTGCGCTCCATACACAGTACAGAGAAGGGACCTCTGACCATAAGTATGTTAAGATAGCTGCAGCCAAGAGGCACACACTACCTTTGAAATTTTTTTCTGATGAAGTCATGTCAAGAAGCCAAAGCAAGCTCTAGAAATAGTGGAAACATCCTGGGTGACTGGGGAAAACAACTTCTTTGTGGCTCAGGTGAGCAACCACTGAGAAAAGATTCATATTATGAACAGCAACCTTCAACATAAACTTTCTTATAATAATTTGTAAGACAAGAAAACATGTCCAACTAAACACATGCAACCAGTAGCTCTACAGCAACTTAGCAGAATTCCCCCTGCCGCCAAGTATTTTATATATACATTTTCCAGAGTCACCACACAACTAGCAAGTATCAAAACCAAACCTTTGGCTGAATGTTTCATTTGTTATAGCCCATCGATACAAAGAACCATTTTATGCTCCTGTACAAACAGAATCAAACATGAAAACTTCTCTTTGCCAGGCATCAGTGAGAGCCTTTGTTCAGCTGCACAAGAATTCAGTATAACTAGTTCATACTTAAAAATCAGTGTGCAGCGGTGAATGTTCACCATCTCAAAGCATGGAGAGATTTGCTAGGAGGATTATATCTAAGCAGTTTTAAACACTAATGTGAAGTAGCAAAATCCAAATCATTAGACTTGCATTTGCTTGATTCGGCTCCCCGCTGCAGGGCAGTGTGCCATGTCCCTTCAAGCAAAGCATGTAGGTCCCTGCTCAAGTAGTTACCCATTGATGCTTGCCATCTCTAATCTTCTCTTGGAATTGCTCCCCAGTGCCAGGCAGACTCTAGGGATTTCAATGAGCACAAGCTGGCTTATATTTAAACTGGTCCAAAGCTGGAGGAAGGCTCTGTAGGGGTAACACAGACAGGCAGGGAGATTCCCTTTGGTTACCCTATGCGGTACAAATTAGATGCATTGTTAACCTTTTATATATACAAAGGTACATACCTTGTTCTGAAATACCTTTTTACCAAAAAAGGTCCTTGCACAAAAAGCTACTGATAACACTTAAGCAATCCCCATTTCCCTTTAAAACTCTCTATAAAGATTTTTGGCAACCCCCCCAACAATTTCAAACAATTAGGACCACCGTTACTTGACGAATTGCTAACATGTAAACAATCCTTATCAGATGTATTGCCTGTTTGGCACATCCCTGTCTAAGGGGGTATTTCCACTACCTAGTTTTGAGCATTCAGCCTTTAGGCACTCAGCCTGTCCTCTCAGGATGCCTCCTTTCTCTTCTCCTGCGTTGACCAGACTGAGAACTCAGGGTGCTGCATACTGAATCACATTTTAATGAGGTATCTACAGCAAAGCACGTATATTTTCTCAACCCCTCTCAGGGTATGGAAAAATGAGTGAATGGTTTATGTAGTGATGAATCAAGCTGTCTGAATTTTGGAAGTCAAGGACATCTGATGCAATTCCCATGTCGATAATCATGTAGTCCCTCTCCACCCCAAAGCCATACATTTGAACATGCAAGCAACATTTTGTACCCCATACATATATATATATGAAGATGCCCTTCTGGGTGAGTGTTCAATTCAAAGCTACGCAGCAAAGACAAAAAGCACAAAAAGATCTCTACTTCAAGTTCTTTACTTTAATCCTGAATGAAGTAATTGAAAATCACAAAAGTTTCTGTAGTAGAGGGCCATGCCGTTGTCACTGATGCACAAAACACAATGTTTCCATATGTTCAAATACATCTTTTTTTTTTTTGCCTTAATGCTGAAAAGTTGCATACCTGTTACAAATTTCCGTTCAGCATTTAGACATATGTTGAAGTACCCTTTCAAGCAAGTGTCTACCTTCTAGTATTAGCAATAGAGGGCCAGTAAATAACATACCACGCAAGACCATCCATGGCAATATTTGTTCCAATCTCTGTATGTGTCCCGACTACCATCTGTGCATGTCTCACAAAAGAATGTTTTCAGCTAGCAAGTCCCCTGACAAGGGCAGAAAGTAAATTTTCTTGATTCAGACACTGAACGTTTAATTCTGAAAACTTTATTTTCAACATTTCCTCAGAATACACTGCATGTAATATTTAGAGCTGCTGGCTTCCTGGACACATTTGTCAAAGCCCATTTAGAAGCGATAATGTCTAAAACATCTGCAGCTGGTTATAATGCATTAGGAAAATTAAGTTGTCTGGCCTCAGTACCATGCCAGTGTTTGAAGGAAAAAAAAAAAAAAAAATCAAAACCATATGCCTGCTTTTAGTGTAGTCTCAAGTGATCTATATTTTATAGGGTAACTTACCATTAATATTTAAACTCCTGAGTTGAATTCTACTAATTGGACTTCTTGGGCTTTTTTTAAAATGTTTTTTAAAAAAAACTTAAAATTCCCATAATCCAGCTGGTTTTGATTGTACCAGTCAAACATCCAAAATCTTTCTGGTGAGAGGCATAAACTCCAGAAATTATCATAAAAGTGCCATGCCCAAAACACCTCCCTCCACTTCTCCCCCAGAAATAAGTTTCCTGCAATTGTTTTATCCAGGTTATGACCATTACGAGTGCACAAAATGACATCCCTTCCCAAGTAAGGTACATTGTGGTTTTTAAATTTAAAGTCCATCTCAAATAAATAGTGGCTTACTGCTTCAAATGGAGTGAATGAGAGCAGGGATTTTAATCCAGTCAGAAACTTAGTTTTGACCCAGGTCTTCCATTCCCTCTGAATGAAAGCCATTCAAACAAGGTGATAGTGTTTTCCTGCTCGAAAGGTTCTTGAGCAATACGAGTCAGCACAGACATAAGGTATGCAAACACTGAGCCTGGAAAAGCACAGCAACTTGCATCACAGGTATAGCTGAGACTTACAGGGCTGTGGACTGACTCCCAGCAATACAACAGCAGCAAAGTTTCACCGCTGTGCATTCAATCAGCCACTGACAGGGCGCTCTGGAAAGCCTCTCCCTTCCTTTAGGGAGTGTTTCTATACAAGCTTTCAACTGCCACCAGCTCAACACGCTTTGCCTAACTTTGCACTTGCTCGTGCCAAATTACTGTATTAAAAAGCCTTCCATGGCTTTGGCTTTAGATACAACCCAAGCAAAACATTCTGGAAAACTAGCTATTTCAGCTGTTCCTATGACCCAAACAGGCATTCCTGTATGGAAAGGTTGAAGCCAACTGAAACAACTTGCCCAAGAGGCACGGAAGCGTGTCCAACTCAAAACAAATAGCAAATGTTCAGCACAACTTCGTGGTCTGTGAGCAAAGAGCCCCACACCCCTAAGGACAGTCCACCGTCCAGATCCAGAGAGAGAACTGGGAGAATGATATACAAGTGGAAATCCTCTGAATAAACACGTAACTTGTGCTTCAGATTGCAGTGAAGTAGTCCGAAAACTATGTAAACCTTCCCCAATTGCACCTTCCCAATACATGTTGTTTTGTGGGTCAGAGAGAAGCAACTGTCACATAACTATGTTATTGCCTTGTCTTTTTAATGCAAGCAGCTCTAAACCTCTTTTTACCTATGCTGCTCTGGAGGAAGTACCTCTCAGAAACAAAGGAAATCTGCAAAACGCTTTCAAGAACAGAGCAGGAACAGAGGAGCAAGGCTTGTGCTAGAAAACTGACCTCTCTGGGTAAGACGTTTTACAAAGAAATTATCTAGTACAGTGATAGAAGAAGCTGAGCACAACATATTTTGGGTTCATATCTCCTGGGAAACTTAAGGAAGATAAACAGCCCTGTCATACTTTGTTCTCTTAGGAAAGAAATGTTTTTCTCAGCCCCACAGATTAATGCACTCACTTATTGCCTTCACTGCTTAGTCTCTGATCTCAGTGCAAAGTTAGTAAGAACTGCCTCCCATCCTTCTTTCAGAGTACAAAAGACACTGCAAAATTTGTCTTCAGCTTTTAAGTGCTCAATAGCTGCATAGTTTCCCAGTAATGCTTTTGCTGACTGACCACTTAGCAGGCTTTCCTGTTACTTAACAGTAATTGCACAGCAAATATGGAGACAGTCATCCATTCCCACTGCAGAACCTTTAATAAGGATAGATAATTACACAGCTTTTGATACACCAGAATATTGCAAAGCAAATAGAAAACAATTAACATTTCATTTATCGCAAAAAAATTTGGGATGAGGTACATTACAATAGTGCTCTCTATAACCACACATTTGTTCTTGGGCTAAGTTCTAGTCTGACATGCTCTTGCAATTTCCAGTCAGAATCTGAACACCAACTTGATAAGCAGTTTCATAGCTGCTTGTGGGTCCCAGCAGAAGCAACATAAACTGACAAGGTTCCAATTTTAATTTTTTTAAACCTTTTACAGTTTTATAGAACTGAGCAGCAAAATGTCAAAGGCCAACTGCAAGCTCAGAAAGACACCTCTGCACTGACTTCATCTTCAAACCAGCAGTCAAGTTTTCCTAATGCTGGCTGAGTATAGGGGAGACTGAATATCATCTTCTGCAGAAGTTAACTGCACTCACCAGGAAAAGGTGACAATTCTGCTGAAGCCACTAGCTCCTCCAAACTACCTGCAAAATGCAAGGAAGAACATAATCTATGCAGAACATGGATTTGGAAAGAGAGCAGACCCAGAGCTCTCTTACAAACACATCTTTTAAGATAAGAACTCTGCTTTACTGTTACAGAAATTCACTTCCCTCCAATACACAGCCTTTTCAGTTAGATACACAGAATACAACTAGCTGCAGTGTGCCTTTAAAATCCTAAAACCCTAATTAAAAACCCAAAACAACAGCACTCAATCATGTTGGTACACATATCTAAAAAAGTCACAACACAGTTCGGGTTTGAGGCTCTAATCACTATTTTAGTGGCAGAGAATCATCTCTTCTCACAGATCTTGGTAGGGCCAGACGGAAGACAGTGCAACTTGTCTTTAAAGGCACATCTCTTAAGCACCTGTTATCTCCAAATCACTTAAGCAGTGAATGAAATACTTGCAGCTCCACAGCTGTGTGAACTGCCAACAACTCTACACAACGCAATATTTCTGCAAAGTACAAAACCTATCACGTATGATCACCCACTATTTTAGAAGCAGCCACAGGTTCTGCAAAACAAAACAAAAGCATTTTAGATGGCTGTTAGTCTACTGTCTTATGCAGCACTATCTAGTCTGACATACCCAGGGATTTTGGAAATGCCCTCCCAGGAACACTAGACATTTTTTTCCATTACTGCTAAAGGATGACAACTACACAATTGCAAAATCCTAAAGAGTGACTCAATGGCAGTGTTAGTTCACAAAAAGGCAAACTGCTACAAGAAAAAAAAAAAATCATACATTTATTTGAACTTATCTGTAACCCACAAGCAGCACAATATTACTTTGTAACCCATAACAGGCAGTAGATCAACTTTGAAAGGAATGTACAGTCAGCTTTCAAAGACTTCTAGAAAATGCATGGAACATTTTAATAACTTAATTCTGACTTAAAGAAATCTTTAATTAAGACAGCATTTAGAAAGTATTTTCAGAACAATCTGGAATCCTGTGGAATGTGTTAAGGCCTCCAAGGAAGCCTGCTCTAGCTAAGAGCTGAGATCAGTTGTGACTTAGAGAAGGAAAGCAGCAGTCAGAAGCAGCCAGCATCATCTAAGTCTTAACACGCAATTTGCCTGTCACATCAGTATTTGGCACCAGCATCACCCCTGCCTATCCTTTATCAATTTCCAGGAGTTTGCCTTGTTTTTTCCAAAAAGATGGCATTAGCCAAATCACAGTCGTACAGGACTTGACTTACACGAATTAACTGCTGCTTACTTTTACACTAGCAAGCCACTGCTAATCCATGCTCCAGTAAAAAAGCAAGTGAATTAGGTCAAGGGAGCTTAAGTACTACTAAAATATGTTCATAGCACCTTATATCCACAGCTCAGACAGCACTTCCTAACCCATAAGCAAGGAGCTGACAACATCTAAGTCAAGTCCAGATGGCCAAAGGGTCTTTGTCTGGATACCAATGAACTTTCCTTTACTCTTCAGAGAAGGCTTATGCCTTGAAATGTCTATCAAGTACATGCAGTTCCCAAGAGATTACTTTGAGGAGATTATACCCTGCTGGGGTGCTGTTTTGTAACTCTTTCAACTATAACCTTTCCAAAGTACAGCAGGTCTCCTTCTAGCAATAGAAACTCAAAGATGGAGCAGCGAAAGCTACAGCAGAGACACCTTTCTCTCTTTCTGAAAACTGCCCATCCAATCGATGCGACTGTTTCTAGATGGTACATTACACTGCAAGATACCAAAACACCTTAACATTGACAGTTTGTTATATATACACAAAAGTGTTTACATGATAGACATTTTCTTTCAATTTCAAGCTGTAGACCACTAGAGAAACCAGAGCTATTCTGACACCTGAAAGCAAGAAAGAACACGGAATCCATCACCTCCAAGACTGCTGCTTTAGTGCAAGCACTTCCTGCATCAGCTGCGCATTAACCTGCTGCGCCAGAATGCGGTTCCCACCTTTGAGCTGGGTGGGTGCCTTGGGAGCACATATTCAGTCCCATGGACTTGAAGCATCCACCTTGCTGACTCCACAATGAAAAGTGAAGGCCACTCAGGCAATCCCATTAACATAGATTAATAGTTATGCCAAGCACTGTGTCAGATCCACAGGATACCAGCTGTCTAGTACTACAAAACCACCAGCCTTGCTAGAGTTAGTGCCAAGTGTTTTGCCCAATGCAGCCCATTCTGCCAGCTGGGTTTGGGATAGGATGTTGTCTGAGGACAAGATGAAGAAATGGATATTTACTTCCTCTTCTCCTTGAAGTCCACTGCTCCAGAGAAGGGCATTCAGTCTCATTCCCACATCAGCCTATGCAGTTGGAAAGGGGCGCAGTTAGTGACTCCTGTGGTCAGTGAATACGCGACTGGCAAGAACTACTGGCAGCAGTCAGAAGAGAAAAGGTTCAGCAGCATTCCTCGTGTTCTCTTATTGTCATCTCTCAGCAAAGGCAGAGTTGGTAAGCAGAAGCCAACAGCAAAGAAGCAAAAATCTGTAATATTGCAGGACTGACTGAAGTGATGGTACAGCATTACGTGGCAGGGATGTACCTAAACTAACTCTCGGCTAACTCCTGCTGCAAACTGTGCCATTTCTCAAACATTCAGCGTTCCAGGGATACAAGCCAGCATTTGTGGCTACTGGTTGAGGTACAATAAATCTCTCTGGAAAGCTGTTCTGCAGTTCTTTTGCTAAAAAGCATTGTTTAATGCTTCCACCATTTTGCTGCCGATCACAGTAATCTCTTACATACTTGCTGTAGGTTGTCCAAGCCATTCTGCAGACTAGTAAGGAGGAAATTTTCATAATGTAAGCTAAAGCCAAGATTGCTTTGAACCACAAAAGACACTTAAAACTTGAGGACCTTCAAGAAACCAGGTGATGTCTTTGCAACTGCTCCCTCTCCCTATCTGCCTTTTCAAGTAGTAGTATTTCTTAAGATAAAGATCTTTCGGAGGAGATTCATTGTTACACAAAGAGTTTAGCCCCATTAGGTACTAAGCAGAATTGCCAAAGTCAACATTAAATTCATAAGCCCAGACACACAATTAAAATGTTGGATTATATTTCATTAAATTTTAAGAGTACTCTATAACCAAGCAGCTTTCAGGGTCTTCTCTGCCAACCAGCTTCCTCTTCTGAGGAGCTGCTGAGAGTTTTTAGAGGCTTTAGAAGCTTTGTACCCTGTGATTTCAAATAAGATCCAGGTGCATGAACTGATCTCCTCTTTATTTAATTCCTGACCCTTCTTGCTGACTGCACACAGCACAGAACCAAAACCTGATTACACACACCCTGAATGGTGATGTGTTACACATTGTTCTCGTTTAGGAAGCCAGAACAGAATCCTAACTGCATAATCCAGCAGCACTGAACACATGCCCAAACTCATTCATGTTAAGCTGACAAAGTTTATAAATAGGATGGAAGAAAATTTTCTTCGGTATTCTTTTCTACCTCCTGAGCAGAGGAGATTGCTGGAGTCGAACCAGTCTACCTTAACAGTGCATCACAACACTTCACAAGCAAGAGACACAGATAGTTTTCAATAGCCTTCCATCAGAAGAGGAGGGATGAACGCCATGCCTCGCTGCCGATTTTCCAGTCAGAGCCCTTTCCTTTGCTACCCAGGAACAGCAGCCTTTCAAAGAACCACTTCTACGCATACTCCTGCTAAAAAAACCAGGCTGTATCTGCAGATACAGCCAAAACCCCACATGAACCCATTACTAATGGATCCAACTTCAATGAGCTTGAAAACATTTTGCTGAAGACATCCTGTCATTGTGAAGGTGTGACTCACAAATGAGGTAAGCTGGTGCTCCTCTTAAATGTTTAGACCTTTATCAATTGTAAGGAATTAAAAAGAGATTAAAAATAATCAAGGTTTCAAAGTCAGATCCTTTCACAGCTCTGACAAGCTAAGGAAGAAGAAACTGGATCCAGAAATCTCATGCCTGAGCCAGCAGACTCAAGTATGAAGCAATTACAAAACCTAGAGAGACACCACGCATCACAAGACTGAAAACGCCCAAGATCTTTAAACACTGGATTCAGTCACCAGTGAAAATCCAGCTGTCCCTTTCAGAAAGCTGTGCAGTACTTGCGACATAGTATAAAATGAAATTATTGCACTGCTGAGAAACTGCTTTTTTTTGTACAAGTACCAGAAAACAATCTAATTTTTAAGGCATTTTCTATAGAGCAACTTTAGGGAAGGAAAATAAATATACTTTCAGTGGACGTTACTTTATGGGAAGGAGTCTTCCTTTGAGTGTTTTACTTTCTCCTTGCAGATTTCTGACTGGGCCTCCTGCATGCTACAGAAATACAAATCAATCCTCATGAAGCCATCACTTTTCCCTAAAGGGCCCAAAGAATTTAATTCTGTTTTTCTAATTATCTCAAGAGTTACTCAAAAGCAAGAACTTTACAGGCTAGCAAAAAACAGACTTAAAATAGCTTTAAAAAAACCTCTTAAATGTGAGGAAAAATTCTACACAAAAAAGCATAAGTCACAGCTGTAGTGAGCTCAAGACAATTATTTCGTAACTTGGATTTAATTGGAAATAGCTTGCCTTCTTGCATTATTTCTTTAAATATTAATAGCCAAATGTCTACTCTACAAAAAGTAGCAGTCTAATTTTGATACTAGCAGGGCAATGCTATGCAGCAGTCTAATACATTCTTTTTCTAGTTTTCAGGGATTCTCTAACCTCTTGCAACTTCCCTTAGTCCAAGTTGTATTGAGCTGCTCTGACAAAAAGATTTCAGAGGGGAAAACAAGCAATTTTCATAAGCAAATACTGGCAAAGTTCAAATACAGACATCAGTTGTGACAAAGGGAGCAGAGCATTTTCATTTTGCTCCCATTTATATCGAATAGAAAAATTCTGGTGTACTCCAACATAACTGACAAGATATGAAGAATAGGGTAGGGCAGGAGAACATCTTTTACAGCACTTGAGTGATGACTACATCTATGATGTTGAGGGCTAAATATACAATAAACTTTGATATTGCAATGCTGTGCATCTCGCAGCTCAGCTTCCAGCTTTGTGATTCCCATGGTAGGGTCTATGTCTTTGAGTAAGGTCTGTAGGCACCTTCAGGATCAAATTCAAAACAACTGGGTCAGACAGGCTTTTGACCTCTGATTTCTCCAGGTCTTAGGTACACGGCCCTTATGTACAAGGTGGCCTCTATATCACATAAGAATCTAACACTCATACCTGCTTGCATGCTTTGATGCCTGAGCTGTTCCTCTCAGACACAAAGCAGGGGTTATTTGTTATTTTGCACGGTCAAAGCAGGGAGGCAAAGTCGATTGAGTGCTGTAGCTACTGCACTGCAACTCTTGAGTAAAAGCTGTCAACGATCCTTGTGGAAGGGTAGCAGGGCACTGTCCTCCTCTCCCCTCCACCCCAGGGCTTCGAATGCAAGTACCTGGAGTCTCACATGGCTCGTGCAGAACTTGGGTCTGAGAGCTGTGCTCTGAACTCAGCATCCTTGACAAGAGGTGGTCAATGCTAAGGATGGCTGCCAGGCTTCAGGGAGAAGGCAGCAGCAAGAGCTACTCAGAAGCAAAACGTGAGCACACACTCCAGGGGCTTGACTGGCAAGAACTCTGGACCCAGGATGTCAAGTCTGGAGAGGATCGGCTGGTTTCTGAGGATCACTCTCTGCCTGATCCCTTAAATCCACTTAGGCCTAAATCCACACAAAGAGTTGGGTACCAAAGTCTCACTTCCTAGGGCTTTCAGTTCACTCTGGCATAAACAAAGCATGCAAATACCTGCACTATATAAACAGTGATAGATTCAAAGGGCAAACAGTTTTCTAAATGAAGAAGAAATTAAGGGAAACATACAGAGAAAGGCATCAGTTGTCCTCTCAGTTAAACCTCAACTGATTCAGAAGACAGCATGTCAGTTACATACAGATAACCCTAAAAATAACTATTTTCCATTCCTACTGTAAAACCAATCCATAAACTGCTACATTTCTCATGTTCTGCCCATTCAGCTTTTTCTACACACAGCCATATTTCTGCCACTTCATCCTGCAGCACTGGTCCCACTAATCACTGACATATGCTCCGGCACAGAGCATTTCCTCTGGCATGCTTTAAAAAGAAGCACTGTCACCAGAGCAATATAAGTGCTGGCAAATATGGTCTGTCAGGTTTTGTTTTCAAGGACTATAAAAATAGACTTCACTGCATTAGGCTTGGAAACTCATACCTTCTAGAAATAATTTTAAAAAACAAGTTTTCAGATGACTTGTTATTGTTTTCAAATATCCAGAGAGAAAATCTGTAGTTTTATATTTCATTTAACATTTTCAGGTTAAGCCAATATTTGAGTTTTTACATGACTGACAATTCCCAGCTAATTTATCGGCAATGCCAGTGCTCTCTGCTCACGTGCATCAATCCACAGCTTCTCAGATGCATTTCTACTATGAGCTGCCTCTTATTATAAAAATACCAGCACTTGGAAAGCCACAAGACATCAGTTGTTTCCAGAGCTTAGGCCTATCACCCATGGTAACCAGTATTAGTTTATGCTGATAACAGCTTTGGCCAAAATGCAAGGAAAAGGGTCTTGGCACAGACTGAGGTTCGAGATACTTTCCTGTTAGTTTGTGATTGCTTTGCCAAGGACTCTTTTTCTGTAATCAGCTGGCCCAAGTTCCTATTTGCAGAAAATATGCAACTATGGTGAAAGAAAACCCATTATCTTTTATACACAGATACTCTGCAGCAATCAAAATCAAGGACAACACAAGTAGGACCTTCACACATTGCAGATAAGACTTTTCCAATCTTCCACATCCCCATTCGCAGAACACACAACCCACATCTGAAGACCAGAAACAGTCTGGGGCAGAATGGGGAAAGAATCACGTTTCCAAAGAATCAGCAGCAACATAATGGCAACAATAACAACTTGGATAGTCCTCTGGTCTCAGTACATATAAGCAAATACACTTCTGCCAGTTTCTGTATCAAAATCCTAGGTCTTCCAATACTTTGCAGATGTTTTTGCAGCTTACTTCCATTCCCTCAGAATCAGGCAAGCAAAATAATTTTGACAAGTCTCATTCCAAATGCTGTAATTGTACCAATGTAACTTCTTTGCTGCTGTGAACAAGACCTGTGAACAGACGCTGGTTTTCTGAAGGGAGATTCCGTACCCACCCCCCCTCCCCCCCAGCTAAATTAGTACCTTGAATCAGATTCCAAAACAGCCACAAAAAAAAATTAGGCAGTACGCAACAGCAAAACATCAATAGGAGTTTTAGATATTTCCAACACAGTAAGCTGCAGCCTGAGAATCAAAGAGAAGTGGCAGTCCAGAGTGTATTTGGTGGATCAGCAAAACTAACATAGGCAGGAGTGGAAAAAAAGGATTATTCCTTATTACTTGGCTATCACACACTAAACCCTGGCAGCAGGCCACCTGGAAGATACATGAGAAGACAGAAGATAATCACAGGGTTCGCTTCTTTTTGAGATCCAGAATAAGCCCATTACATAGTGGCTAACATGAACTGACAGTTGGGCTAAATGTTAGTGACCTTCTGTAAAGTTACAGAAAATAACTTACTTGCCTAACTGAAGCCCTTTACAACATAGTTATGTCTGTATTTATCTAGCTTTTGGGGTTCTGATTTTCCTTAGTGAGGGAATATATTTTGCTTTTACTTATCTGAGCTGAAAGTACAGTCTCTAAAGAGAGCTACTTCCAAGGAAGCAGAGTTAAGATTAAAGTCAGTATGAGCAGAAGTGAAGGAGCTGCTCACTCTTAAAAATAGTAATATAAAAAAGAGAAAACAAACAAACAAAATCTTATGGGATGCCAGACCTGGTTATGTGGTTATTTTTGTATCATACCCTAGATCAAAGTCACTAAGACTCTTATTTTTCAAAGGAATATCACACTCCAAGACATCTTTGAAAACTTTGGTCTAAACATTAAGAACACACAAACTCTGTTTCACCTGTTTTATTTATTAAGCAACAGCTCATGCTTACTAGTCCCTGTGAAAATTTCTTCTTTGGACTTCATCTGAAGGCTGAGAAATGGTAGGTAAGATCAAGAAAGAAAAAAACCTACCTCTTTTCCATCACGGAGAAAAATTGTTTTCTTGCTAGTGTCATAAACTAGGTAAAAGTAACTTCCCAAATGAATTTGAACACAAGTAAAGGTAATTTATACAAAGACAAGCCTACGCAATCTTCCACCGAGAGAAAACAAGACTGGCTACTAGAGGTTTTAAATGTTAGATCTTCCAAATAATCATAAGCAAAGATGGAGAAGAGGATGACTCTCCTTTGAAAAGTCACCTTAGCTTGCAAACATAACAGCAAGAAAAGGATTTCAGGCTTTAGAGATCAAGCAGAGCAGAACTTTTCATAACAACTTAATCTTGTAAAAACAGTTGTTCAAGAGGGCAGAAGCAAAGCAGCTCTGCATGTAGGAGGGACAGCTGACTGTTTCCAGATAAGATCTGATAAAGCCCTAAAACATCACAAGACTTCAACTAACAAAGACAAAATGTCATTCTAATCAGATTTTTGGAAAGGGAGAGTAGTCAAACAAGAAGGAAGATTTCATGCATCCAGAAACTTCTGGCAGGAGACAAACTGATTTACTGTTATTCTGCAAAACCTTTATTTTTATGACCAAATAGCTCTACAGCAGGAAGAGTTCATTTACAGACATCCACCTTTAAGACACAAGTTCAAATATTTGTACCTGGAAAACCACACTACAACAGTCACCTTGTGAACCGCAACCACACAGAATAGGCCAAGTTCTCTATTTGAAAGCTACATCAGCTACACATGACATACATGTGAGAAATACATATTAATGTTGAGGGGAGACACTGTGAACAGAAATTAGCTACCTCGCTGCAGCAGCAATGCTCAGCTTAACAGGGAAGGATGCCAGCATTCACTGTTTTGAAAGACAGTTTTTAGAAGTCGCTTTCTGCTACTTGTTGTGCTAACTGGGAAGAAAAAAGTATTACAGCTGAAAAGTTAATAAGGAGTTGAGACTGGAAGACAGAGTCACCAAATAGGCATTAAGAGTGAACTGCCACACTTCAGGCTGGGTGGCACCACACACTCAAGCCTTCGCTGACTCCATCCTCCTCCCCTTCGTTTGCTTTCTATTTCTGGCCAAGGAAAGAATCATAATACCCACAGGAGTTACAACAACTTGCTTAAAATAGGGTTTCCATTTTAAACCCTTAATATGTTTAAGCTGCTTATCATTTCAGTTTGACTCAGTAGTACAGAAAAGCAAAGGATATAGTAATATAAACCAAGTTTTGTAGGGTGCAAATTTTAAGCCATCAGCTACTGTTCAGTAATTGCCTCTAAGTGTGCTCTCGTCCACTGTTGTTGTAACACCTCCAAGAGCACCTAGACTAAGTGAGGAATTGCATCCTTGGCTCACGTTGGTGGCAACTCGTTCATGTATTTATGTCATGACCTCCAAAAGAGGAAAGTCTGCTGAACACCACCAACCATTGGTACAGTTAATGAAAGCTGTGTTTTAGTTCAGATGCCTGGACAGAGTTGCAGTAAGACCCAAAGAAGTCAGACCTTAGAAATGAGCGGATGACATTTCCTCAAGCTTTCTGAATATACTCATGAGGGACACTACTCGCAATAGCTGGCAGGCTGTGTTTCCAAGAAAATGACAGGCAGAATAAATAAAATATTTTTATTCTTGTGAGCTACAGAAGCTATGCCATTAACGGTCATCAGCCTTAGAAAGATAACTTATCGAAGTGGGAAGGCATGAAGCAGTACCAGAGGGAACTCCATGACTGGGATAGCACAGAGTTATAATAAAATCAACAGCTTTTCTACTGAAGCAAGTTTCTTCCCTGGGTATTGGCAACACCACGGAGCACTGCTTATACTCCACTGTAACTGTGGTTAAAAAGCCTTAATTATAGATATATGCTCTAGAGAGCTCTCTTTTAACCCTGGAGCTAAGATTAGAGAAAATGGAGGAACTGCAAAAGGGCAGAGAAAAGAGCTAATTATTTAGAAAGAAAAGCAAACTTAAGGACCAAGAAATGGTAGACCTCCCTTCTTTCAAGCTGCGATTTAAAGCTTTATCAAGTTTATGAACAATAAGGAGACATGTCAAGCGACATATTTCTTATATTTTAGGGGGTGCACAGGACTTCGGATGCAGAGCTGCCAGCAGATCTCAGACACAGTAGAAGTTACTCTTCTACCCAGGCATTTGAAAAGGAGGGCTGCCTGGTAACTTATTGTGCTACATATTGATTTACTTATCTGTAGCTTTCCCCAATCGTTTGCCAGACACTTTAAATCTAACAAAAGAGGCACAGTCTGACAAGTCAGCCATAATTTGATATCCAGTACTACTTATATTCTTAACAAAGCTGCATAGATAAACACTCCCTTCCTTGTTACCTACCCGTCATCTAGCCAGGGTAACACAAAATGCAGGAAATACCACCATGAGTGTCGGTTACACTGATAGAAAAGATACCATTACCACTGAGAGGTTAGGCTTCATGTTGAATAAAGCAGGACCAGTAACACTTCCTAGCTCCCTGGCTTGTAAGAAGTCATGAGCAGCATGCCAGATCTGAAGGTAAAACCACAAGTAGACACTTAAAGAGATAACAGAGAATTTGAAAGTTTATTCATTGCAAACAAGACGAAAGGCAGTCCAAAAGTAGAACATAAAAATTTAAAATTAGAAAGGAGGGGGCTATTGTCCCTGGATTTGGAAGTAAAGCATCACGCTGCTACACTCCTGAAAGTGACTCAAGCATCAGCATTTGTTCAGGAGTCTGTGAAATCTGATAAACAGATTCACACTTTCTGTTAACTGCTAAAAACCCCCACCGACAGCTATCGGTTTTGCAAACAATCTGGGAGCTGAAGTCAAGTCAGAATGTCTTTTATACTTCTCTCTAGAAGCAGAGGAATCCCAGGCCAAGCTGTATCTAGAAGGAATATGTGGGTGGCCAAACTGCACTAGGACTGACTGAAACAGTTCGGTCCACAGATGTTAGCTCAGGTCAAGACAAAGTGCAAATGTAGGGCAGAAAGGCTATTCCCGATTTGATTCCAGAACAGGAACACATAGATACAAAATTAACAAAAAGTAACCATTCAGTTTTAACCCAATCTACTTCAGTCTGACTGAAGTAACATTTAAATAATACTTAAATGAATGATTATTCAAATAACCGTTAATGTCTGCTTGTCATCGCAGTATATCCCATCAGAATAGCCCGTTTTTAATCCATTCAGCCATAGAAAAATTCCTTTCCAGTTTTCTAGTAAAGGTGGTCCAGAAGAAAATCTACACATACACTCAGGTCACTTAATCCGGGAGTACCTATCACTATTAAAAGATTTCATATGCACAAAGTCACTGAAGCCCCTGCTCTCCCTGTGTCTACACAGTATCATGCATTATTCATGCTACTATCAAACAATTTAAAGTGGCGTAACTTAGAGGTTACTCTACAGAGTTAACAGGATGGAAAACAGGAAGCATGATGGACACTAGAGAGAGAGTGTCCTCTGATGGTAAATATCACAGCAGCTTTGTTTACACAAGCATTTACACCATCTGAAGTACCATGAAACTCAGCACAGTGCACTCCAGTTAAGGTGCACTCCATAAAAGCCTACCAAAACCATCTCTGCTAAAGTCAACAGGATACCAAGCTAGCAGGTTGAAATACCTGCTTTCATAGTGGATCAAAATGAATTTCTGCAGCACAATTTTTTTTTTTTCCTAGTGATATTTCAAGCATACAGCGGAATACCTCCTACAAACTCCTAATGCACCTCACCAGCTCTTTACTCTCCAGAAGGAAGCTGAAGGCTACCTGCCTGTGTCGCCTGGTATAGAAAAAGGTTGCAAAGAAACAGGAGCAGTGTGCAGATTGCCTTTACACCTGGATAACAATTTCCTCAAAGTTCTGTTCTTACGCAATGTAAGTAAGGTTACAGTTGGCTCCACAGGGAAGCAAATACAAGAGTGACAGAAAGGTTAACTGCAGTTCTTTATCTTTTTATAGTGATGCCTGTAACTGTATTTAAACAGGGAGTGGAAGATGATACTATATAACTGAAAGTCTGGCTGACAGCATTTTTCTTCCTAATTTCACCGACACTCCTCACTGGTGGTAAGAAACTTTTCCATTAGTTTATCAGTCCACTTAGTCAAATACATGGCAGTTACCTGCCAGGAAATTTTTAACTATAGTTGCTCTTAAATCTTGCCATCTCTCATGATTTGATCCATATTCTTACAGGAAAAACACACAGCTCTGGAGATCACTATATGATTATGGTTTTCACCAGTGACCTAAAAAATAGTCCAGATGCCAGGAACCAAAAAGTTTTCCTGCTGAAATCTTCCTTCCATGAAGAAAGGTAACCATTGCAGCTATTAAGAACTGCATATGGAGCATGTTTGAATGGCGAAACAGAACCACTTGTCCAATAACAGGAGCACCTGCTCCACAATAATCTCCCCTAAAGAACAGCAAGTATAATGAACCTTTTATTTCACACAGCATAGGAAACCTAGAATACAGCCCATTTGTTCATTCAGCTCTGTATTGCCATTACAGTGAAGATCACCAGAAAGAATAATGAGACCCTGAGTGAAGACCACTGAAAGCTCCAGTTTCTTAATAAACGTCTTTTCTATATTTTACTTTGCACTTCACAGCTGTGAGATGGTTTAACCACTTTATGTTCACTTCGGCTCACTTTGCTAATCAGAAGTGCGGTCCACACTTACCTAGTCCATGAAAACCTGCTTGTTTCACAAGTGATCAGACTTGATCGCTGAAGTGATCGACTCCAGAGTAGCCCATACTCGAAATCAGTCACTCTTAAATTAAAACAGGCTCGTTCAGCTCCAGCACTTGCACTTCAGTCCTTAGACGCCAATTGTTTTACATGATGCTTACCAAAATAAGCTTTTCAAAGTTTGCTTTTATATCAGCTGATGAGTAACTAGCAAATACAACTGCCAACACGACAGCCTCCAGGAGGTCTGCGAGGAGCCAAGCCCCGGAGTTCAATGGCAGTAACGAGGTCTAGGGCACGACCAGTGTAACTGCCAAAGAAATCTGCCTAGGAAGTATGGTAAGTCAGTTGTTCTATTTACCTCTGGTTGGCAGAGAGCAGAAAGGTTTTCCTCTCACTTTTCCCAAGCCCTTCTCCTCCTTCCCCAGCCTTGGCAGCACAGAGTCTGCTAAATCACCCTCTTCCTTATTAGCTTTCGCCAGCCGCAACATGAAGCTGACAATCCTTGACAGCTTCATAGCTGCCCCCAGGTCAGAATGGCAAAGCCGATCATCTTCCTCTGCTGAGGAGGACAGGAGCAGCAGTCTGGAAGGCAGCACAGCATCACTCCCCACTCAGCTCATCATTAGGGCTGCATTTTCAGCAATACTGGCTGGAAACTTTAAGCTTAAATGCACTAAAGCCAAAGTTTACAACCCCAAACTTTCCAAAAGAGCATTCTCGCAAACCACTTTTCAATCACAAGTTTGCAGTTGGTTTCTCATTCACAACGTACCAGCAGGCAGGTACATCCCACTTCACTCCAGCCGGCTGGCAGCAGAGGGCACCACACAATCACCTATGTGATTTATATACTTCCATCATGCTCGCAAGTTAATTTATAGAGCACAAATTACTACTACAACAAGCTACAGGGTGACTCCATAAAGCATGCATCATATCAGATAAAAATGCAGGCAATGAAAGGCAGCTAATGTCCTACAATGCTTTTAGCCAGCAATTCAAAGAAAGAGACGTTCAAGCTTAGTATCTCTCGAGTTCAAATGCCACGTTCCCATAACAGCAGGCATCACGCACAGCGTGGATCTCCAGCCTGACCACACAGGTACAGAGTAGTATCTCTGCAGAGCATCAGAAGTCACATAAATACTTGCATTAGTCCAATCATAAATCACTAGCCCACAAACTAACCCATCTGTGTTTTACGTACTGCAGGACTACACATCAATTAAACATTTCGGCTGAGGATGCCCAGCAGCCGCTGAGGCAGACAGTAGAGATTCAAGAGACAAAAGGAATAGCTGCATTTCTCTTGCTTTTTCCTACCCCCACACCTACAAATCATATGTTTTTACTTATTGAATACTTGTTAAAAAAAGAAAAAGATGAAACTACACAAAAGTCAATCTGCATTACATGAGCATACCGATACATGCATACTGGTGAGCAAAAAAGTACAATCATGAAGTATAAGAAGCTTCTAAGCTAATACTTTTGCTGTCAGCAAAAACACTTCAGTACCTTGACACATCATCCCCATTTAAAGCCATGACACTAGCCAAACCTGTTACACACACCATGAAAAAAGGACTTCCTAGTTCATATCATCTGTTGAGCGACTGTACATACACAGTGATAAAGGACACTTCCGAGCACGCAGCTGTAGTGAAGAGTAACTCAATGCATCAGCTTTTCTAAAGAGATCTGCAGCATGACCTTGAGGCCAAGACCTTGATGACTTAAGGCCATCCCTTCTCTGCGGAGCAAGAAGCACCCAACAGAGCTGCAGAAGAACAAACCCAAAGGCAGAAGGAAAGAACACAGAACTAATCCACCTTATTAGAGCAATACATTATTTTCAGCCACCATAATGTTTCCCCTGAACATGTAAATACAGAAGCAATTAGCTGCCTAGGCACTTCTGCAGAAACCATTTAGCATAATCTTTCCTAGAATATATTTACATGGCTCCTGATTGCTTAATTTTCTGACACGTTTGTTTCAGGGACTAGAAAGATTAAATAAGGCAAAATCGCCTACACTGATACATTGCCATTTTGAAGGTAACATGCAGCACAAGATAGACAACAAAACAAAACTCCTAGTAGGGTTTAAATTTCAAAATTTTAGCGTCATAACTCTATGTTCTAGGAATTGCTTTACAGTTTTAATTCAGCTGTTTCTTAAAACCTTTTCCCCCCTTTTGCTGTTACTCTGAAAGATAAAATTCCTGACTGAAACAGCAGACACCATTTAAAGAGAAAGAATGAGCCTGGACAGAGATTTCATTGAAAAGCTCAATTCTGTATCACATCCGAAATGTCCTCAATTCAAAGATTAGCCTGCACAAAAAGGCAAATTAAAGCCAGAAACAGAAGAAAATCTTTTCTGACTGCTATGAATATCATTTTTTATGATATAGCCTCCTATCATCTAGAGTTTTGGTATTAAGAAGTCAGCTCTTCCGAATGGCTTCATGAACAAGCAGACAAACAGCATATTCATTTACAAGCTGGAAGTTGATTAGTAAAGTACAAAACCCATGAATGCTTGTCAGGACCAACGAAGAGAGGCTGGAACCGTTGAATCTGAGGATGCCCAAAAACCTCTCTGCAGTCAGCTGGCAGATACCTCTATGACAACAGTTTAAAAAAAAATTTTTTTGTTTGTCTTTATTCTGCTTCATCTGAAACTATTTTTACCAAGGCAGCCAGCTGTCCTTTAGGGTTTGTCTTCCCTTGCTCAGCATAACAGGACCTTCATTTCAGGGCCCAATCCTTCAAAAAAATAGGCATATGATACAAATATATCTTCACTCACAGACCCACTGCAGCCCGTAACTCCACTTTAATTAGACTGGAAGATGAAGTCTTCAGCCTAAAACCCAGTAACCCTGATTTACACAAGTGCAGAGAGGTTTTATTGCGAATTCTCCTGTAAGCCGCACAGACATTTCCTGCCCAGCTCAACACACCATCAAAACCAAAGCAGATCTCAATTTATTGACAGCTGCCATACTTTAAACAGACATAAAGAAAAACGGAGGCAACGTTCTGTACAACACAGGCAATACGGGATATCTAAATACCGAGAACACTCAACATACACAGAAATCAGCAGTGATGTACTGCACTGTAGGAACTGCCTGCCTTACAGCTACCCAAAGCCCACAGTACAAGGACAATTTTGGAAGACCAAAAATAAAGTCAGCTTGTCACCGTTTTTTCCTCCCTTATAGATTTAACCAGAATTAACTGCTACTTCCAACAAGGAACTTTGAAGCCTCCTAAGAATAATTACCAACTTTCTCCTCACAACCTCTGGAAGACATGGGATTTTACAATGGTCTTCATTTTGCCATAACACCGTATCACGTGAAGCTATGGAGCAGTGGACTACAGGGCTTGATTTTTATCAGCCATGCAAAACAGATCCCCTGCATCCAACAGAAATACAAGCATAAGGCAGTAACATCAGGAACTCCAAGCACGTAATGTTCACTGTGTACGTTAAAGGGATTTCTGTGCAGGTTTGAGGATCCACTACAAATTTATGTTTTATGGCAGGTAACAGCTGATCCCTTTCCCTACCAGCATGGGACTTTACAAGGATATGACCATGGTTATACCTAGACTCGCACCAAATGCTTGAATTTGAAAAAACATTTCTTCTGGGAAGGAAGAGCTCAGTCTCAGTTTGACTACACCTCTTTCTGAGAGCCTTCTCTCCCTCAGAGCAGAAATTGCCACAGTAGTCTTCTCCACCTTTATGGCGCAGTCATAGCAGCAAGTCTCCAAGGAGGGAAAGATTTAGACAACTAAGAGCTTCAAGTGGTTTTGAACAAGCAGAGCCTTGTAGAGTGGCAGCTGAACTGATAGTTACACACCAACATTTCAAGCTTTCAAGTCCCAATCATTCTTAATGGTACAAAGCCAAACCCAGAAGGGGATAAAGCAATTACATAGCCAAAAGGAAATGCAGCTAAAGTAAGCTTCCAAACGTCTAATTTGGGTGATCTAGCCTTCCTGTCTCACACACTAAGCAGAAGGGTTTGTCTGTTAAATTTACTACTACACCAGTGGGACAAGAAAGGAATGCAGTCATGTGCTGCAATAACGTCAGGCCATGTATCCAGCAGGCATCCTCTGCCTCTCTCAGGAAGAGTTATCTGCTCCTCTTTTCCCAAAGGAGGATCAGTACACAGACATAATCTTCAAGCTCCACCTGGTACTTTCTGCTAGCCCTTGCCTTAAACTCTGTGGGGACCCAGAGGTAACGGGTGATGTTTGTTCCCCATACCTTCCCAAGGCAGGTAAAGAGAAATGGCACAGAAGCGCACTTTTGGGAGGCAGAATTACTGTCCTTTTCTATGCAAGGATGGGACAAGCTCCCCTTCCTTACTCCCTGCAGCAAGGAGCAAAGACCTTGCTTTATCCCCTTACCAAGCTCAGCCAATAAAGGCAAGCAGACCCTCCGGTCCCCGCATCTGTGAATTGCCCAGAAAGTACTCGCGTTTCCCCTCCAACACAGACACAGGCTACAGAAAAGCATCTCCTTCCTCAGGGGCACAGAAGCCCACTCCCTGCGCTCTTCTCCCCCTCCTCTATAAGAGGCGGCTGCTGCTTCTCGCCCCCCCCCAGCCACCGCCGAGGCTTCCCTCTTGTGACAAGGGAGAGGGAGGCACCCATCCCCTACACAAACCGCTTCTGCCCTCAGCTCATGTGAAGGTGGCTGCTCCCACTCCCACGGGAGCCGCCACCCCCCCGCCCCGCACCGCACCCAGCGGCTCCCACCTCCCCTCCCACGCACACGAGGGACCGCTCAGCTCCCCCCCCCCCCTCCCCGCCGCCGCCGCCACCACCACCACTCACCGGCGCTTCGCCGGCCGCTGCCCCCGGCGGCCCCGCGGCGGCGGCCCCCTCCCCGCCGGCCGCCCCACCGCCTTCCAGCTGCCGCTCGCGGTAGAGGGACCAGAGCCCCACGTTGGGCAAGAAGACGAGGGCGGCCAGCGCCAGCCCCACCGCCTGCAGCAGCCGCTTCTGCTTCCGCCGCATCGGAGCCGCCGCCGGGAGGAGGAGGAGGAGGAGGGAGAGAGCGCGGCCCGGCCCGGCCGCCCCCGCCGCCGCCCTGAGGGAGCCCAACTTTCCCCCGCGCGCGCGGCGACAGCGGCGGGCGGCAACTCCGGCACTTCCGCTCCGCTCCGCGCGCGGGGGAGGCGTGGCCTCTGCGGCCCCGCCCACCGCCGCCGGAGGGCGGTGCGGCCCCGCCCCGCCCTGCCGAGCCCGCGCCCCCTCCTCTGCTTCCCCCCCCCTCCCCCGGGCCCGTCCGCTCCCCACTAATGACTCTCCCTTAATGACTCTCTAATAACGACTCTCGAAGGATGCCGTGGCACCGGCGGGTGCCTGGCTGGGCGCCGCGGGAGAGGGCGGGGAGCGGGCTCCAAACCGGCCGGCGGTGGGGGAAAACAAGGTGGTTAATTGCTTCAGAGCGGCTCCGCAATTAGCAGCCCGGCGGCATTAACCACGGACATTAAGCGACGGCCCCTGCGGCAGAAGCTGGCCGGGCGCTGCGGGGTGAGCGGGCGCTCCGCGCCGGTTAATGCTCTCCCTAAAAAATACAAGGCATGGAGCACGTTGGGATGTGGGGAGGGATGGGGCCGGCACCGGAGGAGACCGGCGGGGGGAACGGCGAGCAGGAACCGGCCCGCGGGGTTAAGGGGGGCCCAGGGCCTGGGCTGGGCTCTCCAGGGGGGGTAAGAGCAGCCTGGTGGGGTGCAGGTGCTCCCCAAAGGGCTACAGCTCGCCCCACGGGCACACGGCAACTGGGGGACAAGGGTGCCGTCCACAGCGCTCCATGGATGGAGATGCCATCAGCCTGTCAGCTGGCCTTACCGACAGGCGGGATTGCTCCACATCAGCTCCCTGGCGATGGCTCCCATTAAAAAGGAATGCTGTTTATTCGGGTACCAATTAAGCGGCTGCTACTGTACCATAAACTAGATAATTTATAGGCACGGGATGGTGGGTTTTTTTAAGAAGAAAACAACGGCGGTACAGCTTTTCCAAAACTGGGGAGTGGATTCATTTCTTCAATGAAGAGCAAACAGCCCTCGTGATTAGGAAGATGCCCTGCCAGCGGAACAGCCGTGCGGCTCGGCTAATGTCAATAGCAAAGCTGTGACAATCCAGTGCCCTGCTGGGGGGACTGGTAAAATAAATATTAGGTCTCTTCCAATGTAAATCCACGCAGGGAAATTTTTGTTTCCTAGAACAACAACAACAGAAAGTCTATGAAAACCATCACACACCCCAGCATTTGCAGTTCTTGCCACCCTCGCCCCGCACCAGCAAGTGGATTTAAACTCAAATAAACTTCCATAACCCACTAGATGGCATCTTCCAGCAGATTTCAGTGCCTGCTGCGAGAGCCAAGTTATCAAGGAAAGCATTTAATTTAGAGAGCAGGTTACAGTTCCTAAGTCTAACTACATGTTAAGGCAGCTTGTACTTTCATTTTAATTATCGATGAGAATTTGTCGCCAGCTGATTTCTTTACTAGAAATGTTAATGCTTTCATTGTTCCTCTTTGGGTGGAGAAGATACCGACCCGTGAAATCCCTTTGCTCCTGCCTTTAGAGCAAAACATATTCCCTTTATCATCACTGAATCACCTCCGGCAGCGCAGAGACTTTGGCCGCTGTTGAATAATGCATAGCCACTGAAATTGTACAACAGTAAAGCTACATATACATTGCCTGGTACTGTGAGAATCTAGGCTGGAAAGCTACAATACCTCTGATTTAATACTGCAGTGCCAGCGTACTGCCATATGGACCCTTATAATAACATCCACATCCCCGTGCCTCTGCAAGAGCTCTTTGAAAAGTGGTTGTGAAATAGCAGGCGGTTTCGTAGGTATGCACATAGGATTACAGTCTGCCCTTGGCAGAACATCCTCGTTTATATAAAGAAATGACAGCCACAAAGTTTGAGAGTTAATTAAAAGAAAGCTACTAGCTGGCTTGACATATGTTTAAATTTAGGATTGTGAGCCTGCTTGCTAAATTAAATGTTTGCCTCGTAAATTGACTTCAGCAGAGTTGCACAAGTTTTAACTGGGAACAGAATATGGCCGGTGCTGCAGGTAGATCAGTATTTTGTATATGAGAGCATCCTGAACGATCAACCCCTCTGAAGAGCCTCGTAGGAATTGAAGTCTGGCTGCACCTCAGTGATCACACTGGAAATGGATGCTCCACGTCTTTCTTTCCCACTTTAAGATGGAGTGAATCCTGTTGAGGTTACCAAGTAAAATCATTTATACCCCATGCAGCTGCCTCGGTCCCAAATAAATAGGTGTGTTTCTTCTATTAAAGGTCCAGCATTTCTCCCTCTCCTCTTTCTCCTTAAGTGTTTTGGTGGAGATGGAGCTCTGATTTTGGCCTGTTGGATGCAATGCCTTGGGGATTAATTGGGTACATGCAAAATAAACATGGATTTATGTTTCTCAGAAAGAAGAAACCCTGTGGCTGCTAAGCTTCTAACTGGAAAGGGAAACGGTGTACCTTCCCCAGGCATCTTTTCAAAACAAATATAGGGTAAATTAATAGTAGCTCAATCCCCGTCTGGAAGCTCCCTTTGCCAGCGAGCTGGGTTGCCGGGTTTGCAGCTCATGTGTTGAGATGCTGCAGGGCAGAGTGCAGCAAAAGTGGGTAGCGGCATCATGAAGCCTTGGATGAAGGATGAGGAGTAGGGGTGACCAGAGGGACTTGGTCAGCAGATGCTGGGAGAGGGCAATAGAGCATCGCAAAATTCTAATAGGAGTGGATGTGACAGGAGTTCCTGGGATAAAGCCCACAGATGGCATGACAGCATGGAAACGAGATGGCAAAGATGCAGGGAATCGGGGCTCTCCTGCCTTCTGGTCTCCTCTGGCTGCAGCTCCTCAGGGCAAGGACTGACTCTTGTGAAGGGCTGGATTCTGACCTTGGGACTCCTGCAGGGGTGGGTAATGGAAAGCAGTGGGTCCTTTGCATCCCTGCAAGAGAGCTGAATGGTTATGGGATCACCCCCTCCTGTTAAGTGATGAGTGGCTTTCCATGCCCCCAGCTGCTGTGCCAGCCTAACAGCATGGGTTAGGGGAAGAAAATACTGCTGGAGGGATGGCATATCTGCCTCTAATAGCAAGGGGGAAATGAGGACTAAAATACCATCCAAGAGCCTGTTAGTTTTTTTTCTCAGGTTCACGGATACTGCAGATACATGTTGCCACTACAGGGGATGGAGTGGGAAACTCCAGTCCAGGTCTCCATGTCTGCACTGTACCTTGTGTCAGACGGCTGCACCCGTAGGGAAAGTCAACTCCTCCACTTGTCCTTTGAGTGGGTTTTTGGGTAGATGTTTGTACACTGGTGATGCTTTCTCTTTTCTGCAAATCTTGTTTTTAACCAGGAGGAGACAAGGAAAAAAAATATTTTTAAAAATGAATGAACCTCAGCCGTGGCTGTGTGCCCTGGTTTGGCTGGGCTAGAGTTAATTTTCTTCCTAGTAGCTGGTATAGTGCAGTGTTTTGGATTTAGTATGAGAATAATGTTGATAAAACACTGATGGTTTTAGTTGTTGCTAAGTAGTGTTTATACTAAGTCAAGGATTTTTCAGCTTCTCATGCCCAGCCAGCAAGAAGGCTGGAGGGGCACAAGAAGTTGGGAGGGGACACAGCCAGGACAGCTGACCCAAACTGACCAAAGGGATATTCCATACCATAGGACGTCATGCTCGGCATCTAAAGCTGGGGGAAGAAGAAGGAAGGGGGGGACATTCAGAGTGATGGCGTTTGTCTTCCCAAGTAACCGTTAGGCGTGATGGGGCCCTGCTTTCCTGGAGATGGCTGAACACCTGCCTGCCCATGGGAAGTGGTGAATGAATTCCTTGTTTTGCTTTGCTTGTGCGTGCGGCTTTTGCTTTACCTATTAAACTGTCTTTATCTCAGCTCACGAGTTTTCTCACTTTTACTCTTCTGATTCTGTCCCCCATCCCACTGGGGGGGAGTGAGCGAGCGGCTGCGTGGTGCTTAGTTGCCGGCTGGGGCTAAACCATGACAGTCCTTTTTGGCACCCAATGTGGGGCTCGAACCCACGAGATTTTTGACTTTGACCCTTCCTATTCTCTCCCCCATCCCACCTGGGGGGGAGTGAGCGAGCAGGGAGTGGGGTTAAACCATGACACTGTGTCACAACAGGACTTTTTTTTTCCATGGCATTTCTTTATCATTCAGTGTTTATTGGTTGAAGTTCAGCTCAAATCTCATGTGAACAGAATTGATTTGTTGGGGATTTTTTCCCCCTTTTTCTTTCCCAATAAAAGGCAATACCCAGGAACCGGCTTACCTGTTGGTAGGAGCACAGCCCTCCTCTGCTGCTCAGCAGGGGGGTGCCTGCCAGCACTGCCCCCCACAGCAATCCTGCTGGGCTCTCCCAAAACCAGGAGCTGCTTCCAGCCAGCACTTGAGATGCTGTGAAACAATGCAAATGCTTGAATAGCTCAGAGAAGTGAGGATGATTACAGGCTTTTAAAAAGAAATTGCAAGCCCTGGCACTGCGGGAGGGCATCCAACCCTCTCCCCATCCCTCCCAGGGATGGAGAGACAGCATCAACATCCATGAATCCTTGTCCCCTGGCTGGGAAGCAAGGTAGGGAGTTATCTGTGGCGTGACTGACCTGTGGGTTTATCTGCATAGGACAGACCTATGTACATCTTTTAGCAGAAAAATAAATAAAATAAAAACGCTGATATTCCCAGTGGATCCACCTGAGCAAGCAAAATCCCCACAGTCAACAGGGAAATCTGCCAGCATTTACTTTGGACAAACAGAGCCCAGCGGTGTGGGGCAGGAGAAGGCGGCTGAAGCTGGATGCTGGTGGAGGATGCTCAGGGTCTTGCTTGGAAAGCAGTGCCCTCACCAGCGGTCACTCCTCCAGCCTGGTGCAAAGTGGAAGGAGCGGCTGGGTCTGTCTGCAGCCTGGAGAGATGCAAAAGCAACCAAGCTGCTGGAAGTATTTCCCGGAGTGTAACACTCCTTTAACTCCCCTGGCCTTAAATCAGGTGGGTAATTTCACTGATCGCCTGTGGCAGGGAAAATTGCTGATGTCTAAGTTGAAGCACAGCCCTGGAGGACGAGGCGGCGATGGCTTGCTGGGAGGATAAATACTGGAGTAGAGCGTGAAGCAAGGAGGGATGTGAGCCTCATGCATTCCACATTACAGATGCACCAACATATCCAGAGATTTGCTTTGCATGGGAACGTGCTTTTCCCCGGGAGTAACCTGAATCCATTGCCCACCTCTGGGCCAGGCTGCCCAACTGGTAGGACCATTAGTGGTTGAGGAGAAAGTCCTTGCTGCACTTTGCAGGGTCCCTGCTCTCCTCTCTGGGCTTTGGTGGTCGGCAAGGACCTTGCTTCTCCAGGCAAAGCCTTGCACAATACCACGTCACGCTGCTTTAGTTCTAGCACTGTTTTCCCAAAGCAGCCCTGACAGTTTGTTCATAACGATCAGTGAGGCTCAGTTTGGGGATGAGGAGACAGAGGGTCTATTCCTGGCCATCTACTCAAGTAACCTTACTTTTAAAAAAAATGAAAACCGCAACTGTTGTTGCAGTCTTTCTGGCTGGAATAGGCAATGAGCCTTATCTGCTCCCTCTGCTCTGAATTCAGAGCTGCTGCAATGAATCGGACTGATTCCAAGTCCAGCGGAGCCAGCCAGGCAGACTGCAGTCAAGATGTCCCTAAAACTCCCTGGCTCCCGCTTCTCTGAGCACACCATGAATTTTGAGACCAACATTTTCTGTGCTTCTCGAGGGATTTGGAAGCTCACGCTCTAATAATTAAGGCAGCTTTGAACATCTTACCCTTCAGCCTCACTTTTCTGACTGTTTCCCGTAGCAGCTGTTAGTGCTTGGAACAGGTACTGGCTTTTAAAATATGCTCGCCATGGGCTTGCATGGTTTTAGCAAGGAGGAACTTAAAGAGATTCTCCAATGCATATATGAGAGCAACATAGAGCTGATTTCGAGGGAGGTTTGCAGCTTTCCTATGAACATGAGTAGTTTGTGCATCACTGAGCTGAACCTGGAGGAGAGGTCTGCTCTTCTTCCAGCTCGCTGGATGCACTCCAGGATGAGAGGAACATTGCTTGGGTCTAAGGTCTTCTTCAGGCTGGATCTGCAGTGGATCAAGAACACTTATGTGCTCAAGCTCTCCTTTAACAGGTTATTTGCTAAGTGTGATAAACTCTGCTTACACCATTAAAAAATAACCTTATGGAAAGGGGAAAGAAGGATAAAGATGCTTAACCCAGCACTGAAATAGCTAGTGCCGAAGATAGCCAGGAGAAAGGGAAAAATAAAGCTGGTTATGAGAAAGTTTAAGTGAAGTGCATAAAAACTTAAGCTATATGGATAGTATCACCTCGAGTTACTGCACTCAGCCCCACCAAGGGGAGAGGAGCAAAGGCTATAACACATAAATAGAGGAGAATCAAATTCAGAACAGATGTCAAGAAGCACCTTCCCACGTGGAGAATCAAAAAAGCGGGGAATGACCTGCCAGGCAAGGCTGGAGTGGACACACTGGGGCTTTCCAAGGTGAGATGTATCCCTGGAGCACAAGCCTGGGGCTAAGCACAGAGCGAGATGTGCCAAATGGCCTCTGTGGGATCCTGCCCTGCCTTCTGCATCTACATAAAATCAGCTTCAGGATTTTTCATACTGAAAAAAAAATGACTGCCATCAGAAGGGCAGCCCTTCTCATGGGAACCTCCTGCTTCTTCAGCCCCGTGGATTGAAAGTGTGAGATGTTCAGCCTTGGAGGGGATCCAAGCAACCCAGCAGATGCCCTTGCCCATCGCCCACGGGGTGCCCACCCGAGGGAGAAGGTGGCATTGCTGCCACCTGAGCAGTGAGCCAGTGCAGGGGGTGTGCAGCGGTGTCATGGTTTAACCCCAGCCGGCAGCTAAGCACCACGCAGCCGCTCGCTCGCTCCCCCACCCACCCAGTGGGACGGGGGAGAGAATCAGGAAAAAAAACCTCGTGAGTTGAGATAAAGACAGTTTAATAGGACAGAAAGGGATGAAAAACAATGATAATGATAATAATAATATGACAATAGTAATACTAAAAGAATTAAACTATACAAAGCAGGTGGTGCACAATGCAATTGCTCACCACTCGTTGACCGATGCCCAGTTAGTTCCTGAGCCACGATCTGCCCCCCCCAGCCAACTCCCCCAGTTTATATACTGGGCATGATGTCATATGGTATGGAATAGCTCTTTGGCCAGTTTGGGTCAGCTGTCCTGGCTGTGTCCCCTCCCAACTTCTTGTGCCCCTCCAGCCTTCTTGCTGGCTGGGCATGAGAAGCTGAAAAATCCTTGGCTTAGTATAAACACTACTTAGCAACAACTAAAAACATCAGTGTTATCAACATTATTTTCCTACTAAATCCAAACCATAACACTATACCAGCTACTAAGAAGAAAATTAACTCTGTGCTAGCCGAAACCAGGACATGTGGGGGCTTCTCCCCAGGACACAAATCTCCCCACCTTCCCCATGAATCCTGCTGGAGCATGTCTTGCAGACATTGATTTCTGCCGCTGCCGGATGAGCATTTGGCGGCTGAAGTGGCTGCTAGCAGGTGTCTCAAGTGCCCGACTGCAAGGCACGGTGCTGAGCCTGCCCTTGCTGAGCTGCTTTTCCAGCGGGAGGAAGGCTCTCCTTTCTTAAAATAGGTCCTCTCCAAGGGCTCTTGTGTTCAAGAGCCAGAAGGAAACCAGGTCCTTTGTCCTTTATTTTCCATCTCTAAAAAGAAAGGCAGAAAAAACAGTGTTTGAGAAGCAAAAAAGCAAGGCAGACGTGGTGTGGGATGGGATGAGAGGATGAGATTGGGAGGGCAGGTGCCCGATGGTATGGCGGTGCTGACCCGTGGCGATGCACCGGGAGAGCCCAGAGCTCCGTGCCGCCAGGAGCTCGCTGCTCAGGCCCGCGGGATGAGTTGTACCAGGTCAGGTCAGCACTTCTGCTGTGTTTGAAAGACATTGCCCTCAGCATCTTCAAGGAGCTTCGCACCTCCAGGCTGCCGTGTGGTTCCAGGTAGCCATCAGTCAGCGATGGAGTTGCTCAGCTGTTCAGTGTATTTTCCCAGTTTTTTATCTTTTAGAGATGAACTCATATCGTAAAGCCAGAGGTTTGGATACCCTCCTGTTTCCTTTCTCCTGCCCAGTCTCCCCAGGGTTGCTTTCGTTCTTTCTGTTGCTTCAGAATCTGCTAATGCTTCTGGCCTCTGAGACACACAAAGACATTGTGTAAGGAATTGTACAGCTCCCCTTCCGTCAGCTGAACCTTGTAGTTCAACCGAAATCCCATTATTCTTTAATATATGGAAGTACACACAGACTATCTGGAGGTCAATGAAGAGGCAGTTGTCTCTTTTGAAGGCCCTGTCCCGACAGGCATTTCTAACAGGCAGACGCTCCTTTGGAGGTGTTTTTTCCTTCTTTGACTACAGAAGATGCTACAGTGACTCACTTGGACCAGACGTTTGTGCTTGGACAGCTGAAGCTCAGCACGCAGAGTGCTGCCTTCATCCTGAAGGTCCCAAATGTCCTTCCTTCTTCTCCCCCTGCAATCTGCAGTCCATCCCTCCCATCCTCCTCCTCCTTCTTCTTCTCCTCCTGCCCTGTGAGGCAGCCCAGCTGGTCACCAGTCTCCTGGGGCAGCGAAGAACAACCTTAAGTGGCTGCATGCATGAGAGGCGGTGATTAACCTGGGACCATCAGGAAAACTCACTGTGACAAGCTCTCAGTGCTGGCAATCTGCCTGTGCTCCCCAGGCTCCTTCTGCAGGGAAGAGGACATGGAGGCACCGGCGTTGGGCTGGGGTGGGGGTAGGAAAAGAGGAGGGATGATGCTGCCTTTGGAGGAAGCCTGGGAAGCAAAACTGTGCATGTCCCATACCCGTGTTGCTTAGAAGGTCAGTCTGCAGGGCCAACACGAGATACCAGAGACATCCCAGGCTATGGTTGTCGTATCACATTGCTGTTACTATCGCCGAGGATTTGTAATTCAGCAGCCCTATGGTTAAGACTTGAGCTTATTGATCAAGGCACTGTGCAGAGATTTCTGCCTTATTCCCAGGGGATACAGCAGGATGAAAGATAACTGGCAGCTTCTTCCAGTGTGCTAATGACTATCATCTTGCAGTACATAGCACTGCAAGACAAAGCACTTCCCACGGGATTTCGCCAGACTCTCCCTCTGGGGAAACACACCTAAAAGCTTCAGAGGAGTCAGGAAAATCCATCTTCCCAGACAGACCTGAGGCTGAGCCCTGTCCGTATCACGGAGAGGCAGCAGAGGGGAAATAACAGCCGCAAAAGTCCCTTGGCCTGAGCTGTGTGGTCACTGTCATGGCAGGCCAGGGTCAGAGGGGTGGCATCAGGGGTCCCCCTATTACCAAGGTAGAGGCAAAGGGGAGGCGTTCGTGGTCTGCTGTGCCCCAGCATGCCCGGCTGCAAATCTGGTGTCTGCTTCCTTAATTTGTTGGAAACTGGAAAAAAAAAAGGTCAGTTGTGGGACTCCAGAATTTCAGCCTGGAGCTGACACGTGGGTTTGCCCGGGAGAGTGAGCGAGGGAGGAACCAGGTGAACCAGAGTTCAGAGAGCAGCATCTTGCTTTGCTGCTGGTCTGCCTGAAAAGGGAGAAGAGTTGCTGTGATTTATCAAGGTTCGAGGGCCACCCTGGGTCCCTGCCAGCTCCTGGCAGAGCCCCAGCACTGCTTGCTCCCACTGACACAAAGCCAGAGACATCTGCCCTTCCTTCCTCTGGAGGGTGTTTTACCCGCTGCCGATGAGACCTCATGAACACACAGTAAATGTGTCCAGTGCCGGAGAAGAGATGCTCTCAGCTAGGAAATCATATTTCCCTGCTCCTCGCACAGGGATTACAGAAGCGTGGACTATTCTATGGACTTCACGGGCTGTTTCTCCAGCCCCCATCATGTCCAGCTCCCCCTTCCCTCCCAGAAATAAATAAAGGCAGACCGAGGAAGAGCAGTGCGACTGCAAATCTTGCTAGAGAGCTGTGTCAGAGCCACTTGCTCTCGTAACTGTGTCTAACAGGGTATGCAATAAGCCTAATGAATCTCTGTCACAAACCCATGTGTGTTTCCTGGCTGAGTACATCGTCCTTCGGCACCCTGAAGGCAGCCGACAAATAATCAAATTAAGACAACCCCGGACTGGTTGGCGGTGGGTCTGCCAGCTCCGGGCACGGCAGCTGTCGGGGCGGGTGAGCCCTCCCCACACTGCCCCGCTCCCCTTGGGACCCCGTCCCTCCCTGGGCTGGTCCCTGCCATGGGCATCGGGGACCACATAGGAAAGGCTATCCACTTGCACGTTCCTGGAAACGCTGACTGTCGGAGTAACTAACAGCGGTGATGGACTGCAGCGGGGAATAACGCTGGAAATGAGTCTGAGAGGCAGGAGAGACGAGAGAGAGGGGGCTGCCCTGGGGGACCACGCATGGGGTGTGCATCTCTGCCAACGCATCAGTTCTTGAAAGAAAAATATGGTGACCACAGAGCTGGTTGGAAATGCTTCAAGAGAACATTATTTTTTTTTCCTTGGAGATTGCCAATTTGTTAAATCCCAGTTGTTTTGCACAAGCAGATTTCAAGGACGCTGTTGGGCCCCAGCTCTCCTCCCAGCTCTGAGGCTGGCAGACCTCAGAGCTCACATATGGGCTCAATCCTGGGGCTGTTCCTACGGGAAGGAGAGGACAGCACAGAAAATGCGATACACTGAAGCTGCAAAACCCACCACTGTTCTTGAGAGCTGAGTACAGAGCCAGGGAGGCATTCCCGGTGTCACACAGCTGACGTGTTCAAGATGCGCTGACACACTGGTGCACCCCCAGACCCACAACCACCTCTGCCCCCAGAGATGCTTTGCTGGAAGCACTTAGTTACTTCACTGTTGCCATTCTCTGATGGCTTTCCAGGATCGCCCATGTGCTCTGCTGGGCTGCAAACAGGGCAGAGAGCGGGATATGTCAGCTGTCTAGTTACAGCAGGCTGTGTCTGACGTCTGGCTGGGGACCGTGGGGACTCTTGGCTCAGAAAGCCGCCCCTGCCTGTGACATTTTCCCTGGCTAGCACATATTCCAGACTGGGCCAACATACCGAAGATGGCTTTTGACCTTGCTAAAACCATGCGCCTTCCCGTCCCTCCTGCCTGCTGGAGAAATCACCCACCGCACTATGTGGTTCCGTGTTGGGGGAGGACAGGACACCCCAGTCTGCAGGCAGACAGCATGGAGAGCCGCTCTTCTGCTGATGTAGAGCCTCTGGGGGCATCTCTAGGAGCATCTCTGCTATTCCGGTACAGTGATTTAAAAGAGCACTTGAGGGTTTCCCAGCCCCAGGCTGACACGTGGCAGAGCCCAGGGAATCGGTGAACTTCTTGCCCAATTGAGACAGCCAGCTTGGCTGTCGTCTGGGAGGGATGGAGCTTGTTTCCCTGAATCAAATGCCCTGCAGCAGTGTAGCTCTGCTGGAAGCAATGTTTCTCACCCTATCGTAGGACTGATCCTTTACTTTTGCTTCCTAAATTCATGCCTCTTAGTGCCTGGCTTTAGGTAAGCACAAAGATGTGCGGCTGCTGGGCTTCGTGTGCTGCCCTTGAGCTGGTCCCATCTGCTCAGAGGCGAAGGCAGGCGGAGGGGCAGGGGAACCCAGGGGAGAACCTGGGGGGGGAACCCAAAGGGCTGTGCTGGGCTTGGAGAGTGCGGGTGGTACCGTATCTGGGCGAGATGTGATAACTGGAAACCACTTGGGGTTTCGCAAGCTAAAGAGAGCCCAGGCTACCTCCTCTGCTGAAGAAGAAATTAACAGGCTAATTTACGGTACCCAAATGAGAGCTCTGCCGGGAAGACACAGCTTATAGGGCTGGCAGAGCTTTGTCAGGAGGGAGCAAGGGGGGACTGGGCTTGGAAGGGAAGAGCCAGGCATAAATAGTCCCAACCATTCAAACTAAATAGCCCTGAGAGAAACTGAGATGTAAGAGAGAGATGGCATTGTCTGATGTGCGGGAAAATGTTCAAAGGAGCAGATTCCTCTCTTACGCTCCAAACAAGCCTTCTGCTCTGCACTTAGGTACAGTCTCATCAGCGTGGGGTAAGTCAGAAGAAATCTGTATGCTGGTGGATGGATGGTGTGGCCCTCAAGCCACTTGCAGGCAGGCTTCAGGGACTCCTGGTGCCTGTGCTTGCTGGTGGGGATATAAGCTGTATATTTAATACATGCATCCTAAATGGGCTTTTTTTGTAGACCTGAAAGAAGTGTGCTAATAGCTTTCTCCTGCCCTTCTCTGAGGCCTCTCGAGGCACTTTACAGAAGGGAAGTGCCAGTGTTTCCATTTCAATGCGGTGTCAAGGGACTCGCTGACCCCTGCGCAGCCGTTGAGTGGCAGACGGGCTGAGAGGGAGCCCCGGTGGTGGCCCCTGGGCTCCTGCACCCAGAACCCGAGGGGGACGGCCACAACTGCATCCTATGGCAGGTACCATGCCCTGGCCTGGGGCTGCCGGGCTGCCATTGCCTCTGTGTGAGCCTCAGGGACTCTGTAAGTCCCTGAAATGCAGGGCAGTGACTTAAGGGGGGATGCTGAGAGAAGGCAGATAATGCTGGACAAGAGGAAAGAAATTAAAACAATAAAAAATGAGCTGACAAGATTCCTTTGGCCTTCCGCAGACATAAACCCTCCGCTCTATAGGCACCTGGGTGTCTCTCATCAGCTTGCATTGGTTTGTTCCTCCGTACACTTTAGTTGTGTGGATGAAGAGAAAAGAAATGTCATGGCAGAGAAGAAAGGTAGAAGAAGACTACAAAAAGCTGTGAGCTGCCAGTGTGTTTTGAGTTGCTTTATTCTGAATCAATATTGAACCAAAGAGGAATTATAAATCTAGCAGATTACAGCTGAAGCAATGCCAAGACATCTGTTTCCAGATATTCTTTTTTTTCTTTTTTTTACTGGCTAGAGCAGCTGTTTTTACAAGAATCCACAGTAAAAGAGTTATTAAAACAAAGAGAGGGAAGAAATAACAATAAACAGGAGATATATAGCAGACAAGGAGTAGCAGAGATGCAGGGCTGGGAAATAAATGGAAGAGAAGAGGAAGAACCCGACAACCAACAGTTTGTAACCAGCATCAGGCACTACAAAATCTGGAAGATATTTGTTTTACAAGACAGTGATCCCTAGCTCCAGGATTGTGCTCGGTGATTTATGGCTCCTGGCAGCTGTTGCAGAAGTTGAACTAAGAACTAAGAGCAACAGAGGCAGAAAAGTGGAAACCACCCTTCGCACTTGCCTGTTATTTCCTAATGGAAGGAGATTTATCAGTAGGAAGCCAATGGGGGTGGCTGGGGGTACCTGGAGGCAGATTCCCAGCTCCGTTGCCCCCCATGTCTAGGATCAAATTAACCTTTGATGAAATTCAGGTTGTACTTAAGGCAACAGAATCAAGGGCATTCACGTGGCTTAAAGCCTTGCTGTGCCTCAGCTGAGATGATGCAATCGGCACAAGCGTGCTCATAGCCTGGCCGAGGATGGAGTAACACATTAAATTAAAGCACTGTGAGGTGACGAAGACAGTTATCACGGCCCTGGCTGGCCACCACAGCTCACTGGGAAGGTGTGAACCCACTCAGCCCGGCCAAGCTTATCAGTACCAGTCATGGGGCCAGGATGGTGGGGGGTGCCTAGTCTGTTCATCGGTCTCCAGCAAGCCACGCAGCCTTCGCTTTCCCGAAACCTTTATGTAACGTAACAGATTTCTATAGAAACTATTCTAAGATAGATAAAATTAATCAAAAGCTGGTGTCCCTCCCATAGTTTGATCATTCCCTACACACCACCCTTTCACAGTCTCTAGCTCTCCAAAGGGTGGCTCACAAACCGTGAAAAGCCTTTTTACAATGACATTTTGCAGGATTTACCCTGGTGCCCCTCTAGTTAAATGGTCCCTGATGTTTGGGAGCTCCATCCTAGCATGGGGCAGATTGGCACCTGCTTCCCCCTGCCTGCGTTCTGCTAGCTCAGTGCTTTGCAAAGCCCTAGAAATGCCTTGAGCAGGGAAGGTGCTGTCTAACACTACATCCCGTTCTTGCTCAGTCTCTGCCGTGTTTAGGTGCTGTATCTCAGCGTGCCCTGTGTTATGTGCTTGTCTTGAAATCAAGCAAAGACCCCTTTTCCAAGAGTAGCTTATCTCTGCAAGCAGGGGCTCATATTCCTCTCATTACTTTACCAGCACCAATCACCATGGCTTGCAGAACTGCGAAGAGGATTTTTACTCGTATCTGAAGTCACTCAGAAACCAGAAAAGAAAATCAGCTGTCAATAATCCATTGTGCTTAACTTTCTGTACCAGGAACGACCCTTGCGTTTGCAAACAGCACTTACCTGAGAAATGCCGGGGGGATGTGGGAGGCAGCACCCACTGCAGCCGACACAAAGCTGCCCGCTCAAGTTGTTGAGGATTTGGCCTTGTGTTTGCTTCGGGTTTATTGATTCATTTTGCAACAATGCACCGTAAATAGATTTATTCTTACAGTTATAATCGAGCTGATGAGAGCCTGGGAAGTGGAGACTGAAAGAAAGCTGAATAGAAATCAAGCCTGAAAGAAGACACTCGTGGAGTGAATACATCTCCTAGATGGCGGGAAAATGGAATGAATGTTTCTCTCTCTGTACACCGCACTAGGCATAGCCCTGCATGCACAGATCCAGCACTGCCCTCCGTTGGGGCCGGCTCTGCTTGCCCACGGGAAACCCCACTCGTGCCCACAGCCACAGCCTGTGCTGCGCCTTCACCGAGAGCCCATGCTGAGTGCTCCGGTGCGTCCCTGGAGGGTGTGGTAAGCCCCGTCCCTCCCTCCCTGTGGCAATGCCCTGTCTGAAAACCTAATTTTTAATGTCTTTTTAACCTCAGCCCTCTCCATTAAATGAGGAGAAGCAGAATTCTTTTCTTTCCCCTTTTTCTCTAGCTCGTGTCTTTAATTGCTGAATCTTCTATCTCTTCTAAAGCATCCGAGGAGCATGGAGAGCAATGGCCCTCCAGCCGCTGCTGCAGCTCCAGGATGCGACCCAAAGAGAAATTATTCGTGGAAATTTGCAGTCAGCTTACAGATAGCTACTGAGCAGGAAGGCGGCAATCCTCTCCTAATCCACAATTTGATGCAGATTATTCATACGGTGCTGCTGAAGAGTTAATACACTTGGCGGGGACTGGATAGAAATAATGCCTACTTAATATGACAGAAAATAAATAGAATCTGCTTTTGAAGGATGCATTGACTGAGCTGTCGTGCCTGATGCTGGGGAGACAAGTGTCTACAAGCTTCAGCTTAATGTGGCATGGAAATATATTGGGTTGTATTTATGCCCATATACAATACTTAACCGGCTATTGTGCTGATTAAATATTTAATTGGCTGTCTGTGAGGAGAAATGCACCATTAGTCTATAGGGAATTACACTGTTCCTTGTGCCTGCTCTTAAATAAAATGTGTAATTCCTCGTCACTTAAGCATAATGTTAAGTGCCTGTTAAAGAGATGTTTTCAAGGGAATAAATACAAAACTTGCCTGCTGGCGTTGCCTCGGGTGGACCCCAATGTGCTTCTGTGTGGGCACAGCCCTCGGGGGCATCCCGGGGCTCAGGGGACAGCGGGGATGCTCAGCCTGTCTCCTGCGTTTCACTGCTGGCCAGGGCATGGAGCCAGGGAAGGGCTTTTGGGGTTCCTGTGCTGCCAAGTGGCTTTTGGAGGTGCTGGTCAAGGCAAATGGTGATTTCAACCACTTTTTCCCCTGATCTTTTGCAGTATGGCTCGTCCATGTGCTGTAAGGGCAGAAAGAAATGCAGAAAGCCCAGCAGGATGCTCCTAAAATGCAGCTCCTTGCTACAGCTGGGTGAAGGGAGTGGGCTCGACCGGTGACCATCACAGGAGTTTCTTTGCCTGGTTTTGTTTGAGAATCTGAATTCAATGGGGGGAAGAGGAGGAGGAAAGAGGAAGGAAGGAAGGCTTATGAAAGCAACTGTTTCTTCCCTTCCTCAGGGCTACCCTGGGGTACAGCAAAAACGAAGTACGCAGAGCAGAGCTCGCTTACCTTGCAGACTGCACTGTGCTGAATACCTGCAAGAGAAAAACCAGGGATGTGCTGAGTTTTATTCCTTATCATTACAATTTAATGAAAACCCTGGACCTTGTGATGCAAAAGCTAGTGGTATTTTATTGGAAAAACTCCCTGCTCTTAGAGTGCAGCATCGTGCCGACAGCTTCCAGCAGCATGTACCCCAGTGCCTGCACAGCCTCTGCCGGCCGTGTGGGCAGAATGCCCCCACCACAGGCTGACGCGACTCTTTGATTCATCCCAGCAGTGAAGCTGCCACCTCTGTTGAATAACTGATCCTTCAGCAGCGTACCTCTTTTTCCATTGGCAATTTGGCAGCCTTCGCCAACTGGCTCCTTCTCTTCAGCAAATTTTCACGTCTGTGCATGCGTGCCTGCTGCAGAAGCGGCTCCAGGGCAGCATCCTGACTGTTTGCAAGCTCTGTTTGCTGCTTCAAAAGTGCTGGCCAGCTATTGGGATTCAATAGCAAAACTCGATATTCTGAATAATGCAGCTTCATCTACGTCCTTAGAGCCGGCACTGGGCTGAACTATCTGATAAGTACAGCTCTTTGACACTCTCCCACGCTCCCTGCGCTCAGGGAGGTTTTACTCTACGATGAATGGTCCCGAGCTCCAAAGCTTCTCTTAACAGGTTTGACCTGAAGACACAACTATCCTGGGACAGATAATAAGGAAAGCCCTGCCAGGACTGGTGCAGTGAACGCACAGTGTCAATTTTAGTCAGGATTCACATCCTTGTTAGATGTGAGCAAAGCGAATTAACGTTCCCCTGGCTGGCACGGACAGCTCGGCTTGCCTGGCACCAAGGGTGGTGGCTTCATGCCTGTGATGTGCTGCGATGTCCCCAAGCAGGGGCAGCTCCCATCAAAACTCCCCTGCGGCTTTACCCTCCTGGCTGCTTGGCTGTCTCCTCTTGGCTTCTGCTGGAGCTGGGAACTCTCCAGGGCATCCAGCCTCAAAATCCATGCTGAAAGGAGTTGGCCCAGTCCTGGGGAATTCCCTGGGGACAGCAAGGTGGTGACACTGGTCATGCAGGACCAAGAGTCAGAGTTGCATGCAGCAAGGTCCATCCTCCCAGTGTTGGCTAGGAAAGCTGCTCCGCTGTGAGGGAAGGGGAATATTTAAGTGCCAGCACCCAGGGCTGCCTCTGTCCCTCCTCCGCTCCACCCCGGTGGCAAGGGACAGTGGGACCACGGGACACACATGGGGCTGGGGCGAGCTCAGGCCATGCTGCCCCAGGGACACGTTCTGAGTCTGGGGCAGTGATGGTCCGTAGGGAAGCTGGGGCTTCCTGGGTCACTCCACTCAACACCGACCAGCAAAAAGCCAGAAAATCCAACCTGGTTTTGCTACAAACAGCTCTGGGACAAGGGACACAGCTGGGAACGAGGGATGCACCTTGTGGTGTCTTGGAGTGTCTGAGTCCCCAATAGCAGTGCTGGGAAGTGAGGAGCATAGGGAGGGTCCTGCCCCCCACTTCCAACGCCGTCACCTGCTGCCAGCACCCCCATCCCCACCCCTCTGCTCCCCTCCTGCTGCACTGGAAGGTGTGACACCGAGTCAGAGCTGCCACTAGCCCCACGAGGACCAGTGCTGCCATGTCTGGGAGCATCAGAGAGACGTCAGCGCAGCTCCCTGTAGGTATCGCTCAGCTCTGAAATACCCCAACATGAGCCAGGTCCCCCCTCCCTGGGCTCTGGGACCTCGGGGGAGGTGGATACAGATTGCCTTAGTCAGGTTGGTTGGGTTTTCTTTCTTTTTCTCCCTTTTTCCTTTTTTTTGCTGGCTTTCACACCTCCCCTCACTCTCTATTTTTGATCAACTGAGTCAACCCTGGGTTTGGCGCTTGAGGAGTGGAAAGGTGATCGCGCTCCATCAGCGAGGCACAGCCCACGCACCTCCCCTCTGCACCGCTCCCCGGCCCACGCCAGCTCTGCACTGGCAGCTCCCCACCACAGGTAAAACCACTATAATACATTTTTGCCTCTATGAAGGTGGGAGTTAAAGGGCTGAGCATCTGAAACCCCCAGTGTGGAGCTGCACCAGGCCTTGGGAGATGCAGAAGAGCACGGGGTGGGCATGACCCCAGCCTTAAAGCTGGGACATCAGTGGGACATCGGCTGCTCTGGGCGGGGGACAGGAGCTAAGGGCAGTGAGGGGCTGGGGGAAGACTTTGGGGGAGGTGACATGGGGTCAAAAGCCCCTTCCCAGTCCAGGGACACATCAGGGTGAGCAGCTTCTGGGGGTTGCATGCCTGTGTCAGACCTTCCCAGTGCCAGCAGCACGTCTGGCTTTCATGCCCTTGCTCCAAGCTTGGTGGTTTGAGCCGTGCAGAATGTGTGCAGGACCAGTTCTGGGCTTTGCTCGGCCACTGGCAGCGGGCTCGGCAGGACCTCATCATCCCTGTCATGGGGCTGAGCCCACCCTTGCACCCTGGGGAGAGGGGGCAAGGAGAGGCATGGGGTTTTAGCTTTTCTTTAGAAAATTAATCACACTTTAATTACAGTGAAACCTGGAGACATGGCAAAGGATTAAATGGATTATCTTCAAAGTAATTTGTTATCAAATATTTATCCTTCTGGGAAAGGAGATACAGCCTGAGAGATTCTGCGTTATCCATGCTGCTGGCCAAGGACATGCCGTGTCCTTCGTGCCTCCCCCTGCCCTCATCCCGCCCCAGCCCCCTTGGTGCAGGATCAAAATGCAGAGTGGGGTCCCTTGTCCCCTGGGGATGGTGGCTTTGAAGCCAGTGCTGTGTCAGGGCTTTGCCCCTGCAAGCCCATGACACTGCAGGAGGGGAGATACCAGTGCCTTACTGGTGGTCTCTGATCTGCGAGGTGACACAGCGGGGACAAGCAGCACTGCTCGCCAGCTCCGGCAGCAGGATGGATGCTCCCAGTCCTGCTCCCTGCCAGCACCTGGCTGCTGCCTGCATCCACAGCGGCAGGGAAGGGGCCGGGGGGCTGCAGCGGGCAGCAGCTCCATCGCTGCCAGAAGAGCCAGCGAGATGCGTGGTAAATCGGATTCAGCCTGAGCTCTTTATCCGTTCGGCAGACTGTGGGTTTAGTGCTTGGATGCTTCATTAACTAATAATAATGAGTCATTGTATTTGCCTTCTGGGCATTGTAAATGATCCAGTGTCAGGAGATGCCATGAGGACGTGGAATCGCAATGAGGCTGAAACGGGCTGAGCTTGGAGCGCAGATAAAACTGACGCAGACGTACCTTCGTGCTCCCCACCTGGGGACATGGCCCTGGGGAGGGGACGGCTGCGCGGGGATGGGGCCTTGCGGGGGCTTGCACCCAGCCGGGCTCGTGGCACCAGGGTGCTCCCACATGTGTTGGGACCTCTGTGATATTTCCCTCTTCCCCTCCGCTCACGTGCCTTGAACAGAAGCTATTCTCTCTGTTCCCTTCCCATTGATAAAAGGACTTTTTTAGCCAGCACTGCCCTGCAAGCAGCTCTCGCAGTCCCCCTCCGGTGCCGCACCTCGAGATGACACGCAAGCTGCATCGGGACGACCCAGTGTAGCACATCTTTGTATTTTCTGGTAAGGATAATTCCTTCTCTGGAGCAAAAGCAGAGTGATGTGCAGCATGCCAGAAATGTGCAGTCCCTGGCAAATAGATGTGTGCGTGCCAGTGGGGCAAGGAGAGTGGAGGGACCGACCACTGCTCGCAGACAGACATCCTCTGCCACCAGCACCACAGCCCGCACCCCTGCAGACAGCACCCATTTGCACCCCAGCTCCACATGCAGAGAGGGAGCACTCCCCTCTGGCCCCCAAAATCCTCTTGTGCACTGCAGTGAGTGCAGGGGAAGCATCCTTCTGGCCTCGATAAACATGTAGCCCCTTCCCCTGGGACAGGCGCCTGCAGTATATCTAGTTTGCCTCCAAAATCTGACCCCGAGAAGCTACAGATTAAACCAAAGGGGAAAAAAGAAATCAAGGTGAAAGCAATAAGGGAATAATGAAAAAAAGAAAAAGGGGGAAACAAGCTGGTGGGCTGACTGTGCAAAGAGCAGGAGCCGAGCGGAGGTCATTCTGGCTCACACATCAAGGGGCCAGCAAGCGTATCTCCTGCCAGGAGAGGCAACCACCAAGGGTCATCTTCTGCCTCAATTAACACGGGAAACTCCAACCCTTAAGAGCTTATGGGCTGGCAGAGCAGCGGTCCCTGTGCGTGTCACCATGTGCATGCTGCAGCCGCAGGTTGCCAGCAGGGCCAGGAGCCCGGGTGAGCCGGGGCTGTGCGGGGCGAGGGTCCCTGCGATGCTGTGAGCTGCTCGTAGCCTAGATTTCATCCTGGCCGCGTGCCCTTTGCTAACAGGTGTTGCATCAGTTTTGGGGGACACCCTCCAGTTCAGAGCTGGGGCCCAACAAGCGTGTGCTGGTGCAACGTGTGGTCACCTCCAGTAACTCGGACTCATCACCCCGTCACAGAACGAAGCAGCTTTGTTTGACAAGACATTGTTTTCCATAAACCATGTGGACTGGCATTAATTAGATTTCTATCCTTTAATTCTTTATTAATTGAATCTTACATCAGCTTCTCTTTTATTTTGCCTAGGATTAAAGCCAGGCTGAGCAGGCAGCACCGATCTGGGTCATCCCACATCCCTTCTCCGGGAGCCGACTCACCTTTACCACCCCCTTTACCTCCTGCAGCATCCCCGGCTCCAAGCTTCACTCTGGGCAAGGCACGGAGCAGAGGCACCCTGGCCTACCACTTCTCCAGTGTTTATTCCTGGCAGATGATATTTAATAAGGCCACATCATTAATGAACTAGAAAGTGCTTCAGCAGCCCGACGTGAGACAAATATAGCTGCCTGCTCATTTCCAAATACCAAACAGAAATATTTGCTGCCTGTTTCTGCCTGTTATGTATCATTATTAGCAATTTTGCCATCTCTATTAAGCATTTGTCTGTAATAATACAAACATAATTTTAAAAACTCCTTTCTCATTGCCCTTAGCCCTTCCAGGCATGGTTTTTCCCTAGCATTTTCATCTTGCTTTTTGCATTCTTAACATTTCACATCTTCCATAACATAACGACTGCTATCTAGTTTTCCTTGGCTATAAATACATTTTCCCATTATAATTGCTGCTTTCATTTCACCACCGAACCACAACAGCTTTACTTGTTTCCTTCTCTGACTCTGTAACCAGGCTTTTTCGTCCCTCTGTTTGACTCCGAAAGCTCCTTCCTAATTCCTAGCCATATATTTTTCCATCTGATTTTCTCCCCTCGCAGCCAGCTGCAGCATACGAGCCTTCCCAGGGATGCGATGGCTGTTTACACGTTCTACTCTCTCTTGCTCCAGGCAGGTTTATTCCCCGCTGTGGCAACGAGGTCTGCTGCAGGGAGGCACCCCGCTGCGCCTGAGCCCTGGTTTGGAGGGGGCTTCTCTGGCCACGTAGCCACAGTCGAGCCGGGCTCGCTCACTGCCCTCCCTTGTGCTCCTCCAGCAAACCAGGGGGATGGACCCCGACCCCCAGCGCCGTGACTCAGTTTCCCTTCCCGAGGGCGCCCGTTACACAACATCCCACCTTCGCTTGGCTGTGGGAGGTGAAGCAGCGAGAAAACTCCCACTGTGCTGCTGGAGATGGAAAAAAATAGGCAAGAGGGAGAATGTGTCAGCAGTTTCTCTGAGCAGCAGCATGAAGTGACTCCGGTTGTATTTTCTCCCGCGTGCAGATGCTCCGCACCCTGCCTGCGACCCTGCGTGGGGCGGGATGCTGCCGGCACAGATGGGCCGTGGGCTCCTGGTCCCTGTGAGGGGAGGCAGAAGCTGTTGCAGGGAGTCAAAAGCAGGCAGAGACCTGGAGGAAACACCCCGTGAGACCTCGTGTCTGCTGTGGATGTTGCCCGTCTCGCACCTGGGAGATGTCCGGCTGGGAAAGGGGATGGTGCTGCTCTACTGGGGCTGGGGCAGACATGTCAGGGTGTGGGAGAGTGGTGGGCATGTTGATGCCCCATCAGGTCCCCACGGTGGGAGCCCCGTATCGGCTCTCCTCCTGCAGGGATGCCCCAACACATGCTGGCTGCTCCATCGTGTTTCATCACCCAGAGCCCTGCTGTGGACAGGAATCCCTTCCTCAGGAATGGAGTGTTGCAATGCGAGGGCTCACCCATCCCTCTCGCTGCCACAATGCATCCACAGGCCAGCCCTGCAAAACAACTCCCGGGGCTGGGGGGCTGCTGCTGTGCTTTAAAGACCTTCCAGAGCTCCTCAAACCAATGTGGATGTTGAGGCAAAAATACCAGCCAGGCAGGGTGATGGGGAAATGGGAACACATGTGGGCTGGCAGACCCGGCTGGGTCATTCACAGAGCTGTAGCCAGGGTTAAACACTCTAAACACAGCCCCGTGGCAGAGCAGATTTGCATCCTCCATGTGCCATACCATTGCATCACCCCCAAAAGCCCTGCTGCAGCTGGCAATGGTGGCTGGTGCTGCTGCCTTCTCTTGAGCCTGCCATTAAAGCAGAGAAAATGAATCGCAACAGGCAGAGCATCACACACACCTCCCTCCTCGCCTGTGCTCCTTACCTGGGCCGATCTCCCAACCCCATGTCCCACTGCGCTAATTAAACCACAGTGCCCCCAAACTTGGGTTTTTTTCATTTGCCACATGAACCTGAGGACGTCTGCTCGGTTCAGCGAGGTGACGGCAGCTCCAGCCACCTCAGGGCTGGGTATGGCTGGGACCAATTTACCGATCAAGAAGAAAGCGAGTTTTGAGGCCGTGGCAGCATGGCGAGCGAGCAGGTCCCGCAGGACCAACTCGGTGAGCCAGAAGCGTCTGCGCCCCCGACATTGCCCCGGGGCTGGTTTCGGGGCTTGCTGCTGGAGTCTCCATCTTTGAAACGGCCATTTCCACCCATCTGCTGAGCAGGGGCTTAGGTCCGCCTCCCCCCGATGACGAGAGGGGAAGAAATCTCCAGGCAATGAGTTATTGCCACTTTGAACCTCCTTTTCTGACACAGAGTGTGCTTGCAGAGCTCGCCAGCCCTTTTGCTGTGCCTCCCCTTGCCCTTCATCGCCGGCGTCGACGCGGGGGAACAGCCCTTTCTCATTAGATGGGCTGCGATCTGTGAGCCCTGCGCTGGGTAACTGGCAGCAGAAGATGCCGTGCCAGGAGAATTGCAGGAATCGGCTTAGGGATAAAAGTCAAGACTGAGGAAGAGGTCCCAGCAGAAGCTGGTCCTTCCTCCAGGACATTTCCTTGTGTATGGATTAAAAGAGAAACAAAGTGGATTAAGGTCCCTGCAGCACGGTTCCCTCCTGCACCTCCAGGCATTTGCACCCGTGCAGAGCACTTGTGCTGGTGCTTGAGCAGCCCTTTGGCTGGAGGCAGGAGAGAGAAGACCCATGTGGGATGAATTTTTTGGGGAACAGAGGAGCCGATGGGACTGGACTCCCAGAAAGCAGCATCCACAATTGCCAGGGAGGAGATGGCCCAGCACTGCCCCAACAAAGTGAGGCAGAGCATCTTGTCTCCTCTGTCAAACCAAACAGATCACAAGTTTCTACGTTTTAATCACTTTTTCTGTGATCTCAGTATTTGCCTTTGGGTTTCTGAGCTTTTGGGCTTGTTTGCATCGTGATTTCCAGGCCTTCTCCGCAAGTGTGAAATCTAGACAGGTGCTCCCATTCCAAAGGAAAGCCGTGAGCCGGGGATAACCAGTGCTGGAGGAAGGCAGCAAACACCACAAGTCTGGTGGGAATTAGCAATTTCACAAAATATGACTTGTGAGCAAATGCACTGCTGGAAGCTGGCTGCAGCTCTCTCCGAGCCAGCTGCCTGCACAGCCTGCCTGCTGCCCAGCACGGGCAAGCACACACACACACATACAAGCACGCTTGGGTGAAGCAGGATTTGGATTTGTAGTCCCATATGGGCACTGCAGGAGCTGGCTGCCGAGATGTTGCAAAGTCAGCCTGGTGAGGAACCTCTCCCCAGCCAAACGCCAGCAGTGCCTGCCTTGATGCTCTGGGTGTTTTGCCAGCAAAGCCCCATCATTAAGCTCCTGCCCCATACAGGGTGTTGCAGGTTTGGGTTGACGATCCCATGGCAATCAGGAGGAGCCCTGGAAACACACAGCCGTCTGTCTGTCCTGCGAGACCGTGTTAGCTTTGATTGCTTGCAGTCAAGTGAGTGGATCGAAAGGAAAATATCAAGCGGCAATGATGGAGTGGCTGGGACTTGAATTTGTGTCACTGCACCCGTTCCCAGTGTGCAGGACTTCCTAAATTGGGGAAAAGCTACAGCGGGATGGGATGTCCCAGAGTGGGGGGGACCCCACTTTGCTCCCAGGGTGAAGGTGGGAGAGTTGGTCCCTGGGCACACAGATACTGTTGTGGTGCTGGGAATAGGGTCCATGTCTCCGTGGGGGACAGACTATCCTTCCTCGGGTGGCAAAATATCATCCAGGCTCCGCAGGCAGCACCCATGGCAGTCACAGGGCAGGTGGATGCACAGGGCTCAGGAGCTCGGGGGCAGGTGGGTGGAAAGGGGCAGAAGAGGGAACTGAGGCCCTAAAATGAAGCAGAAACACAAAGGAAAACTTTTATTCTGTCGTTTAGCTGGTAGAAGGTGACACTGGGCCTGTCACCCCCTTTCATTATGTCTCCAAGGCTTTTCATGCAAATTCAGGCAAACAATTTCTTGGTTCCCTTTTAGTGCTCCAGGAGGGCCGATTTCATTTCAGGAGCAGTGGGGAACAATAATCATCCTGAAGTGTCTTCCATCCTGAGAGACGCAGATAAGAGCCGCACAGTGGACTAACAGCTCTAATTTGACGTTTTCAGTTGATAGCTTTGCAGATGACAAAAATCAGGCACCATAAAAGGCTGGTAAACTCTGTAGTGGCAGAGTTACCCACTCCGGCGCATCCCTCCCACTCCCCTCCTCTACCCCAAGAGTGAGATGAAACCCTGTCCCTGAGTGCACCGCTGCCCATTGCCGTGGGGAGGTGGTTTCGGTGTGGATGGGGCAGGTTTAGCTGGTGGCTGAGCCATGGGGGAAGGAGCAGGACACAGCTGCGGAATGCAGGGAAATGCAGGTCAGCCTTGTAGATGCAGTCCTGTCCATTGGCATTGCTCCTCTTCTTGGGAGAAAATATCCTGGCCGTCTTCTACTATCTTTTTGGAGAAGTCCCTGACCATGTAGCCAAAGGGAAAGTGATCACTTTAGTGCTTTGAGATACCAGTTGCAGATTCCTGATGCAGTTGATGGAGCCAAGCAAGAAAAATCTTGCTTCAACAAACCTCTCTGAGGTATTTTCGAAGTCCCCTCTGCTGTCTGAGCCCATGCAAAATTTGCAAGCAGATGTCCTTGTCCCCACTAGCTGCATCCAGCCATGCGTGCTGCCAGCCCCCTCGGCTCACACAGGGATGCACAGGTTTGCCTTGCAGTAAATCCAGTCCCCTCTGTGGGGTCCCACCTGGGTGCCCAAGCCTTCGGTGGGTGCTGCTGTCATTTGGGAAAACGAGTGGTAAAGTGACAAAAAGTGGCTGTAAACTGATCCCCCCAGGGAGTCAGGCAGGGTCAGGCCCTGGGCTGGACCAGCGGAAAATGGAGCAGCAGAAACCTCAGCAGTCTGTCTAGCCCAGAGCCCTGCGTCCAGGCAGGACCAGCTCCACCTGCATCTCTCCAGAGACACACGCATCTGGTCTGTTCTTCACCGTGACAGCATGCCTGTCTTCTCCCTGTCCAACCCACCCCACGTTTCATTGCTGTCCTTAAAGGGTTTCCCTGATGTCTAACTCCAAATGTTCTTGCTGCTGTTTCAGCCAATCTCACCTCGTCATAACCAGCAGAGGATGAAGAGCCGACACCTCCCTTCCTTGCCATGACTTTTCCCATTATCACTTTGTTACAACCTGCTCTTTTTGAGCCTAAAGCCCAGTTTTCCCAGCCCGTTTTTGTGTTTTCTACCCCAACTTGGCCCTCCTGGCCCCTCTCTGCACCCTCCTGTGTCTAGTGAGGGTGGTCTTTGCCTCCATGAGTGCCCATGATGGGTATTAATCCCACTCCCAGGCAGACAGCAGCAGCCTGGAAAGCCACGCATCAAGGCTCGGTGGAGGATTCATTTCCCTTAGGTCCCTTTTTTCCTACTTTCCTCCTAAGATAAAAGGCAAGATTGAGTGACCGAGGCAGGTATGAATCCACCTGGGGCCATCTTCCGAGATTTAATTTCTGCCAGGCATGAAGTCTTGGGGAAAAAAAATGGGGAGAAAGGCACTGATTTCTCCCTGGTGCAAGCAGGAGTCCAGCTTGGCAGGCACACAGGGGTTTATTTGCATGAGGTTAAGCTGAGCTGCAGGCACTGGGGACAGCAGATAATTAAACTGGTGACACTGGGGCAGGTTGGGCAGGGCACGCTGCAGAGAGCACAGGTTTTGCTGATGCAAGGTTGCTCCTGCCAGCTGGAAAATGAAATCCCATCCCATGCTCAAGAATGTGATTTTGAAGCCAACTTTTGACCTGAATTGGGGAAAAATGTAATATCAGATTTTTTTTTCGTGGGAGGAGATATTCAGAGCGGGTGGAAAAAGCTTTAGGAGAGCTCAGTGGGGTTTCTTGGTTCAATGCGTGACTGCTCAACTGGTACCCATTAATTTTGTCTTCTCCCTGAAGGCAGAAATGGGACTAGGGCAATGTCTTCGGTTCTCCCATCCCTTCTCCCAGAGGAAACTCATAATTTTTCATCAATCTTGAAATATTCCCAAAGGAAAAATTTTCATTTTTATGAGAGTGCCATACTCAGCCAGCAAACTGGTCTCCCGGGAAATTCCTACCTGGTTTTAAATTCACCTCACTCTCCTGGGCTTCAATTGCTTTCTGCCTCTTTTTTTATTATTATTATTTTGACTACAGGCTGCTGAGGACAGGCATTGTTCCTCCTGGAGCTGCTATCAGTCTCATGTGGGACGAAGGACAGAGATGCCCAGGTCAGCCTGAGTCCTCCAGCAGTTTGGGAAAGATGAATGCTGAGCTGTGCCTCCGCCAAAGGTTTCTTTTACCAGCATCTGCAGCTCTGCTTCAGTCCCACATCCTTGCCCCTTTTTTTTTGATTGCCCCTTTTTTTTTGATTGCTGATAGCAAGCACCCCTTTGAGCATCTCATCTCTCTGCTAACTCCTCCCGTCGAGTACACTCTCCCTTCTAAAGCTGGAAATGTCATTTTCCTGTAATTTCTCCCTGCTTAACAGATTGGGTTTGGGTTGCATTGCACCAGCCCAGCCTGGCTCTGGTCCTGCAGCAGCTGTGTCCTGCAGATGCCTGGCATGGGGAGGAGATGGCCTCGGCTGCATTCCATCAGCATCCCTCGCTGCCGCCTCACATCACCCAGCACCAGCAAAGCCCAGCCCCCTCTTCCTCTGACATTTGTTGTGGCTCTGCCAAAGAAACCAGCCCGATTTGCCTTGTCCCTTGCAGGGAAACCACACAAGATTTCTCATTGTGTTCCCAAATATAATGGGATAATGTCTTGCTGGCTTGGCTGGCTGCAATTCCGGGGAGGGAGGCTTTGCTAATGCAGTGATAATGCCTTGTTGATGTAGGTTATGTGTCACCAGTGAATCTCGGATGAGTATCATTATTTTTATTTTCCATAGGCAGATTTCACAGGAAGGAATCACTAGAGATCACCCCTCTCAGCTCTGGGGCAGGACCAGTTTCTCCCAATGCCATTTCTGATAGATATTTGTCTCCCCTGCTCTTAATCCCTTCCATCTATCCTGCCCTTGGAGCTGGGATGCACATCCCATCATCTCCCCTCAACCTCCTCTGCTCCAGGTTGAGCCCTTTTGTTTTTCCCTTGCCCAGGGGCTGTGGGCAAGTGTCTCCAGCCCTCCAAGGCCGTGTGTGTCCCTGCACTGGTTTCTAACAGCCCTTGGCCGCCAGGAAGCCCTGGACGCCAGGGCATGGGCGATGCTTTGCCCTGCTGCCAGCCTGAGGAGCTTCTGATGATGGATGGCCATGAAAGTCCGTGGTGACCATCCCCAGAGGTTTATAATGTCCCTGAAGGTCCAGCGCTCTGGCGATGCAAAGATCAAGGGTCTGAACCCACCGCCTCGGCCGTGCCTCTGGGGCTGGCTTCGGAGCAAAGCGCTGCTCAGCCGATCACTGCGTCCTGGCTTGCGTTTGCTTCAGTTTGCCACAGCTTGGCCCCAGCCCCACGCAGAGCCAAGCGATTCACAGCCTGGCTGGGCTTTAGGAGCACGTAAAGCGTGAACAAACTCAGCTTTTTCTTTAATTTTCCTTGAAGACTGGCGACAATTCGGCTGCATTGTTTTGTATTGGTTTTGCTTCTGCACAGGACCCCAGGGAATTAGTGGTGAGTCCGTGGGAGTGGACAGGGCACTTAAATGTGGGCAATAATGCTGCTGAAGTATTTACACTGCCCAATGAGCAATTTCTCATCTTGCCAGAGGGCAGATTCAGCCCTGCCATGCCCTGGCTGCTGCTATGGGAAAGGCTTTCTACGCCGAGGCAGTTGGATCCTCTAGAAATTCCTCCTTCCTTTTTTTTTTTTTTTGAGTGGCAAGGAGGGCGATGTTGGTGCAAGAAGTGGCACTGGAGAGAGCAGAGCTCAGGGAAGCCCACGAGGAGGTTGGGCAAAGCATCCCCATCCTATACGGGGTCGGCCCTGCCTGCACGCTGCCTGCCAGGTGGCTGTGCCACTCGTGTAAAACCCCCGGTGATTCCTCCATAGTCTTTTCCAGGGAAGGACTTGCAAGATAATGATCTTGTAATTGCTAAGCTAAAGCACAGATCTAGGAAAGGCACCCTTGTAAGGGACACCTCCATCTCTGCACTTGTCTTAGCGCTATCATGGACCACATTGCAACTGGGATTTTTTGCTTGAGGGGAAAAAAATCCAGTATTTGGCCAAACGTGTGGGGCAATATTTGCAAAGTGTATGCAAAAGTATTGAAATGTCCTCATCTCTGCAAATTGTCAGAGATGAGGGTGTGAAAAGGGAGCTGTTGGCCCTTGTCCTTCCTTGAGAGATGCTGAAGGAGCAAATCCATGGTACCGGCATCCCTTCATCCTTCAGTGCCCGCTCCGGGACTCCAGCTAAAGGAAATCACAAGACTCAAGTGTTAACTCCACAAAATGAAGGGGGAGAAGATTTTTGCTGGATCTTTATCCTCACACTCTTGCTGGGTGGGTGGACGGGCTGGCGGGGTTTTTAACGAGTGAATCTCATTAGCCCACTTAAGGTAAAACACGGTCGATGCTGTGTTTTGAGTGCCCTGCTTCTGAGACGGGGCTGGATCAGGAATCAGCCTGCAAAGGCTGCTGGCTGCCTGGCGGGGGCTTTCCAAAATTCTCACCACGATCTCAGCTGAAGGGTGCTCTTTGCTCTCCCTTCATCACAAAACCGCAGGAAGGTTCATCCCCGCTGGCCTCTGGGGATCCCTCAGCCTCTGTGGCTGCTGCCCTCAAAATCACAGCGCCAAATTCACGGCCAGGCAGAGCCTTTGCTTCCTCGGCCGTGGGGCAGCTCCTCCCAGAGCAGCTCGGGTACACACTGGGGCTGGCTCACATCTTCCCTACCTGAGACCTGAGTTTGGCATTATTAAGAAATAACACCCTGGTTCTTCTTATCCATTTTCCAATTTATAGCTCCTGGCTTTGCTGCAGCTCTCAGCTGCTTTCTCAGTCCCCAGCCGGTCGTTCAAGACTGCTGCATTAGTCCTTAGCCTTCCAACCGAGGATGTTTTTTGCCGTTGTCCCCCATAAGAAGGGCTTTGCCCAAGCTGGTGTTAATGGATGACAGCAGAAATATCTCAGAAGACTTTTAAAACCCTGCTGTTCTTGAAACTTTTATTTAGCTACAACAGCTCCTGTGTGATCACTGCTTGGGTTGCTTGAACAAGAGCTGGAGACTAATGTGGGCTGCATCTCTTGGGGACCACCAAAGCCAGAGAGAAAGGTCAGCAGGGGTAGTGACAAAAGTGATGATCTTGCTAAGAAAAGCTGTAACAGAAAACCCAGAGCTGTCCATAAATCCCATCATCTCGTTATGCTACTGAGCAAAAAACAAAACCAAGATAAAAAAAAATCACAAAAAATACCCTGCTGTAAAGCCTGTATATCATAAAACTCAAGACATAAAAATAATAATAAAGCTGCAGGAAAATCTGGAGGCACAAGCTCTGACCGAGCAATAACGGACCATCCAAAGCATGTTGCGGGCAGGAGAAGGCAGCCAGTGAGGTCTCACCGCCAGGCTGCAGAGTCTGACCTGCAAAACTTGTTCTTCGGTATTTTCAGCTAATTAAAATTCCTTGGACCAGGGAATAATCATGTGCATTATGAAACGGTTCCCCCCTGCTAATATTTTAATTGCCAGCCGCTCCCTGCTCAGGGTGGGGAAAGGGGAATAGGAAGTTGAGAAGTCGAAGCGAATCATCCGAAGGAACAGATGGAGCGAGGAGGGGACCGGGCAGGGATTAGCACTCTGCACACGCCTCCACGCATGCACACACACACACACACTCGGGCACAGCAGGGCTTCTCTCTCAGCACGGCGAGAAGAAACCAGTTCAAACAACAGGTCTTGCATTAATATCTCATTCTCTATAAATAAATCAATAAAGGGAGCGCTGTTTTGCTGCTCTCCTCTGAGTCACTTAGGAGCCCCGTGATGCTTTAGGTCCTGCTTCATCCCTGCGCTTTCCCTCTCCGGTTGGAGGTTAGTGGGAAGGGGCCATCACAGCCCCCCCTCTTGCACGGGCTGGCAGTGGCTGCGGGCATGACGCAGCCCCCTCTGAGCCCCCCCAGAGCTCTGCAGGTGCCCCATGCTCTTTCAGGGGAGCAGCATCGCAGCCCCGAGGAGCAGCCTGGCTCGGGAGAGGGTCACCCCCAAACAAGGAGCCTCTGCCCAGAGGTTTGAGACTGTTGCCGTTTGTTTATAGCATCGGTGCTTTAGAGTAATGGAGCCAAAAAGGAGGGTTTTAAGCCTGTTTCTAAGTTTCTTAGAAATAAATGACTTGGAAAAAATATTGGGGGGCTGGAGGAAAGTGCTGCTGTGTATTTCCATAGAGGCTGTAGAGGGAACTGGAATGGTCCTGTGGGAATAGGGCAGCACCATCCAGGATGCTAGGATCCTGCATCCAGGGTCGCCGCATCCCAACATGTAGGCTGTAAAACCAAAGAGGGTTTTGGCAAACGATGAAGGGGCTAATTAAGAGCCTCTAAAGATGAAAATGTCATTTGACAAACTGCAGCGTGGGGCCGAGAGCAATTCCCGCTGCACGGCTGCAAAACAGCTGGGCTTTGGATGGCTCTGCCTCCGGTTGCTTTGTAAATTTAATAGGATACTCAAGAGAGCGTGGATGGGAAACCCAAAAGTTGCTTTGCCTTTTCTCCATATGTGCTTGCAGGCTCCCTGTCATTTTTGCAGCATTTGCTCTTTTTTTCCCACAGCTTACGTCTTATTGAGGTAATATGATCTAAAGCACCGAGGCTCTGATGGACTGGGGCTCTGTGCAGAGAAATGCCATGTAATGCCTCCCAGGGTGGATGCTGGCAGATAATACACTAGAACAAGAAGTTCAGGTGGTTTGAGATAAATCGCGTGTGCTGGGTTTTAATGCATATGCAGAGCTGCTCTGGTTTTTGACGAAGGCAAGAAACTAGCATTTCTGAGTCTGCAGCTCAGGACAACAAAAATTACCTACAACAAAAATTATTAATATAACCTACAGGAAGCTGGTGTGTGTGGCTGTACCATCAGCACGGTGTCCCACACCGGGGGATTTCTGCTTTCTTGGAGGATTTGCTCAGGTGTCCAGAGCTGAGGAGCTGTTCAAGGCAAAAGCAGTTTTGCCTGGTGATGGACCAGCCACTGAGCCGGGTGTGAGCTCTGCCAGGAGCAGCATTACAGGGGTGTGCTTGTCCCAGAGCGACAAGAGCCAGCCCTCCTTGTCCTCTCCCTCGTGTCTCAGCTTATGGCAGGTCATCTGAAAGCATGTCAGCTCTTGTAAAGTAAAGAAACCCATCACCCTTCTCAAACCAATGGGGCTGTGCAGCAAACACTGCAATTCCCAATACCTTCCGGGGACCTCACCGCAAACCCCTTGTCTCACTGGGTGTCCTTGTTCTGGCTCTCCATGTTTGGCATCCCTTTGATCCCTGGTGCACACAAATATTGTGTGCCATCCCTCCTCAAATCCAGGCTTATCTTGCAATTAGCAGGAGGTGGCAGGGAAGTGGTGTCTTGACACAACATTTCAAGGTGAGGGCTTTGGGAAGACCGCACTGCTGTGTGCAGAAAGCCCTTCAGGGTAGAAAAAGTGGTAAGAAGAAAAGCAAAGCCAAATGAGAGGGAATTCAATGGGGGAAGTGCTGCTGCTCATGGCCTGCTTGAGCAATTTGATCTTGCCCTGTCCTGAGCCCAACCTCGACTCCTCTCCTGCCTGTCCTGGGGGAGGCCACCAGCTCTCCCTCCCTCTCCCTGACACGAGGATGCTGTTAGTGAGCTGGGACATCCCAGTGTGCTCTCCTTGGAGTGAGGAGCCGTCGTGGTGCTGTGGGACACAAGTGACAGCCCCGGGGCTCTTGGTGCACACTTCAGATCCCCCAGGCGTGAAACTGTGAGCGTGCAGCATCACCGGCATGACCCGGACCGAGTCCTGTCTCACCTCTGCCACTGTTGTTAGTGCTCTGTGGCTGCGGTGGCTCCGCATCCTCCTCTGGGATGCTCTAATTGCTGCCGCCAGTCACAGAAACTGTCAGCCGGGAAGAGATCAATGCTCCCTCCCTCCCAGCGTCTCCAAAGCAGCTGATGCCACAGCCGCTCTGTCCTTTAGTGCACCTAATCACACAAAGTGCTGCTGGGGGACATGGTTCCTGCTGCTGCCCATCTCCCGCCCTGCAACACGAGGAGAAAACCCCCTCTGATATTGCTCCTACCTCCAGTATCCACAGAGGCTGCCCTGATGGCACGTTCTCTGGCCGCAGGCACCCACTCGCTTGCAGCACGTGCATGGCTCTTGTACCCGAGTCCCAAGTGTGAGCTGAGCCCTTGAGCGTCTAATTTTTAATAAATCAAGGTACTGTTTGCTTTTGGGAGACCCTCCAGCCCGAGCCTCCCCCCTCTCCCCTTGCTGCCTGCACGTTTCATTAGGCAGCGGGTTGCAAAGGCTGCTGAGAGTACCGAGGACACCCCGCAGGGCACTGGGGCAGGCGAGCGGGGCTGGAGGCAGCTGCCCAGTGCCAAGTGGGGTCTGCGGGGTGCTCCCACGTGTCATAAGACCCTGTTTCACCCGTGGGATAAATGAGCAGTGGGTTTTATCTGGATGCTCATGGTGACCAGCCTGGCACTTGCTCATCAGCTCGTTACGTCCCTGCCCTGCAGCCATTGCTCCCAGCAAAACTCCTGCTCCTGCCTCTGCCCAGCTGGAGCCTTCTCCTGCTTTGGGGACTGCAGGACAATTTGCAGCTTAAATAACTCAAACACGTCCTCGGGACGAGGTCATGGCACCAATCTACAAAAGGAGCTCAGGAGTTTTTGTGTGCTTTTTAGTCCGCTTCTAGATAGAGCTCAGGGTGTCCCGGCAGGCACTCGCGTGGCTGGAGCGGTGCTGGTGTGAGAGGGGTGCTGGGACACAAATGTGGGCTGAGAAGTGGCTCCAGTATGTGGGTCTTGGTCCCACTGGTGGGAAATTGGCCCTGGGCAAACCAAATGCACTGCACTGGTGCTCGCCTCGAACTCAGGATAAATCCTGGCTACTGACCCTAAAGTCTTTAAACGCATAAACAACTGATATCCCCTGGTCTTCCTCTCTTCTCTGGCTCCCAAATACCTCCGGAGTGCAGGAGAGAAGGGCTGTGCTCTACCTATAGCAGAATCCACTATGGTGATTAGCTCTGTGATTAGTGCATTACGCTCCGTTAGGAGCAGGTAAGTGCTTTCAATGGCACCATTAGGATTTGCAACCCGATGGCTGCTGCCCTGGGATGCAGAGTGGGAGTGCGGGGAGCTCTCTCCTCTCCTCTCCTCTCCTCTCCTCTCCTCTCCTCTCCTCTCCTCTCCTCTCCTCTCCTCTCCTCTCCTCTCTCCTCTCCTCTCCTCTCCTCTCCTCTCTCTCCTCTCCTCTCCTCTCCTCTCCTCTCCTCTCCTCTCCTCTCCTCTCCTCTCCTCTCCTCTCCTCTCCTCTCCTCTCCTCTCCTCTCCTCTCCTCTCCTCTCCTCTCCTCTCCTCACCACGAGGGGAGGGTGGCTGCTAAGGGCACACCGTTTACCACAGCCAAATATTGATAGGCTTATAACTCATGGCTGGTGGAGCACAGCACAGTCCTAGCATGTTACAAGGCGATCAATAATAAGTAGAAATTAATGCAGTGGAAATGATGGATTCAGAGTCAATTCGGAGTGTGGCTGCGGGCTGTCAGTGTCGCTTGGTCTCATGGGGATGGCAGGGCAGGTTGTGGGTCACAAGTGGCTCCCAGGGCATTTCCCTGCATCTCCCTGGGCTCTGAGATGTGCACATCATCTTGGCTGAGCCTTCCCAGGAGCCTGGGGGCATCTGCCCTGGATGATAAAGGTGAAATGAATCGCCACCTTGAGGCACCTCGCGCCAGGCTCCCAGGCAGAAAAGCAAAGCTCCTTATGGATTGGAGGTAAAATTCAGACCCTCTTAATACTTTTTTAGGAGCGAATGGCTGCAGCCCAGCATGGGCAGAGCAGCCTTGCTCTGGCAGCAGGACCTTTGCTGATCTTTCCCTGGATCATGGCACAGCCTCGGCCACGGTGGCTGTGCTCCTCCACCTTGCTGCAGCCCTCGGGCATGGCCAGACGAGTCCTGGCCCTGCGCTGTGCTGAGCAGGGGGAAAAGCAGCAGTGTTTCCTCTCCTGCAGCCATGGGCACTAAATGTCACCCTAATAATCAAATGGCTTTTCATCCCTGTAAACCATGTCCTACTAATGCTTCCTGCAGACACAGCCCAGAACCCATCCTCTCCCACCTCACTCATTTTCCACTTAGTCTGCCCCTTTATTGCCTAATAAATGGCGTCTGATTCAATCCTGTCATCTGCCTGTGAAACTGCCGTGGCTACAGTCCTCCCCCAGGGTAGGCACTGTCCCCGGCTTGCCTGGGCTCCTGCCCCCTAAGTCCTGCAGGAGCAGCGCTGCTGAGGGGGGACGGGGCCGAGCGGAGGGGCTGGAGCCCCACAGAATGCTCCTGGGTCCCTCCATCGAGGAGTTCAGAGAGCTCTTCGATGGCCAAGTCCTTGCACCAGAGGAGGAGTTTTGGAGTGAGCCATGAGCAGGAGATGACCTTTCTCAGCACAGTATTACTTTATCTGTATGGCCAAGTCCACAGTGCAAAATGAAGCCACATTTTGGCCATTCAGCCAAAAGCAGCGAGCGATGGGCACCAAGGGGAACAGGGGCCATGGGCACTGTGTGACAATTCAGGAGACCTCAGCTCCAGACCGGGCCAGGGGCTCTCTGCGGTAGTTAGTGGCTTCAGAGCTCCAGGAAGGGTTGAGGATGGCACTGCATGGGCTGTGGTACGGGCACACACCCAGACGTGGTCCCTGCCTCTGAGCTACCGACTGCCACGGGCACTCTCCTGGGAGGCACAGGGAGGCAAGGGTGCAGCACCCACAACGCAAGTGTCTGCGCCTTTCCCTGGCCAGCGTTTGCCAGCGTTGCTGTCATCTAAATAGCAGTTTTGGTCTCTCCCCCATCAAAGAGAGATCCCTCCAGCAACATTTGCAGCAAGCAGAGCCAGAGGGTCACATATTTTCGGCAGCTGCTGCGATGAGGAGTCTGCAAAATGCTCCCTCCGTCGTCTGCCGTGGTGAACCTGCTGGCTCCAAATGTCACCCGTGAGCCGGAGAGAGCGGCGGCTCCTTTGGCAGGCTGAGCCCATCCTCCCGCCCTTAATTGTAGTGAACACGAAATCTCGGCAGGGCTGCCAAGGAAAAAGCTCCAAATCACAAATACCTGCCATTATAGTAAGATGGCCAAGCAAACAGCTTCTTGCATCAGTGCTGCCTTTTAAATATTCTCAGCTGGGGGCTGATGCAGCTTCTCTGAGTTTGTCTTTCAAGAGAGAAAACGAATCCATTTTTATCTTAAACAGCAAAATCTTGGTCACTGCCCAGCTTTACCACTTGCTTGTCGACTCAGACACCTTTGGCATGATGAATGCTTTAGCCAGGGAGTGAGAAAAGTGCTTATTTTTCGTGGGAAGGGTGGGCGGGTGCCTTGTTCCCATCCCAGCTCCCCACACAGCCCTTCCCAGCGTGTGCTGGTGTGCACATCGCTCTCATCAGCTCAGCAGCAGCACAGTGGCGAGGTTCTCCGAACACTTTAGTGCATAATAGGACTGGTTCAATAATCCCATTACAGTCTGTCTTCAGGATGCCAGGACTAATTGGCAGGCGCTGGGACCTTCATCCCCAGCTGGAATTTTATTGCTCATCACAATTAACCGTGATGCTAAAGTCTCTCGGCCGCACATGTGCCATTAGCTCAGTCTGGAGCTGTGTCCTCGCTGGGCACTTTCAGGACCCCACTGCCTCCTGTCCCCAGCCTCTGGCAGGGAAAGTACACGGTTATGGCTGCAGCTGATTTGCCCTTACTTTGTGCCGTTTGCAGCTAAATAGGAGCTGCTTGCTACATGGAACGCTGGCTGGAACCTGCCGTGCTGGTGGCGCTGGGGAAGCCAAGGACAGCCCCAGCCTGGCGCCTGGCCGTGGCTGTGGGACAGGGATGAGCGGCCTGAGCTGGCACTGCCAGTCCGAGGGGCCGCGGGAGGGGCTGCCATTAGGCTGAGCCTTTGCTGCTCTGGTCACATCTCTCTATCGCAGCTCTTGGCTTCAGCAAACTGCCCCTTCTCAACAGAGCACTTGACATGTGCTTCAGTTTGGAATGTGGGCAGAGGCTCAGCTCACTCCAGTGCTATGGGCACATTTGTTTAAGTGTGGGGTTTGGTTTTTTTTCCTGATCTAAAGCTGTTAAACAGCCTTTCCAGCTCGTCCTGGCGGCTTGTTTTCAGCTGCTCTGGAATGTGCCATTTCTAGGGTGGGAGAGAGCAGAGGGCTGAGGACAGACTCTGATAACGCAGCTGGTGACAGTTTTATTTCCTTTTAAGCAATTGAGACTTCAGAGACTCTGCTCCCACTGTGGCACTTTGTAGTGATGAGGAGTAAACTCTTTGCCTCTGCATTCATGTTTCCCATCCTCATATGTGACTTAGATCCCAGTGCCACGGGCTGAGGCTTTGAAAGCACACAAATCTCCTCCCACAGTGCGCCCTTCAGCCAGAGACTTATTACCAGAAGATACTGTGAATGCCTAAACTTTGCAAGCCTTCAGACAGTGATTAGACAAATTGTAGGAAGAAAAAAAAATCCATCAAGAGCTATTAGGCACCGAGACAAGCTCTGGGACCCAGATGGGCGGACACCAGGGAAGTGTCCCTCAAGTCTGCCTGATCCCTCCTGCTCTCTCCATCACACCCGCTCTTGGCCAGGACCAGTGTTGGGATGCTGGGCTGAAGGGGCCCTTGGCCTGGCCCAGACGTGCTGATCTGGGGCTCCATCTCCTCTCCTCTCCTCTCCTCTCCTCTCCTCTCCTCTCCTCTCCTCTCCTCTCCTCTCCTCTCCTCTCCTCTCTGCATTCACAGGGGGTTATTGCAGGGTCTCCATGCTGTGCAGGGCTTTCTTTGCCATTAGCTTCTGGAGTTCTTTTAATCAAGAGCTGATATCTATCCACGTTGGAGTAGGACGGCAGGAGTATCTGGAGTGCCGCAAAGAAGCCTTTGGGATGAGGATCCGTCATGGAGTCAAACAGGGGAAAGAAAAGGGTGGTGCTTCAGACAAAAAATTGTTGAAAAGAGGAGCAAAAGGAGGCTGGAAGAGATTTGGTTTTCACAGCTGAGGCTGGTGTGCGGGAGTGACAAAGCCTGAAAGCCCACAGGATGCAGCCGGGGAGGGCTGTGCCGTCGGGCTGCACCAGCTGCACCAGCGGCTGGCTGGGGCTGGGCTTCAGCTGCCGCCGGAGAAACCTCACCACAGGAACAATGGCTTTTGTGTTAAACGTGGGCTACAGAATCAGGTATCCACTGAGCAGCAACCTAAAGTAAATTGCAGTCCTCTCTTCATTGCTTTTTAGGATGGATAAAACCCTGTTTTAGTCCATTTATGCCAGCTATGGCTGTTAGTCAAATTAAACCCTCCCTTGAACTCATTCTTTCTGGCTCCAGGTCACGCTCTCTTGGTTTCGAGCCCATCACCCTGCCCCACCGGCACCTCGCAGCGCAGCGAGATGCTGTGCCCAAACCCATGCCTGGCAGCGTGCCGTGGCCCCAGCGTGCCTGACCCCTCTTTGGTACCTGGCTCCTGTAGCTCCCCCCCTGCCTGTGCCCGCCCCAGGGCTGCCCGCCAGCACACATGCCTGTATTACTTTTTTCCAAATAACCGAACCACCCTCACTCTCCCACTCCTGTGTCCGTCATCTTTTGGAGGATGAGATCCCAGTTGTGCGGATGCCCGTCTGGTTCATCGCCTCCTCCCTGCCCAGCTGGGAAATGCTGCTGGCTTTGAGCTGCCTGCCCCTGCCCGCACGCCGGGAGGGGACCCGGGGATGGGGAGAGGCGAGCGTTCGGCTCCTGCCTCCTTGGTTGGTTTTGAGCTTTGATTCCAGCATAGAGCTGCGCGTTGGGGCAGTATTTCATGCTTGCCAGTGTCGGCTGATAAACCTTTGATTTTCACTTCTGGGAATAATAGCACAGTAATGAATTATATTCACAAGAATAACTGTAATAGTCATAAAACTGCAAATAGAAGAAAACTGTAAATCAGTCACCCCCTTGTAATGTGCTTACTTCATCTGAATCACCCTCCCTGGGCAGATTATCAATTTTATTTGGCTTTTCCATCCTAAACTTTTATTAAGTGGGGTGCCTCATGCGTAAAGATACCAAGCACAAGCCATATGTTCCAGGGATTTATCTGTTTATTTTGCCTTCCTTCCCTCCCTTTCCCCTCCTGCTCGTGGCTCTCGGGACCTGCAGGCGGCTGATGTTGGACCGTAAAAGACACATGTCCCCAGTGTCACTTAACCTTTATTATGCAAAAAAAATAAGCTGCCGGGTGATGCACAGGCCTTCCTCTGTGCTGTGCAGAATTAGCCAGACCCTGCAGCACATTTAGACTTCCATGTAATTAAAATAGAAAGCCATTAGCATAGCTCCAGGGTAATCAAGGGGCCACTTCCTAGACCCCAGCGTGTCCTGGGCTGCAGCACGAAGATGCTGCTGCTCCCAGTCGATGGCACGATGCTCGCCCCGAGCCCTGCGAGTAAACCGGGGCAGGCTCTGGGCACGGGGAGGGGTGCGAGGGCAGCTGGGGCAGCATCAGGGAAAGGACGGTGACAATTTACCGCTGCGCTGCTGAGACTGAGCACAGACGGAGAACGTGGTTTTGAAGGCAGAGCCGCGGCACCAAGCGCTACCGGGTGTCTCTGCCTCAGCGCTCGCCGTGCTTTTGCCTGGCCACGGAGGGATGCAGCAGCAGGGAAGATCTTCTGGGCCCAAGCATCTTCTCTTGCTGGATACAGCATGGTAATCTTTAGCAAAGTCCCCATCTTTTCTCTTTTTATTGGAGAATCATATAAAAAAATCCCTTTTTGTTTCTCTCACAGCTGCCAGCCCATGCCCTTTTCCATGTTTCCTATCAGAAATCCACTGGTTGCAGTTGTGTTCAAGGGGTGCAAGGCTGGCATGAGAGCAACGCTGAATCAACGCTGATGCGAAAGGCATCAGAGCAGCCAAATGAGGTGGGGGAAAGGTGCAAATTACAGTCAGCAAATGCAGCTGTTGGGTTTGGTGACCTTTTTGAAGGCGAGGAGCAAGCTGGAGTGGAGTTTGCTTCAGCTGGATGTGAACTTGCCAGGGCCTGCACGGTATTTCATGGCTTTTGGAAACACCAGCTGCAATTTTCCATCATAACGCAGCAGGGAAAAAGGGAAAAACCACAGACCATGTGATTTACGAAATGCTTCTCTTGGATATTTCCATCTGTGAGCTGAAATTGTTAAGTAATGTAGAAACCCTGAATTGTTGCTCCAACTACTCCCATTGAGTGTGCTTTCACCATGATTTTTCATGCAAATCCAGCTTCTCCTCCCCTGTGCCCAGCAGCCTCCGGCACTGCATCCAGCCGTGGCTGTCTCCGGCCATGCCTCCTGCCCAGCAGCAGGTTGGTTTTGTGGCTCATGATGGTCAGCACATTTTGGCTAATTAATGATGGCTAATGGAGCTGAGCCCATCTGCCCCCATCGAGGACTCCTGGCCAGCCTCTTTACAGCTTAGCAGGACCTGAAACACATCTGTTGAGTGAAGGATGTGCTGGAGATGAACCTTTTCTGCTCTGGCAAGTAGTTCCTTGCAAGTCTTAGGCTGTTTTCCTGAGCAACAGGGTCTTGGCAAGCGCTTCGGCTGTGTGTGTGTGTTAGTGCAAGCGCCATCTTCGTGGGCTTGTCCTCCTGGCATTGCACACATGGACATCACCTGGGTTTTCATTAGTGCAGGCTCGGGGGTGACCAGAGAGGGGTCTGGGGGTTTTGCCTAGCTCCCCCATTCCTGCTTGCATCGCTTCTGCCGAGGGCCTGGGCCTGGGCCAGTCTTGTAGTGTGGTTTTCCCAGTTTCCCTGGAGAAGATCGCAGTTTGAGCCTGGAGATGTCCCAGCTCACCAGCCCTTCTCCGGCTGCCACTGGATTCAGTCGGGCTTTTCCAGAGCTCCTGTTTGGCCTCATCTAAGGAAAACCAGAGCCCGCCAGGCGTGTGCCGTCAGGAAGGCTCCAGCCCTGCTGTGCAGCTCAAACTGTTACTGACTTCGGCAGAGCTGGAAAACAGACTGAAAAAATCCGAACTGCAGAGGTGACTGAGCTGGGGCGTGGGTGGAGGACAGGCAGAGAGCGCAGTTATGGCTGTGACTCATGCAGGTGCTTCACTCAGCACCCAACGCATGGTGTTATCCCGCACCTATGCAATCAAAGAAAGAGGTTTGTCGGGGGAAAATGAACTGTCACTGGAGTAGGGAGAAGGGACTACAATGAGGCCGGAGTGGGAAAGGCTGGAGACACCACAGCGTCTGCTGGAGGTTCAGCCCAAGAGATGCTCCCCAGAGAGGGTCTCGCTTGCAGGCTGCAGGTAATGGGTTGGCATGGGCTCTCCAGTCCTCTATTTCCAGAGGTCCCAGAGGCTGGGGGAGCCCGGGGTGACAAGCACAGGAGCAGAAAAGCCCTTGTGGGATCCCTGTGGGCTGTGCGACCTGCCCTTGTTCCTCCAAGGAGGGCTGCGGGAGCAGGTTGCTGCTTGTGCTGCTTGGCAGCTCTGCGAGCCAGAGCAGAGTCACGTTTGGAAGGAGGAGGGGAGGGAACCTCATAGGAACTGGATTTTAAAGGCAAGTCCGAAGTTCAAAAGTAGCTGCAATTTGAACAGAAATCTGCTCTTTGCAGCCAATTAGCAAGGCTGCGAAAGCAGCAGGAGCATCTCTTGTTTTGACACCGTTAAAAAGGCACGGAAACTAAACAGTGAGGATTGAACATGCCACCCATGCGAGCTGTCACTCTGGCATCGGCTACCCAGCACCAAGCCGATCTGCTGGCGGCCGCAGCAGTGTGGCAGGTCCCAGGGACTGGCGGGGTTCCAGCCTGCCTGCCAGAGCCAGCATCCCTGCCCTGCCCTGCTTGCTGGGGTGGTGCCGGCAGGAGAAAACCACACATTTTTGGTTAACCCCAGCCAAAGCAATTTTGTATGCAAGGGTCTGTGTTTATACCACACGGTCCCCTATTTTTCTTCTTGGGTTGAAGGTTTTCTTGGGTGGAAGGGTCTGGTTTGGGCTGTCTGTGCTGTGGAGGGGGCCAGCACAGCAGGGATGCTCTGGCTGCCTGGCTCTGCTTCCTCGAACAGATGAGTTTGCAGCTGTTTCACTCTCCCAGCAGAGTGAATCGACGGGTCTGGCTCCAAACTCATTTAGCAGACTTGGTCTTCAGAGAGTCAGACAGACCTAGCACAGCATCCAGGGCACAGCCGAGGCAGCGCAGGTGAGGGAGACCCTTCCCAAGGGAGGGTGAACCCTCCCACCTGGGGAGGGGATTCCCTGCGTGCAGGGCGAGGGATGCTCCATTGTCCTGAGGATGCACGAAACAGGTCCTCAGGCGATTTCTTGGGCCTGTGAAATACTGAGGCTCCCAGAGAGACAGATTTTGCTTCTCTCCTGACTAATGAACAGTGAAAGACTCCATGTCTGGTGTCTGGGGCTCACGCACACACACAGAGTCCCCCTGGGACCTGCTCGTATCAAAAGCCTCTTGGTGCAATTCCCTCATGGTTTCCTAGTGAAAAGAGGCTGATCTGATACTACAGTGCAGGTGTGTCCATTGGTATGGGGCTCCAGGGGCCCCTTGTCCCAGCTAAGGCAAGAGGAGGGTCTCCAGACACTTGTCGCACATGGCATGGACAGAAGCAAGCAGGATCCGACCCCTCTTCATTTTGGCACCTGAGGAGAGTGGAGACCCCCTCCCTGGGTCACCTCCAGACCTTCCCACCCCACTGATGAGATATGTGTCCCCTTCCTGGGATACTTCCCAGACAGCAGTGAGTGACCGAGCCAGCGACTGTGGGGATGGCACCAAAAAGGCACCTCTGGTCCCAGGCAGAGCCAGCATGGAGCCCTGCAGCCTCCGCACCAGCCCACGCCGGCTAACGCAGCCCTTGCTCCAGCCACTGCAATCACGTCTCCGCTCCTTGCTCCGCAATCAAATTAATGAGGAGCAGCAGCGCAGGCAGATCGCGAGCGAGCGGCGAGGGGGCGGCGGGGGAAGACGGGCGGGATGCTCTCGGTGACTCACTGCCCCGCTCCCGCTCAGGGAGAGGGTTTGCTGTTTTGGAGGTTAACGCTGGAAAGCAGCTCCCTCCTTCCCTCCCTCCCTCCCTCTGCCCCCCAAGTCAAAAAAAGCTGTGACAGCATGATTTAGGGCTGGATAATGAGGCAGTTGTGAGGAGGATGGGTACAGCGGGAGCCTGCACTTGCCAAATCATTTGGCTTAATTGATCAAATATTTTTATGCATCATTTCTTCCTTTAAGGCAACCATAAGCCTCTTCTCCTGCTGCACTGAAATGAAAAGAGCAATGCTGGTAATCACCCAGGCTGAACCCCGGTGCAGCAGAGAGGGGTGGGTGGCTGCGGAGGACCTCCTCGGCCACCGAGGACTTGCCTGGCTGCCTGTGCTGCCCGTGCTGCCTGCACTGAGTGGAGGGTGGGTGAGTGCATCCAGCCTCTCCGGGGCTCCCCAAGGCACGCAGCAGGCAGGAGCACAACTGCAGCACAAGGCAGCATCCATCTGGCAGGGCTTGTCCTGAAGCGCCGAGCGTGGGTGCAAGCCGTGTGTGCCACCCAGGCTGCCATTGCCCTTCCCTGGGACCGGCTGTGTCCCTGAGTGCCGGGGCAGCGTGCCATGCGAGGGCTGTCGCTGCCATTCGTGGTGCGAAGGGAAACACCCAGCGAGTCAAGACGGACACATAATTAATTGCTAGGAAATGTTTCCCCCATGCAATTAAGTTTCTGTAATCACTCAATCCCTCAGTCAGAGCTGGATCCGTTAATCTACAAAGAAAGAAGGACAAACCAAATCTATTCCTTGTTGGCCTTTATCTCCCGCCCTCCTGCCGCAGGATGCCAGTGGCAGGGAATTGCTCTCAGTGAGGGCAGGATGGGTGGGCACACGGCTCTTACTCCAGCCTCCTCCCTCGGACATTGCTGCTCCCAGGTGCTGGCTTCAGCACCCTGAGCCTCCCATGTCCCCTACAACCCCTTCTTGCCTGGGTTCAGGCTGGCCGGCACGGTGCTGGGGGTCCCCTTGCCCACCTAGGCTTGAACACACTGTATTTACCACCATGGAGAAAAGCTGCTGCTGAATGGGCTGTCGGACCCCGGGTGGGTTGTGGCGAGGGGCTGCAGGTCATCGGTGGAGGAAGGGCCGTTGCTCAGGGCAGGCAGGAGCAGCCCTGTCGCTCCTGCCTGCAGTGTAGTCCCTGGGCTGCAGCTCGGTGCCTGCGAGCTCCTGGCTGCTTTCTCCATGCTCAAAACAAGAGCTGCCTCTAGCGGTACCGGAGACGCCTTGGGGCTTGTGCGGGGCTCCAGGCAAGGAGCTCCTTCCCAGCCCTGCCTTGGGGACTGCTGCCTGGCTGTGATGTGCCCCCGCTACCCAACAATCGGCTGGGGCTGCATGAGAGGGACCCCACGGCTTCCCATCCCATCCACCACCAGCATCCCCCTTCTCTGTCCGCGTTGCCCTGGTCCCTGCCATGGTACTGCCCCTCCTGCCAGTGCCGCTGTCAGCCCAAATCCTGGCTCTGAGCTCACCTGCGTGTTCTTGCTGTTTGGATTCAGCTTGGCCTGTAAAAACCTTGACCCAGGCTCCCTGTCAGCTAAACAAACCGAAAGCCTTGGGCTGCCGAGATGAGAGCGGCAGCAAAGGTACACCCGGCACTTTGCTGCGTCGCTTCAAGGGCAGTTTGATGGGAAGCAAAGCGCGGGTGCTCACAGGCAAGGAGAGATCAGCAGGGATGGCTGGCAAACGATAAGACACGTGGACCAGATGTGTGCTTCTTTCCAGGGTTGGCTTCACTGGTGAACAGAGAAATGTCAGGGACCGAAGAGAATTGGTGTGCCCCATTGGCCCCATGCCTGGTACATCCTTGGGCACATGCTCAGCCCTCAGCACTGTCCTCCTCACACCCTGACTGTGTCCTGTCCTGCCTTTAAGGTCAGCTTTCCAGGCCAGGGAATGCTGGAACATGCTCTGGCTGAGAGCTAAGAGATGGGGCAGCTGATCAGTACAACATATCCCAAGATGCTATTTTAGACTCTCCCGACCACCAAATTCTGTTTTCTCTTATTCAACCCACCTCTGTGACAAACCTTCACCAACTGTCCTCTTACTTTGCCTAGAGAACTAGCAAACAGAAAATCTCATGATCCTTTTGGAGCTCCTCCCTAGTTGGCCAAGGCCAGGTGAGCTCCACCAGCATCCATGGGAAGCAGAGGTCTCTTCTCTCCCAGATGTAGCTGGTCCTCTGCACTTTCCGCTTTGTTCAAGGCAAGTCGAGTGACATAAGATTTCCTTGATCACACACCCAGGGATGCCCCTCTCTACTCCTGCGCTCCAGGGATGAGCAACTAGACCAAGAAGAAGGCTGGAAATCCTGGAGACGTCTGAAATGAAATGCAGGGAAGAAGACAATCAGATGAAGGTGAATTGACAGCTGGGGCTGAGACTCCCAGCCCAAACTCACAGGAGAAAGACGGCTGGCCTGTGCTCCTTGCCGCCAGTCGAGGAGGACACTGTGGTTGAGGCATGTCAGGAAGAATTGCCGTTCTTTATGACCACTAATGGTATTTGCAGCTCTGCATTTAAAGATGATGATAAAGGTAATCAAACTGTCAGGAACAAAGACAGATGGGGAGCTTGCTGGAGCCAGCGAGGGATTCCCTGCTTTCAGTTAACAGCTGTGATTTATATTTCATTCACACCTACGGACTCGGAGCAAGGAGCAGGGCAGCAGTGCTCTACAAAAACACTGTAGGGAGGAGTACAACAGACACTGAATTTATCTGCGCTTGAGCTTCTAGACCTGTTTATGCCTTCTTTAGATATCACCATGAAATATCTCAGGGGTTATAAACTTTTACCAGAAAATATTTTGATGAGCAGAATTCCCTGATGAGATAACAACCAGTAGCTTAACTTCCGGCAGCCAGATGTGTCCTGACAACCAGCGACCCCCTTTTCCCTTCCTTCTCCTCTCACGCAAGGTTTTGACAAGGTCCTGACAGCAGGCACCGCAGTCCTTATGACCTATCCGAGCTACGAAGTACACGGTTCTTTCAGAAGTACAGGCTGCAACAGCAGCGGCAGGGATGAAGGAAGGGGAAGGAGGTGCAAGGACTCCCCAGCTGCAGAGCCATTGACCTTGACCTGCCAGCAAGGTCCATAGCTCAGACCTTTGATGGTTGTGGATCTCTAGCTGTACATTGGAGACCTCTCTTGCTATTCTCTGAGCTCTTGCTTTGTCATGATTCTGGCGTTCCTCCTTTATTCTGTCTTCAGATGTTGTCTCTTTTCTCTTCTTACCTTTGTATAGTGTCACATTGACAGCAGTGACAGCTGGCAGCCTTACTTTCTTTGTAACATGAAGTCATTCAACATGATGCTGTGTCGGCGCTGATACCGTACCCACGCAACCTGTGTTTCAAGGATCGTGTTTGCTTTATTTCTGTGGATTAAAAAAAAAAAAAACCAGTAAGAAAACAGCCTTACTAAGAAGAGTTCTAGCAGTTAATTAGTTTCAACATTGAAAGGGCCACTGCCCAGCAGCTAAAAATCATCATGTTTGAATGGCGAATTAAGTCAGCCAAGCAATAAATCTGAGCAACAAAACAGTCCCTTTAGCTCAGAGGAGTTCTTTTTCCTCAAAACACTGATAAATGGCTTTTTCTGAGAGCCCACAAGGTCATCAAATTAATAAAGCATTTCAAGTAATGTATGGAAGTGAAGTGACACCCTGCTGCAAGAGATTTGCTGTTAAAGCCAACTCTCTATAACAGAGCGCGATCCATATAGGCTTTCCAATTAAAGCCATCCACTAATTTAGGACAGTTGTCCAAACTCTTCATGTCAGTTCTGGTCCACTGTCCTCCTCCCTAGTCATTACTTAGGAGAGCTGAGCTTGAGAAAAACTCACAAAAGAAAAAAAAGAAAGAAAAATGAAAACTTGGGATTCTCCCATTGACCAGGCAAGATACTCAGAATATTTACCATGAAGGAAAGTGAAGAGAAGGCACCAAGGAGGGAAAGTGAAATGCTGAAAAGCTCTTGAGATAATGGTGGAACATGCTCATGTTCTTTGCAGTGGCTGCTTTCCATGCCCTACCACATACATGTAGGAAGCTATTGCAAGAACGCTGCACCCAAAATACTGCATTTACTCATTTGACATGAATAGGGGCAGGGACTGTTGCCTGCCAGCACTAATGTCAGAGACGTTTGCATTATCCAGCACAGTTAGACAGCAGGAAGGTCCAAAGCCCAAGAAGCAATGCTCAGACATCCAGGCATCAAATAAACAAAAGGAGTTCGACTTTCAATTAAATTCTGCCGGCTTAGCCTGAACAAAGAATGACCTCTTCAGACCCAGCAGGCACATAAAGCCAAGTATGGCCCTGCTTTATGTCACCACCCGATTCCTTTCCTGCGTGTTTGGGGTGGCCCTGATTTGGGCTGAGATGTAGCAACAGTAGGCACGGATAGGACGAGATGGGTGATGAATTTAGAGATGGTTGGGGGCAGATATTAGCGAAGTGTTTCCAGTAGTTGGGATAGTTTAGCAGGGAACAAATTGCCTGGGAGATGTGACATCTCCGCCAGTGGCTGTTTCTAAGAGGGGACGGACATCTGTGGCTGAGAGCATGACCCGAGTGGCCTCTCATGCTCCCTTCTAACCCAGGGCTGTTCTCAGCGCCCTGATCTTTAGAGGAAGAGAAAGTAGCACGGGACACAATTTTCACTTTCAACTCTTGCAGATGGCCCCTAACAGGCCTTATATCAGAGGCAGAGAGAAGGAAAGGCAAGGGGAACTCCAGCTAGCTATCTCCAACTACTTTACTGGAAGTTTGTGTGATGGCAGCCTCTCCCTTAAACTTAAAGCTGAATACGTCCCCTCACTTTCCACTGAAATGGCTTTCTGCAAGCTTGTATTACACTTGGAATGATTTAATATGAAATATGTATTTAATAATATGGTAGCACAAAGAGGCACTGAATAGGACAAACATAAAAAAGAGCTAGCAATAGCCTCTGCAATATTGCATCCACTGGGTACCCTTGTACATGAAATCCTAGCCCAGGTTTCATTTGCCTTTGATTTACTTAGAGTATAAACCTCTTGAGACAGTCTCCACTACATGTATACACCCCAGTGCTCTGCCCTCTGAGTGCTACCACAATACGGCGCTCATAATTACAGCGGTGCTGCCTTGGGCCCACGTCTGTGCTGTGGACAGCTGACCTCCGAGGGGATGCGTTCATCGCTCTCCCAGCGTCTGACAATGGCTGACATCATACAAACCCGGCAGCACACACGCGACGACGGCTCCAGCCTCTTTACAGACTCATTGACATGCAGCAGAAACCCCAGATACCATATGGAACGTGGAGGCAGATGGATGGACATATGTATAATCTGTGTGCATCTCTGCTTATGTAAACGTCCCAGCGCAGGCATTAACACTTAAGTATATGGTTTGCATTTAGGGCACAAGAGAATTTTTCTCCCATAAAATAAATAAAATACGTTCTGAGCATCTTGGGATGAAGCCATTCTAATCCTTTTATTCTTTCCAAAGGAAAATGATTTCATATTCAGGGCACTGTGCAAACAATTAATTAGCCTAATGAAAATGAAAGGCCTAATTGCTCAGTATTAGTATGATCATTGGCAGCCAGGCGTGACCGAAGAATAGGCACTGTCTTACCAGGGCTAAAGTGCAACTTTCTGCTTTTTGGGCTTTTTTGATACTTGAACATCTAGCAAAACAATTTTTTTTTTGGAGTGATGGTGTAATTCTCCCTTCCACATGCAAAAAAGCTGGCAGTATTCGGAGACATCTGAATGAGCTGCTATACAATAAAAAAAAATGGAGAGACCCAGCTGGTGTGAAATGACCTGGCTGAATGGAACTCGATAAAGCTGTAACTTGCCCAAGTTGAATGACATGGTGGTGTCTCCACTGCGTGTCTCCGGCAGGAGACTTGACTCATAAGACAAGAGTGCTGCAACATTAAGAAAAATTGTACTTTTTAAGGACCACACCTAAAATTAAAGTACAATCATCCTTAATGCAGCCCCCTTTTCAATGACCTGTTGTTATCCAAATGGAAAAGCGCTTTAAATTCATGCAGATGAATTTGTTCACTGTGGATAGGATCATGAAGAGTCAGGTGACAGGAGCTTTAAGAAACTGAACCATTATCATTCATGCATATTTCGCAACATGGAGATAGAAAGCAGATGCTGACTGAACACTGACCTAGCCTGAGGAGTATGCGTCCAATAATTCTTCCTTTAAGCAGCTGATTCTCATGGGAAAATCCCCAACATCCAGCTTTAATTCTATTATCTGCCTTGTGCAGAGACTGGCAACCAGAGACTATTCTTCAAAAACAATGTGGGTGAGGTCTGCTCTCATTCACACTTGCACAACCCCACTGAGTATATTATAGAGGGTTTCTCAGCAAACTGGATTTTTGGTGTTTGGGGTGAAGGGGACTGCAGTTTAAACTTAACCAGGGGCACTTTTACTCTGTGCTCCAGCTTGGCACACAGAGCTGCAGGACATGCCCATACAGAAGACATCCATTATCATGCAATATCAGACGCTCACATGGGAAATACAGCTTCCCGGTGTAACCAGTGGTGATAGGTAAGCGCCTTGCTTAGGGGCTTGGGATCATCCCCTGGCAGAGTTTAATACTTTGAATTGATTGCAAAGGGATCAGAAACCCAAGGCTGGCCACCAAAGTGAGGTGGGACGGCCCCCTCCTTCCCACTCGCATTATGCTTAGCACAGCACTCCAGGGGATGTTATTCCCTCCCCGTGTAATTTAATAAACTGCTGGCTAGCAACAAGCAAGGGTAAAGTCAGACCTACATTTCCTCCTGCTCTAGGGATGCAGAGTGAGAGCAAGCCACATCCTTCGCTTGGCGCAGGAGTGGAAATCTCTTTATGCCATCTCAGCAACTCACTGGAAAAAGAGCGACACAGACTTGGTCACTTGAAAGCTTTAGATACTCCACATTTGTGCTGTGTTGCCTTTTAGGAGATAAGTTGTGTCCAAATACAGTGGGTTTTGAGGAGTATTAAACAAAAAAAGAGGTGATTACAATATAGAATAGTACAATCCTGTGAAAAAGGTAAGAATAGAAAACACAGGTTTGTGGCTGATGGTCACTGCACTTCACAATCGCCCTTTTAGCTTGCCAAAGTGAAATCAAGGAGAACGCATGGGCCTTCCTGAAACCATTTCAGGTCTGTTATCATTTGTTTATGCAGCTGGTAACAACTACTACAGATGCTGCTGGGGACTTTGAGACATAAAAAAATAACAGACCCAAAGATGTCACAGCAGGAACGGTCTATCAGATAACTGGACATCCCAGCAACCTTTGTCAGGCTGGCTAACAACATTCTGCTTAGTTGAATACAGCTGCTATTTAACCTCGGATAGACAGGCACTCGCCACCCCTTACTGATAAAACGGAAAACTCTAACAAAGCGAGGCTTTTGTTTTTAATTTATTTTGCAAATCTACCAATTCATTTTATGAAAGTATGAAATCCTATGTGTTTACATTAAACAGTTACATTACAATCCAGGTAATACAAATAACCACTACAAAGTTAGTTTTAGGTACTCTTGGATAACAAGTAGATTTAACATTATTTAAAATAAAAATAAGTCACAAAGAAGAGAAAAATAGCCTTGTGATTGTCAAAGAATTTAGTTTAAAGCAAGGAAACCACTGTAAACTCTCCTTGTCCTACAAAAAGTTAAGAGAGAAACAATGACATTTACATCATCTTTCAATGTTAATGTTCAATTAGACGCATCAAACAAATTTAATTGCACACATCTACTCAGGATAACAAGAACAGCTCACAAGTTGTTTGGAAACCAGTGTCAGGTTTCATTCTCTGGAAACTGCATTTGCAGTATAACATCACCATCATCCTTGCTTTCAGATGCATAAAAATGCTGTAATATTGTTTGTAAAATACACTAGAGCTTCAAATCTGCTGTAATTGAATTCAGTGGGAGTAGGATCCGTTCCTACATTTAATAAGTACTCCTGATTTACTGAAATCCTTACAAAACAGCCTCCTTCCCAGGAATGAAATTAATTTAGCGAACAAAATACTGTAGTAATTCAGCAAAACTCTTAGCTTTATTATCCAGCAATTGACACTGCAACTGCATTTCTGAGGACCTTTATGCGTGATCATTCTTTCCTCTCCACCAGCAACAGGACACACGAAGACACCAGTAACTGTGCTTAGTAAGAACTCGGAGCTATGTAAATGAAGTATAAAAATCAAAGAACAGATTGAATTAATCTAGAAACTGCTCTCCTGACACCCATCTGACACACCTCTAGTGTCATTCTGCTGCCTGTAAGCTGCCACTTCTGATGAGACATCTGTCAATCACGATTGCATAACTGCTTCTTAGGAAGCAATTAAATGGAGCTTTGGTTTTGTAGCTGCACCTCTACATTGCGTATGTGGTTCGGGGCAAAATGTCCAAGATGCTACTGCCGCATATAATGCAACAGTTTCACAGAAGCAAGGAGAGCTGTTTATGGGGAAAAAAAGGCAGGTGTAGGTACAATCCTGATGGCCTGTGGCACAAAGGAGATTAAAACAGTTAATTCTCTCTTGCAGCCTTCACCTCTTTCAACTAGGACAGCCAAAATGGTGTAACCCCTCAAATCTCCACTCATGCACGTGCAACAAACCTGCAGACCTCGTTGTACAGAAGTGAAGCCAGCAGCACCTTGGCAGGGCTTCTAAGAGAATAGGCATTTATCCACAAGAGTATCTTTTAACACTGATCACCTCAAAAACCTTAAAGAAACCAGACAAGTCACACAACACTATACAAACTTTCCACCTGGACATAAAGTGCCACCAAACTATGGAAGCAAAAAAGAAGTTACTATTGAGGGCAGTAGCTATTGTAAGTGTCTACAGAAGGCTTTACTCCCCTGAAGCAGATAAAGTTTGCTACAGTCTTTGAAACGGTACTGAGCTGGTGGAAATGCTACTATAATCAAGGCTAGCAATTTTCTTCCTTCCTGACAAACACCACTCTTATCCAACACGCCAAAGCCAACTAGGCTGCATTTACTGGTGGCTGCCTGCAGAACTTTCCCCAGAAGGTAGTTTAAAATGGTAATAGATGCTTCAGTTTCCCATTCTCTGATATGATACGATAAATATAATTTGTTCAGATCCTTTGTTACGAGCATGCATTACAACAGACGGCCCCACCCTGTTATTACCACTGTGCCTGCTTGTTTTCTATCTCTACTCATGTAAATGTAATGTCAAATCCTCTTAAGAATCCTGAGCAGCCGTCCAGAATCACTTGTTCAACTGACATTTCTGTAATAATAAGGAAAGAAAAAAGAGTTGTGGGAAATTAAATGGTGCTCCTGTTGCCAAGTTGTTAACATTATATGGCAATATGCTTCCAGTAGTTGTAAGAAATTAATTTGTGGAGTGCTTACAAGCCTTACATCTACTAAATCTCAACATGATATAAAATGCTATTTAAGTGATACAGCTTACAAATGTTAAGGAGAAAAAGAATCAGCACCAAAGAGTGAAAGAAGAAACTAGATTCTTGTCTGCACTCTGATTCCTCGAGGCTGGATCTCTACAGCTGAGAAAGCCATGTGGGAGATCCTCGGTGAAGTACTTATGTGTGTACGTATGTCAGCACCTGCACCTCTCCCTTCTGCCACCCCTCTTCAGCAGATGAGACAGGGCACATTCAGTGAGTTACTCACTCCTGTAAACGGCGGCTGGCAAACAGCTCAGCCAGCCCCTCTGCTAACCACTCTCTTTTCCACTGCTTTCTGAAAGTACTACCCAGAGCAAAGTGAGTGTCACTACTTTTCACCTCCTTTATTATAATGTTGTTCAGAAAGAAGTGCCTGAGACACCTGATCTGTAGATGAATTAATTTTTAAATTACGCCACTACATATTACTGTCATTCTTTTCTCACAACAATGTCAAATACAATATAAAACTCTGGATTTTCTATAGTGAGTGAAATCAGCAAAGTCAAAAGACAGACAGTGCCGGCTGTGCTGTTACTGCTCCATTCTGTAAGACAGAACCAGGGTAAGGCGCTTTGGCAATCAGCACCAAGTTTAAGCGACAAGCTTTGTAACAATTCTCTTTCCACGCACTAGGGTACGCACAAGTTTTCTGCAGATGCATGGAAAACTGAGACCCCCTGGTTGTTCTCTAAGCTGCTTTGAAACTACAACAATTCGTTTAATCCAGCAGCTGATCCTGGTACTATTCTTTTCCTAAGTACAGTACATTTTGATAGCAACATAGAAGCACACGACACAAAACAGATTTGTTCAAGCTCACCATGGTTCTGATGGGCTACACGCACCAAGAGGCAATTCAAAAAAAGCACATAACTCAATTCATCAGGACATCAACACTGACTCAAAGGAATTCTGGCTCCACTTTGTGAAGGAAGAAAGAGTTCACAAAGAAAAAGATCTTATTGCAAGTTGTACTGCTCAGCTTGGCCACTTCTAATACAGATCAGAAGTATCAGAAGCTACCAAGGAGTCAAGGACAAAGAACTCCTGTTTTGTAAATATTTTAAGTATAGCAAGCTTGCTTTAAAAAGAAAAGCCACTGCACAATATTCCAAATGGCCTTCTCTAACAGACTTGAAATCGTTAGATCAACACTGACGGAAAATAGAGATTTCAGTAGCAGTTCTGGCACCTTGCAATTTGGAAAACTCTTGTGCATGTGGGACTGAGGCAGCTTGTTTGCAGACCCCTTTCTCGCAGTATCCTAGGGTCACCTGTGCTTCCTTCACAATAGCGTATCGCTGGACTCAGCAGGTGCCTTCCTCAGAAGGCGCAAAATGGCAGCTGTCGTGAGAAACAGTGTCAATGCTCTGCACTTCTGACTGCGGGTGAATGGACACCTGAACAGCTATCTCTTGACCTTGCTCATTCATGGACCCATCGTCTGAATCCCCGGCTGGTGAATCGCTGCGCTTGATCTCTGGGTTGATGGGGTATATTGCAGCTTGGGTACCGCAGGCTTGGGTCTGTTTTTCCTCCTCACCAACTTCATCGGGATCGTCAACTCGCACAGCCTCAAAGATCTCCTCCATGAACGCCCTGCAGTTAAGGATCAGAGGTGGAAGGGGAATGCTTCTGGCAAGCTCTTCAATGTACCGAGCAAACTCCATGGTCTTAAACTGAGTGACTTTGGCCAACTCTAGTGTTTTCGCAGATGTAATGATAGGGATACGCTTGGCTATCTCAAAAGCCTTCTGAAGCTTCTCAGCCCCTTCCGTCCTGAAGAACTCATTGATAGCCTTCTCTGTTTTGCGGAGGTGACTGCTCATCATGCACAGACGGGTTATGTTTAAAATGAGGGTGATAGCAAAGGCAACGAGGCACACAATCATGTAGTAGATACTCATGTCTCCTGAGGTGAAGATAACCCTCAGGGTGACTGTGTAATACAAGGTGTCATTACGATTAACGCCTGCACATGTGTATCGCCCCCGGTCAGCAAAGTTGACCTTTGTGATGTTAAGGGAATTATCAGCAATCCTCCACCGGCCACCTGGAGATTCAAAAGAAACACACTGAGCTAATGAAACAAAAATCACTAGGTAAACTAGACATGTGCTGTTTGCTCTATCAACAGGAGACAGAGCTTGGAAGCAAGCAGTCCATTTCTAGCGTAATACAAACAGTACACCAAGGATTGAAATTTCCTTTTCATGCTTGTGATACAGAAAGCCATAACCCAGTTACCAATCCTACTGCTTAATGGTAAATTATTCTGCATGCTTGCTACTCTGGTTTTTCTCCTTTCTCTCGTCTGCGCTTTCTTGTGTGCTTTTGGACTGCTAGCTCTTTCTGACAGGGAACCTAATTCTTAACTAGTGCTTCTCACCCACTGTGTAACACTGTGTTGAAAGACTGTCCTCTCTAAAGTCTAATTTTCCATACGTTCAGAGTCAAAAGTCAAGTGACCCATGAAAAAGATCAGAGTCTGTAAATGGTTCCGCTGGCAAAAGAACCCAGGATTTTCTTAAGACACAGTTTTCTGCTGAGCATGCAGTGCTGATATACAAAACCCATGTAAAAAGAAATCAATAAAAGAAGCTAGCTTTATACAGTATTTCCTATGCGTTTATAACTTAGGGGCAAAACTGTTTTCATAACTCATTCTTCTAATTACTCTACTCTGAACTAATCTCCAGATGGCATTCTAACTACAAAGAGGTTACTGAATACTTAAGGCAGAAAGATGGCCTCCGAGAAGATCCTATCAATTAGCTCGATGACCTTCATTAATACTAATAGAGTTGAGAAAACCACATGTATCTCTAGAAGACATTATTTTTTGAAAATTAAAAACGACAGGGACAGAACTATAAGAGCCAATGGCTAGGAAAATATATCCTCCCACTGTACAAAAGGGTTAAATAGCATGTATTTCATCGTTGGCCATTACAAATTGCGTTAGTTTCCAGAGTCTCACTGGTGCATAAACCAGAAAATAAATGTAGTAAGTTACCACATGCTTTAAAAAATCCTGTAACAAAATTAAAGCACTGATTGCCAGCTGGAAACGGTCACAAGTTGTGGAGAATTGTGTTTAATTCACTTGTTTGGAAAAATATAATATAAACCAGAGCAAAATAAATAAAAGCATCAGTTAGTATCTGGTAGGATGCAGATTCATTTCTTCTGTAGTGAATACTGTGATGCCTCTTGAACAAAATGATTCTGTGGGGCACCACAGCAGGATGGGTGGGCTAGGACAGAACTCAGGTATAACTCACATGCCACACGCCAGAGGGCAAAGGGCTTTGTTTTGCTCTCTCCTTATCTCCCAACTGTAAAAATGGGAAGTCAGGAAGAGAAAATGATGATAAAGTCCCAGAGGTTTTCAGATACTGTATAAGAAGGACAGAAAACAGCAGGAAAGCTCACCTTCATCTTTCTGTTCAAGCAGGTGTCCTCTGGAGTTATACCAAAGAATATATTCATACTGGCTGATGTTCAGTTTACATTCAATTAAAATACTGGTCCCCTCTTTGGCTATGATATCATGGTGTGCTGGAGAACTTACTAAAGCTTGAGACACTGTATGAAGTGATGCATTGGAAGACCCAAAAGCAACTGTCCCGTTAAAAGCTACATTTTCCAGTGTAAATCCAATTGAAAGATCAGCACTAACAGTCAAAATTAACAGGCAATAGCTGAGCTTCATGGAAAGCTAGAGAAAATTCTTTTTTCATTTAATTTGGAGAAATGAGGTCATATGATATTAAGCTGTCTGTATTGCTCTGAGATAGGAGAGGAGGCTCTTGATTTGCTCAGTGGTAGACAATGTCTTGGATCCAAATGCACTTTCAAGACCATCAACATTAGAAGTGGAAACTGGAAATCCAACTGAAAAAAAAAAATTAAGTTTATTAATGATAGCAAGCTTATGGCGTATTCAAATTCCATTTCCAGTAAACAGATTTCGATTAGCATAATATAAACTGTCAGCCAAGAGGTTCCAAATCAGAGCTTTGCTCAGAACACAGTAATGAAACGAGGGTAAGAAGGCATTAGCACAACCTTCAGTCCTCTAGATGTTCATCTTCCCATCCAAATAAATAATCTCATGAACAATAACCATTAAGGGGAAAAAGGTTTTAAAAAAAGAACAAATTGTTCAGACTACTTGAAATGCATAACTATCTTTAGGGTCAGAAAGTGGATTCTGCATTTGTTAACCGAGAAAAAGTGCTTTCTTAATAGAGGAAGAAGAGCAAGAAAGAGGATATCATTTCTGCCTCCCTCCCCACCAATATCAGAGTGCTTTTAAGCCCTGGTTTTCTAAAGCCAGTCTTTCATTTAGCATCTAGAGAAAAACCAAAGCGCACACACATCTGATTTTTAGCATTTATACATCTACTCACTTGATTTTAGCGGCACAATTGGTGTTAGATGTCTAAATACTACATAATATGCTTATAATTTCTTGTGTTGGGAAAAGTCTCTTGGCAGCTATCTACAGCCACAGACAGGAAGTCCCTTTCTGAATATCAGGACACTGATGTCCAAACATACTTCCTTTTTTGCAATCTCTCTTGCTGCTGCTGCTTTATTTTCTAACTCTGCCTCTTGTTTTCTTGTTTGTTTTACAATAAGCTCCTGTTGAAAATCTTTCACTTTATGCTGCTACATCTCAGCGGTCATATCTTGTTTATCATCTTCTCTACCCGAATGCTGCCCCATATTTCACAGCAATTTGAAAAATTGTTTTGTCTAGGGACAGAATTCACACTCTTCAAATTAATGTGCACAAAAGATATTTCAAGGCATTAGGATACAGCCTTTAATTTTATGTTCTTTGCACACAAGGATTCTCCTTTTTTAAAAGCCAGCATAAAACCAACTTGTAACAAAATGAAATGACACCGATAAGAGAAAATCTGTAATCAATTTTCCTGGAAGCCTGATTCAAGAAAATTTCTAATCCAATATGCATTCCCTGAAGTTATGATTCCATCTAGACTGCTCCAGAGCTCTAAAAAACAATTTACAAAGTACAGAAGCCACAAGCCAAAATATTATCTTAAAGAATATCTCCCTTCATCCCATTGACTGTGTGACTTCAAATTTATCATCTTTTCTTCTACCAATAACAAATGCTAGTAGAGTTGAATTTCATAAATATCACAATACAAAGGAATGCATTTTCTTAATAAATAATGCAGACACTTCTCATCCTCCCAGAATCACTAGTTAACACTGCCTAAAGCAGACAGAAATCCTATCACTTATGAAAAATAATGTAATATAAATAAATACAGGTGATTTGTACTAATTGTCTTTTCAGCAGACAAAAATTAAGCATATTCAAGAATGGGAAAATTTGCTGATAAAACACTACCCAGACTAGGAATTTTTTTCAGTTAATTTGTCAAAGGTCAAACCAGACTCCAGACTTGACATCTGATGAGAAACATGTTATCTGACCCGTTTCTGTTGCGGCTATTGACAAAATCAGTTTAACAAAGAAGGCAAAGACGACAGTTGTGTTCAATTCTCCTTCAAGCCTGACTAACCAACTCACCCACTGAATCCTGCAAGAGAAACTGGAAAACAGGCCCTCCACTTGTTTCTCTGGAAACAGCAATCCCTTCATCTGCCCTCTTTTTTTTTTTTTTATTGGCCTCACTCTGTTTTCTATCATGCCTCTTGTCCGTTCATTTAAGATGAGACCAGCACTGAGAACTCAATTATACCGTTGTGCTGAAGAAGCTACTTTCCCACAGCTAAACAGTTAAAAACAGTACCAAGGCCTCTCTCATTCCTGTTTTCTACCAGTTACACTTTAGGGAACGTGTTACTGAGTCCTGCTGCCTCTGGAGAAAAGCATCCCAGTCACATCAACTGCACAGGTCTGAAAAAAAAGCAATACTAAGGTTGCTGCTGCTCAATAACTATTCTTCTGTTTGAAGGAGTGGTTTTAACCTTCCTTTTTTAGACCCCTAGTATTTTCAGACTGTTTCAGAGCCTTCAGAAGGCTGCTGACAACTGACCTGCTTATTTTGGTAACCTTGTGCAGATTTCTTAAAGGCAGCCTGCGGATTGTTAGTAGTTTGTGGACCACTGACATCTGGATTGCCGGAGCTGCCATTTGAGAGTCTGTCACAGCTTGTGCCAGCAAGCGAGGTGCTGTGGTGGCAGATCTTCAGCACACATCACTCCATGACCCAGCTGCCTTCAGTTAAAAATGCCACTGCACTTAATGGCTTTTGCATGCATCGGGACTTGACTCCACAGCATTTGATGTAGTTACAACTGATGATAGCTCTGCATCATCAGATACAACTGATGAGTGAAGACAAACCCTCATCTTCAGTATTGAATCAAATGCACAGAATAACTTAACAGTCTTCTAAAACAATAACCTCCCAACTAATAATGTTTTAGATTTATTAGAGAATAATTCCAGTACCTCCTGTACTTTGCCTGTGTTATTGTCATTTTAAATTATTAAATTTAAATTGTTAGATTTCCAAGTGTCTGTGACACTCCTCCTAAAATGACATTAGGAACCTCAGTCAATTATTTAACACAAGAAATACTCAGCAACATTTTCCCTCATAAGAATTTATCTTCAGTAATTGCATATGCTCTCCACTATATTTGCACTGAGCTTGCATAATGTATAAAACATTGGTGATGGGTCATTGAATTTTACTATTAAACACTTTGAGTTCTGATTTATTAGAAATTGTTTGTCACATTTTGCTTTTGGAAAAGCCATTATTGCTAAGCAGACAATGATCTCTCGCTGCTGAGTGCTGGGAAAAATAAAATGCTTTGCGAAATCCATATTCTTCGGCCATCACACTTATGCAAAACAGCTGCTGGAGCTGATAAAGGATCCAAAAAGGATAAAGCATGAACAGTGCCAACATCACAATTCTTCAAGAAAGCATTAAGCCCAAGCAAGATGAAACATGCAGAATAGAAACTGGCTATTTTACAACCGAACCTGAAGTTGAGCTCAACATATTTAACCTTTATTAAACCATAAGTTGTAACAACAAATAGCAATGGAAAGATAAAAACCTGTGATGCATATGCTCGTATGAGTCATCTTTGGCTCTTATCCTAAAAACGTGTATCTGTGTTTAACCTAGAGCACTGTAAGTAGTCCCACTGAGATCAATGGAAGTACTGATAGTACTTAAAATTACACACATTTATAAGGCACTGCAAAATTGGGGCCCAAGAGGTTGCAAGTTATATGGCTTTACATTCACTGCTCATAACATCATTTCATACCTGGAAAAAAGCGAAGCAATAAACTGAGACACACCTGACAGACCACAGACTGCTCTAAGTGACTGCCACTTCTGGCACACGACGTGGAAACTTATTTTGGCATTTACAACAAGCTAATTGGTAATAACACACGCTAAATAGATCTAAACGGATCACTTTTGCCCCGAGCACACCCTCCTACTTGCAGCGTGATGTCTTGCAGAAACAAGGCTGCTGTGACCATCCCGTGAGGCCCCTCTGACCGTCTTTCAAATCTGGGAGCAGCACAGGGCAGAGCCCTGAAGACATTAACTCCTGGAAAGTTTGTGAAAATAGATGGCGTGGTCTTGACGAGAGCCATTACCAGTGTTCCCAGCGCTGGAGAGGTCGCAAGGAGGGTTCACCCTCTGCCAGCACCAGGGAGGGCTCTGAAGGGAGCGGCTGCACCCACAGCCCAAAAAACCAACGTAAGGAGCAAATCTACAGGAGACCAGAGCAGACGCTGCCCGCGCGTGGCTGCCTTACAGGACGCGGTGTTTTGCCATGCACGCGGTCCCTTGGCTGCCTGACACAGGTCACAGGGTAACTCATGAAGGACACGGGATCAGCTGCACACAAAACCAAGCTTTTTTTCCTCTGTCAGCTAAAAACGACCAGGCACAAAACTCCACGTAACGGAAACCCTGTTCCCAGCAGCCCCGGCCCCACACGCGCCCATGTTCGCTCGTGTAAAAACCCCGCTCACGCTGGGCCGCTCAAGGCAGCAGGGAACACGACGTACATCCACCCTCTCCACACTGCAGCCGAGGGAACCCAGGCCACGCCGGCGTGACGTCACGCGGCCTGACGTCACAGCGGCCTGACGTCACGCCAGAAGACCGCCCCCCTGCCCCCACCAGCATTTCCCATGCCAAAACAGGGAGGTAAGACACGGGCCCCCGACTTCTCCCGCAGCAGCGGGGTGGCCGCGGAGGGCCTGCGCGCCGCTTCCCCCGACTCCGACATCGCCAGGTAAAACCTGGCGTCACCATAACGCAGCGAGGTAGCGGTACGCTGCTCTCACCGGGAGGAGGGTGGCCGTGGCCGGTCCCGGTCCCGGCCCGCCCGCCCCGCGCCCCCGCGCCCCGGCCCGCCGCGCACCTCCGCCGCCGCCGGCCCCGCCGCCCGGACGTGCATCCCCGCGCGCCCTTCCGGGCTGGGCCGCACTTCCGGGGTCAGCCGGCGGGTGCCGCTCTGCGCCTCGCCTTGATGGTTACGGTCCGCCCGGTGGGGGGAGCGCGGGGCTGGCGGGGCGGCCTGGCCTGGCGGGTGAGGAGGGACCGGGACCGGGACCGGGACCGGGGCGGCAGAGGAGCGGGCCTTCGGAGGGCCGGGGGCACAAGGGGCTCGAAGGGGCCGTCTGTGGGACGGGGGGTGCCAAGGGGAGGGGGGTTTTGGAGCACTTGGGGATCCCCTGTGGGGCAGGCGGTACCATGGGGGGGTTGTGGGCACCTGGGGGTCCCCTTATGGGGCAGGAGTCCCATGGGGGTGCTTTAGGGAACCTGGGGGTCCCCTGTGGGTCAGGCAGCCCCATAGGGGGGTTATGGGACCCTGGGAGTCCCCCGGGGAAGCGGAGGCACAGGGAGGGCCCCCAGGGCTGGGGAGCGCAGGGGGGGTGCCCCGGGTGGGGACAGGCCCAGTGGGGTGACCCGGGGGATGGGCCCGGGGGTGCTGGGGTTGCTGTGGGGTGCGGGGTCCTGCCAGCCACTGCGGGGGGTGACGGGGAAATGGGGTGGGGGTCCCCAGCCCGTCACCCGGAGCTGCTCTTTCCGTAGTCTTCTCCTCCTTTGCTTAAAGCCAACAAAATCCCGTGGCTGGGGGTAGCTGCCCTGATTGCATCAGCGGCCGCCTCTCCAGGGACGCACCTCCACACTGACGGTGATGCTGGGGGGCTGTGGGGTGCTCGGCATGGCCCTGCCTGCTGCTGCTGCCTTCAAGTTACTGCCCTGGAGCTGGTGAAGTGCTGCCGGCGAAGCCAGCAGGAGAGAGAAACCTCTGCCCCGTGAGCAGGCCGCAGCATGGCAGCCCTGTTCGTGGCCACCGTTATCCCTGATGTGCAATGTCAGGGCCGGTTGCTGTGGCAGCTGGAGCACAGTTCGAGTTCTGCACGGTTTTAATGCCCTGGTGAAGCTCAGCCCTAAATACAGAAGCAAACCAGTCGCTGCCTCCCTGCCTGCCCGGCATTCTGACAGCTATCCCCATTCGTATCCGACACCCTTCAAAGCAGTCATTCCACGCAATTTGTTTTTGCCTCTTTTTGGTGAAGCAAGTCATGGATTTAATTATCTGAGGACCTTTTGTACCTTTCATTTGCTTTTCAGAGTTAGCAACCTGTTTTCTTTCCTGCGGAGAGGGTGTGTCGGTTAGATAAAGCCACGTGTTTCTGTGGGACTTCAGACTTCCAAGTATGACATGTCTTCCAGTCGGATGTAACTTGGTGTACACACTTGCTTAAAAACATAACCTGTTCGTGCAGGTATGTGTGGCAGCATGAAGGGATTTCTGTCTTAGTTGTGTTTAATTATTTAAAACACAAATGTGATGCTTTTGAACTAAAGTCAAAGTGTACAAAGGAGTGATTATTTTATCTGCTTTGCTTTCTATGGATGATCATAGTCATGTCTGAGAAAGACAGCGGTGAAAATCTGAAAGAAGAAACCTCTTACGAAGATGAAAATGAACAGAAAGCAGAGGAACTTGGCTGTGCTGAGAGCAATGAAGAGAGAGAGCAAGAGCTTGAGCCTCTGCCTATGACTCGGAAAAGACCTGAACCCAAACCCCCAAGTCAGCCTTCTGCCACAGAAAAGCCCGCAGCTGAAACCCTCAAGGTATGTTCCTGTGCTTGCTCTGAATAACATGACTTCATGTTTCATGGCTTTGAGTAAAGAAGAATTTTGACCATAAGCCTCACTGCTTTTTTGAAAAGTCACATTGCTGTTTATCTGAAAAGAAAAAGCTGCACAAAAGTTACACATCACAGACTGCTTGCGTTCCTCTCCTCACCATAATACCTGCATCACTCTCTTTTGCTTTTCTTCATTAAAGGTCTCAGATTCTCCTGCTGCAATTCAGACAGGATGGGGGTACTGGGGAAGCTGGGGGAAATCTCTTCTGTCAACTGCGTCTGCTACTGTAGCTACTGTAGGTAAGGCTCTTTCTGGTATTTCATAAATATTTTAACCATGCTTTATATCTCAAACTAGTGCTTTTGAGTTTGTTTCTAGAGAAGGGGATTTCTGTTATAGCAGCAATTATTGGAAAAATGTCAAGAGAATTGTTCAAGTAATGTGGAAGACTTGTACCGAAAGGTACAGTGGGATTAAGGAGATATGCACAGCCAAAATTACTTTCAAGCTTTTAAGGTGTTTGCATAATTTTCAGCTGGTATTTTAAACTGGTATTCAGCTGGTATTTACAACTTGGTTTAAAAGCTGAGCTGAAACCTAGTTCATTACATTGGTAAGCAAGTGGGATAGTAGTAGGTTTTAGTGCTGGGTAAACTGTCTTGAACAGGAGGAATCCAGAATAATAAAAACCAATATGCAGTCCTAATCCTGTTTCTGTTCTGATTTCTGTTGTATCTCATGGTTAAAGTAATACTGCTGTCTTCTCTAGGTCAAGGTATTTCAAATGTCATAGAAAAAGCAGAAACAACCCTTGGGATCCCCAGTCCTAGTGAAATCTCTTCAGACACTAGAGATGCTACAAGAGGTCAGTTTTTACTGCGTAAGAACAACACTGAAATGTTTCTAATAACATAATCAGCCCCAAAATAACATCACCTTACCCTGCATCTTGCATATTGAGGTCGATATCTGTGTGCTAAAATAATACTCTATTGCTTACTTCTGTTAGCTCTGAAAAGTAGGTAGGAAAATAATCCCAATTCTAGCCCTGCTCCTGACTGACACTTGGTGTTTGTTAATTTTCTCCACTCTGCAGCTCACAGGATCTTTTTTTGGGAGTGAGGAAGTTAATTTTCTGCCTTCTAATGCAGGAAGCGAGAATCCTGGTGCTAGCAGCACAGATGCAGTTGGTGATGGCAGTTCATTTCCTATTGCTGGGGCTCTTGGAGTTTTATCAACCATCTCTACTGCTGTCCAAAGCACAGTGAGTGAGTTGGGAATGCAGGAGAAAATGGTTTTAAGAGAGCATTGAGTTTTTTGCCTTTCATCTGAAACATCGTAAGAGGAAACTTTTAATTTGTACTTTTGTGGGATGAATGGGGAGAAACTCTTTCAACCTTCAGACAGTCTTTTTCCTGTGCCTTGCTTCTAACTGGCACTTAATGTGTAAGTTGCCTTGAATTTTGATAGTTCTGTATTAAAAGTTGATACGTAACCAAAAAACCTGACGGGGAACTGTGTGGTGCGTGCATTCCCGCGCACGTCACCTCTGTACTCTGTTATCTCTGCTCCCTTCCTTTAGAGTATTCAGATAAATGCAGGGTCAGACTTATTCCTGGAATATTTCCACAGAACTGTCTAGAGATGAAATCCATTCTCCTCTTCAAAAACTTCTGTGAAACTAGCCCAAATTGCTTGGAAATCAGCTTGCTCCTGTGACCGTGAGAAATGCACTTCAAAGGAACCCATTACCCTTAGAAACTGTGCTTTTGTGATCTGCTGTCTTGTCAATTTGCCCATGAATCTGAACGAGCCACAGATGGAAAGCTTGCTTCTGCTTTTAAGAGTTAGCAACCAAAACCCACAGGTCTAGTGTTTTCTGATTGGAAGGATGAGAACTAAATACTTTAATGTGCTGAGAACCAGCCTGTTCACAAAATAAAAATATATTTCCCATCAGATTGCTGCAGCTGTCTGAGTGCTATATGAAACTGTTGGATGATAATGTATTGTGGCTCTTTCTGTGTCCTGCTCTCTTTGTGGAGATTAGGGTTGAATTTTAGGGTGACAAGGACCAATTTGGCTTGTACGTGAGTGTCTGGCATACCATCGCTGATATAAATCCCCCAGTTCAATTTCTTCAATTGTGTAGTCTTCTGTGAGTTTTACACGCTGTCTATATCCAAATCTTATTCCTAGGGAAAAAGTGTTATTAGTGGAGGTCTGGATGCCTTGGAATTCATTGGGAAAAAGACAATGGATGTAATAGCCGAGGGAGACCCTGGATTCAAAAAAACAAAGGGCCTAATGAACAGAAACTCTACATTATCTCAGGTATGGCAGTTCCATATCAGCTCCTCATTGGTTTTCTCATTTCTTCACCCTTCTTTTGTAGTCCTGTCATTAAGTAACCATTTGCTATTGAACCAAAAGCCTTCTCCTCCCATATTCCGTATCTTCTGGCACTGACCTGAGTCCTCTGCTTTTCTTTTTCAGGTCTTACGAGAGGCAAAGGAGAAAGAAGAGCAGCAGACAGCTACTGAGGTTACCATGGCTACGGAGAAGAAAGCCCATTATGGGTTACTGTTTGATGAGTTTCAGGGTCTTTCGCATCTGGAGGCCTTAGAGATGCTTTCCAGAGAGAGTGAATCAAAGGTAATGGCCTGGAGCAATTTGCCTTCTATTTTGAGTTCAGCTGAGCAGGGAAAAAAAGATTAGAAATATATGTATATACAAGTAAAATCAGGTGCTCAGAACTTGCTATAAAATGATTGATTACACAACTTCACTTTGACCCCTGCATTATGATCTGGTGTTTACCCTGGGAGCGTTTATGTCCTGTCCTCAGCTCCTAAAGCCATTCTCTTTACGCAGTTAGCCTCAGTTCCTGCATGTCTTCAAAAACTTTTCACAAGTTACTCTCTCCTCATACCCACTTGTTTGCTGCCTTGGTCTGGAGAAGAGGAGAGTATTGTAAGCACAGCAGAGATTGTCCTCTCTGTCTTGGGGCAGGGAGGAGCGCAGATCAGGATGCAATTTCAGAAGTCATTCACTTTTTTATGAAAGAAATTATTTGAATAACTCCTTAAGAATCCATTATTATCTAATGAGACTTCAGAAATAGGTCTTTTTCCCTTTCCTCCTTCCTGTAGGAAAATACCACTTTCTCATTAATACCAGTCTGTGATGTTTTTACATGCAATGTAAACCAGTGCTGCATCTTCCATCCTGTTTCTTTTTCTTGTTGGATTTATGATTCTCTCTTTGGCTGTGCTGCCCCTAACTAGGTGAAATCGGTTCTAAATGCCCTCTCTGGAGAAGAGTTGGACACACTGAAGGAGGAAATGGAGCAACTCAAAGAAGCATTTTCGTTACCTGAATTCTTTGAAGAAGAGGAGGAAGAAAAGAAGGGTAAGAGAGCCCCAGGTTCTGGGAGGAGAAGCTGGTTCTCAATGAAATTCTCAGTGTAGAACCAGCCAGCCCTGAGATCACTAGCAATGGGTATGATGCCAAAGTTAAATTATTCTTTAGGTGGATGCTTAATCCTAAAGCTGTCTGTGGCCAGAAGCATGACAGGTAGCGATACCCTTCGTCTCTGGAAAGCTGCTGTGCTTTAATTCTGTAGCAGGAATGATTTCTTGCCAGAGCAGGATTAGAGTTGCTTGAGTCCTGGGCAGTTCATACAACTGACCTTGAGCCAAGATGCAAATGCAAAGAGATGCTGGGTTCCCCTGACCATGAGGGGAAAGACTGTGAATAGAGTTGTCCAACCTGTGGGAAAGCAAAAAGCCTTTTTATTTATTCATTTTTTACATGAGGGTTAGCCATGCAGACCAAAAGACTCAGAGGTGCCTCCATACACAAGAGCCATGTGATTCTTCAGGATTATGCAGATTTAAATGTAAATTTCTTGCATTGCTTTTACCTAAATGGTTCATCAGGGAGGGCTTTACACACCTGCACTTGCTATCATTTAACATTTAATGTATCTTTTATACTTGCACATGATGGATCTCACAGCCTTCCCCCCACTGTTAGCATCTGCCCTGCCGTATATAATAGGAGAACTATATGCTTTAAGTGATCTTTCAGATCCTCCAAGGTGATGTGCAAGTTAGTGCATTATAAAATGCTGCCTGTAAAAAAAGTGGAATTACCTTAGCTACAAAACCAGAATTGAGAAGGCAAAAACTAACCTTCTGGCACTGGTGTCTCCTCCTTTTCAGAACTTACCTTATAAATTGTATTTAAAAAGACCAGGTTTGATGCATTCTTGCCTGAGTTGATGATTCAAAGAGAAAGAAAGGAAACAGTTGACAGACTTGTGTAGAACTAGTTGTGCATTGAAATGCTGCTTGTTCCTGTATCCGTCCTTTGTGTGGATTCTTTAACCTTTCCTGTCCTTTAGGAGATGAGGAGTTCACAAAAGAAGTCACAGAGTTGTTTTCAGAATTACGTATCTCCTCAAAGCCGGACAAACTGATCGTGGTGAGTTATTTCCCATCTTCTAAAAGCTGGAGAGATTCCTTGCAGGAACTCCTTCTCAGTCCTGCTTTGCTTCTGAAAATATCAAAGGCATGAAAACAAGCTGTGTTTTAGATCCTTCGACAATGGTAGGCAGAAGAGATGGGCCTTTTCCTTTGACTTTATGGGGCAAAATCATGTTCTGTAATGTCTTTGGCTCTGAATCGGTAGACACCAGTGTGTCTTTGCCGTGTCACTGGGCAGTAATCAGTGGTGGGAAAGATAACCGGGAGCAGTAAGCCTTCAGCCACCACAGTGAAATCAACCTACAGTCATGAATTGAAGACCTCCTCTTGGCACAAAGCCGCTGGTTTTACTATGTTCAGAAGTTGGTATGAGGAAGAATTGCCTTTCTTGCCTTCATTTCACTACCCTTCAGATCCACCAAGTGGCAGCAGCATTCTGCAGCCATGTTTTTAAAGCACCTCTGTTAGTCGTGGTCTTGCTGGTAAACTCCAGCACCCGGTGCTAGAGAAATGACTGCCCTCGACTATATCAGTGCAGCCAACCCTCTACAAAGTCCTGAAGGCACTAGGATCATTTGTCCTGGTTCTTCTCACTAGCTCAGGAGGTGTAGCTGTTTCCTTCTTCTAGAGAGATCCAATACTCCATGTTTTGTGGTATGCACGGGGGCTTCATTCCAGTCATTAAATACTATGGCACATCTTCATACAGGTGAGGACTTCTGCTCATGAATGGATAGCACGATTCAACAGTAGTCTTCCTAAAGAAGAAAAAGAGAATGAAGAAAACCAAGAAGCAGAATCCAGAGATGGTGACCATGATGCTAAAAAATCAGTAGAGGTAACTGAGTAATGAAGGAAGAGAATATCTGACCACAGAGTGTTTATCTGGCTGCTAAGTTACAGTTGTGATTCCCAGAGTTTATGGGTTTCTATTTCTGTGCAGATTCTGAGGTCTGAAAGGGCAGTATAGTGATAGTAGCTTGTGTGATTCACTTGTTTATAATAATAAAAGCTGCTAGTTTTTGTATGGTATGGGGAATCTTTTTAACTCTTGCAGGATATTCATGCGTTTGCCATAAGAAGTCTGGCTGAACTGACAGCATGCTCCATTGAAATGTTTCACAAAACTGCAGCTTTGTTTCTACATGGTCAGAAACAAGAGGTGACAGCCACAGACAGAGCCAAGTCCCTTTCACAGTAAGTTCATCTCTTAATAAATGTGTAGCATGTAATTACTTACATATCGATTAAACTGTCTAATAATTCTTTGCAAATCCATGGGATACAGGGCTCTTGAATTCTCATGTGTGTTCAGAGTTGCAATGGGTGGCATCACTATCTTCCAGCAGAATTCAGCTGTCTCTTTCCAGCTTAAAGACATTTCTTGATAAGAAAGAGGAAACCCTACTTGAAAGCTTTTATGTAGCCAAGAAGAATGTTTTTCCTAAGCTTGTGCTAGTTAGTAGATAGACATTTAAAATATGACAAAGCAGTTGTATAAAAGTGATTCTTAATTACCTCTTTGTTAATCATTTAGTATGTTAGGTACGTGATATTGTAAAATTACTGCAACTAATTAGTAGACTGGTCTTACCAATAATGCATACCACGAGATTTTTCTTTTATGTTGGGAGATACTTGGCAAATGTATGAAATATGCAGTACTTCCTAATGCAGAAAATGATGCTTGTCAGTAAAAAAAAAAAAAAAAGCAAGTTAGTACTGTTCCTTCTTGAATGGATGGGTCTGTCCTCTGAATGCTGTTTTCAGATCTTCAGCTTTAATTATTCATTTTTTCATCTTTCCCCTCCCTAATTTATTTGGGGAACTTCTGGATCTTCATACACTGTTTATATGTTCTATATTAATTTTGGTTTAATTTAGCTTTATAGGCATGGAAACAAGGTATTTGTGTTTTAGAGGAATGCTAAAAGAAAGTTATTCTTGTAGCCTGTATTTACTACATGGTTTTCCCACTCTTCTTCCACAGAATGACGATTGTGCTGTGTAAAGAACTGTCAACTTTCTCTAAAGAGTTTACTACGTGCTTAACGACTGCAGGGGTAAGAGTTACACCGTAGTTCTTAGGAATGAGATGTGGTTAGTTGATTGCAGCCTTGGGATCTTCACCACGAAGCGCTTTTTGTGTTTGCACATTTATATATGCAGGTTTTTTGCCCTGTGAACTGATCTTCTAGGTCAGTGTACCCCAAATTGTGGCAGCTGAATGTTGTGCTGAGCTTTTGAATGCCTCCTGCTGCATTCAGCCTGGCACAGAGCGGGGGTGGGAATTGGTGCTGACAGTACTACGGAGACAGAATAAAATAAGGTTTGTGATCCTGCTGTGGATTTTCCAAAACACTCAGGTGTTATTGAAGGTAATATCATTATCTCTAAATTCTCCAGTTGTCCACAGTTCATTTGAAGATGTAATGTGTGTATTCATATACGACTTGCGTTGGGCATATGTGGGTTACTTTGTTCTTATTTGCATGCTACAAGGCAGGTCCGCTGCAGCTTGTGACTTAGCTTTCCTATAGTCAAGGGAGCAATGGTGATTTTAAACTTACTGAGGATTTAGCTTTATCTTGCTTGAAGAAATGTGATCAAATTTTCAATCAGGATAATATATGTCTGATCTCTGCAGGTCAAAGAGAAAGCAGATGTGCTTAATCCCTTAATCACTGGAGTGTTTTTGGAGGTTAGTTATGCTAAAGTTAAAACCGTAAGCTAATACTTAAAAAATGGATGTGCTGTTTTTTTCCACTTCAGTATCCTTATGCATGCCAAGTTCTCTAACCCATGGTCTAAGATTCTGCTTACCTGTCTAATAACTTAAAAGTTTTAATAAATGTCTAGATTTGCACAAGAGGTGAGTTAGTGAAGAGTGAGCCTTATGTGGTCTCAGCTGACAGTTATGATGGCTCAGAAGGCACATATTGAATTCAGCAGTCTGGATTTCTAGAATTTCAATGTCCAAAGTCAAACCTTAGACAAGCTCAAAAATTAGCATGCGAGAGTCCCAGCACTTCCTAGCTGTTAAGTTGGTTCTCAATGCTTGTAAGCTTCTGAGGTGTGGTAGGAAATGGGTGTTTCCTGTTGGCGTGTTCCTTCTTCCTGCTACAGCATGCTTATGCTTCACTTTGAAATAAATTCTTCTTCTCTGTTATTGAAAACAGTATCCTACATTTGGATTGCACCTGATCTTGTTTGGCAGTTTTTAAGCCAGTAGCTTTTTTACCTAGTGGCATAAAGCCCTTCAATAACTTAATATTAAATTGATTTCTAGAATGAAGCCTTAAAAATCCGACAAGCACTAGGCTTCTGTTTCTTATGTGCATTAATCAATGCTGTTTGAAATTAGTATGTGGTTAGTAAAGCTGATTGGTAGCATAATTATTTATGTGTGTATTTTGATTTTTGTTTTCATAGGCTTCAAACAGCGCTTCATATATCCAAGATGCCTTCCAGCTCTTGCTGCCTGTACTGCAGATCTCTCTTATTGAGGCTAGAACGGAACTATCACAGTAATAAAAATCCTTCTAATTAAGAACTTTTTGACCTTCCCACTTCATAGTTTCCATGCTGGAGAATGATGTAATGGCTCTTATTAAAGGGAAAAAGATTAACTCTGATCGCTGCTGCTGCAAGAACGGTGATTAAATGCAGTCTGGCAATGACAGCTCTTACAGCACATTGAGAGATGTGATTAGCATAGTCCGGGCTGGTGGACAACGTGACAGACTTATAGTGCAGATTGCTTCTCTGTTTTCATGGACTGTCTATATCTTTTCACTGAAATCCCTCTGCTGTATGTGTTAACAAGCTCTTTGGAGAAGCTCTGGACTGTGAAGACAATGCTGGAGAAGAGAGTAGCAGCTGCTAGTTAAAGAGTTAGCTAAAATCATGGTGTGATTTTTAAGTCAGAGAGACATAATTAGGTTCCTCATAGCTCTGCGTTGGTGTTGAAGTGACTATTGGATAGGAGGTGCAAGAAAAGGCAAATATTTATGCAGTTCCTAGGCTGGAAAGAATAGAGCAGAGAGGATTCCTTATCAAGCCGTTGTTGCTGAAGAGAAGCCCTGGCTTCCGGAAGATGTCTGTTAATGACTCAGGGATGTGGGATGGGGACTCTCACTAGGGTGCTGTTTCTCATTCTCTTGCAGAGTGCCTGGGAAAATGCTGATCTGGCCCTAAGAATGTGGGTACTTTGCTTTATAGCAATAAATGAGAACTGGCTAAAAGGGATTGATGCATGTTTGGGCAATTTAATGAGAGAATTTAGCAGGAGGATTCCCCTTCTTCAGTGCAGCTTGACATGTCAGCTGCAGACTGTTCACAAACTCAGATACTGCTTTTCTCCTGTTTCTGTGTAAAAACACTATAATGCAATGCTCCTTCTTCTTGGAAGGTATGTTAAAGTAGGGGGAGAGGAAGCAATTTGGTTCTGTTAGCAGGAGTCCTCATTTGTGTCAGAAGCTGCTCCACATACGGTGTCTGTTTCTTTGTGCTGTGAAAGTTCCCTGCTTTGTTCCTTTTTGCAATTTCTATCTTTTGAGCCTGGCTGTTGGGAGGGAGCAGCCTCTGTTGGAAATGCAAGAGCAGAAATGCACAGCTAAAGTGGAACTTCAAGAAGTCCAGAATAGCTAACCAGAGGTGACCAAGTGTCACACCTGCCTCTGTACTTGCTCATTGGTAACAATGATGCTCAAATCCCATTTTGAAAATCCTCTGGGTTTTAGCAGGTCTTGCACATTTCTGCTGTACTGAAGGCTTAACATTCCTCTGCTCTATTTGTGCAGTAGGGAAGTGTTTTTATTATTAAAATACCTTTTGGCTAATGCTCCTCTGATTTTATATATATGGAAAAAGCCTTGCCTTAGTCGTGGTTAGACTGATCAGATCTCTAAAGGGAGAGCCTTTTTTTGCATCTTAAAGAAAACTAGACTTGAAAGGAGTGTGTCTGGAGTAAAAAAACTCTGCACTACAATAAATTCTGTATTTTTTTCTTCTTTTGGTTGATAGCATTATTAAAGAAAGGATTTGTTTTGACAACCGTTTCAGTTAAAAGCTATCAAGATAGCAGTGGGCACGAACGAAATGAGAAGAAAGAACTGTAGGGTTTTTTTCTTCTCACCCCTGACTGTGGTTTGCGGGGCAGGGCTGGGTGCTGCTCTGGGGCTGGGACAGCTGGGGCTTTTCTCCTGGCAGGGTACCGTCTCATAGGAAAGAGGGCTCTGAACGCAGGCTGGGGAGTGAGAGCTCCCACAGCCGAGCTCCCCGTTCCTGCATCAGTGCAAAATGGCAGCTTTGCTCCTGCTGCAAAGCCAAAATTTACAGAAATGTCAGAAGAGAAGAAATAAAGATAACGGGGGTTTATGAAGCAGCAGCTGCTTTTCTTGCAGATAAATTCTACTGACCTGCAGTGCTTTAGTGTAGAGTAGTTTAATAATTAAAGGAAATGAGGTGTTGTTTGGGGTTTTTTGGTCTTTTTTTTTTGAAGATGCAGACGGTAATTCTTTCAGTCATATGCCCACCTGGATTTTGTTCTAGCAGCCAATAATCAAACGTGCACCAGTTTCACTTGTGTGCCAGCGCAAGGACTGCAATAGATAGCCAACAAAAACAGTTCCGCAGTTGCTGAAATCTTCCTACCCAAAGGATTCATCAGAATGCAGCATCCAACTGTCTGGAGGTCTTATCGCTCGGCCTTGCCTTGCGCATGAACCTAATGAGAGCTGGCAGTAATTTGAGCACTTCTGGTAGTGTTTGGGGAGGTGAGAGGTGGCTGAGAACAGATAAGAGTTAGCTAAGATGCTGGCAGTGACTTGGAGGGCAAAAAAAAAAGCCTTCCACAATTATTTTCTTTCCTTGGGAGAGATTCTGTTACTTGCAGCTGTAAAAGCTGCTTCCTGGCAGCTGCTGTGGAAAGGTTTAAAACATAAAAAAGGCTCGGTCCTCCTGATGGGCTTTGGGACTTGCTCCCAGCCCTTGCCCAAGCAGCTTCCTAGGGACTCATTTTTCATTATTAAAACACACATGTTCACTAGCAGCAAAACCTCTGACACAGGCGGGATGAGCAGTTGTCCTCGTTTGGAAGAAGCAGCAGCTACGTTGCCACTGGTGGCCCCGACCAACGGGACAGCTGTCCCAGGTCACCCGCAGCACAAGTTAAATGGCCTGACTCAGTGGCCGGAAGGGGAGAAGTGGCAGGAGGAGGAGGAGGAGGAGGAGAGCTCCAGCATTTCCTTCCCAGGTGTGCACACTGGAGCCTAAATAAACAGCGGTCTGCGATGATGTGATTTAAGCGGAGAGATTGATCTGTAGCCAAAGGCTCCTTGGCACACAAATGGAGGACATAAGTGCCCAATACTGTGCGAATTAATGTTGTCTGGGAGTTTCGCTAGTCCCTCGCAGCTCTGCGCTTTGACAGCAGCTCGGAGGTGGTGGCCATGCGCTGGTGTTTCGGGTGCTGGCTGGCAGGTTGCTTTCCTTCCTCCGAGGGCAGCTTTGTGCCCGCTGCAGGGTGAGAGCAAAGCCCGAGTGATTTGTGGGCTGGGACCTAGAAGTGGCCGCGGCTGCCACTCTCCACTGTCCTGCTGGGTGGTGGCAGCCACCCCGGTGCTGTAAGGTGCTGGTGGCTGCAGCCTGGCCCGATGGCCGGGGTGGTCCCTCAGAGCCGCTTCCCTGGGGTGATGCTTTGTGTACCCGTGTCCGGGGAGCGATGGCAGGGCTGTCCCCTGGGTTGCTCTAACTGGAGAACGCTGCAGGCTTAGGTCCCTTGTGTCAGAGTACTGAGAGCCCGGCTGGGGCTGGCAGGGAGCGAGCAATGAGGTCACCAGTTAAAAATAAGGTCGAGCGTGGTGTTTGTGGGGGAGGATCCTCCTAAGGTGGCAGGAGCTGCTCGGAGGAGTGGGGTTGGATGCCAGCCGGTCCCGACACCAAACAGCCTCCCTGGATCTGGCCCAGGGCCCCACGCTGTGCTCCCTGTGCACGTCTCCGCCAAGCTCCTGTGCCATACCCCGAGTTCCCCGGCTGCGTCACCCTGGCGTCGGGCGGGATTGCTGCCACCGTTTACCCCCAGACTGAGCACTGGCTGCCGGGAGTTCCCCGAATGATTTGTGCGTGACCTGAAGCATCTCTGCTAGAAAGCACCACCGCTATTGACTGTAAAATTGGCAGCAACGAGGACTCTGCCACTGGCTTTGCTGAACTGCTCCAGGGTTTATCCACCCTTGCTATTAAAACCCATCCCTTATTTCTGGTCTAAACCTGCCGAGGGGGCCCTTGCTCTGCGTTTGGGGCCAGTGCAGGCTCAGGTGGAGGAGGCCTGGAGCAGACATGGCCAGGTTTTTGGGACAAGTGACTTCTGTACAGCTGCTTGCTCCCTGCATGAGTTACCCAAGGTTAGTCTTGCTCGGTGGGAGGGGGCTCCACGCACGCTGCAATTACTGTAAATTAAAGTAAAATGACTACGGGAGCAACTTTGTTGTAGAGTTGAAGGCTTTAAATGGGGCAAATCTTGCGGGAGAGGTAATACCTTTTATTAGGTGGAGAAAGCAAATTAGCTTTCAGGTACACAAGCCCTTCTTGACATTATTGTTACTGTTATTATCCCATATTGGTGCTATTAGAAATGAGGGCATTGCATTAGAGGGGAAGCACATTATGCAAGTGTTTAGACCTGCTGGTAACTGCTCTCTGCTGACAGGTATTTGCTTAATGATATGTTGGAGTGAAAGCCAGCAGCAAGGACAAGCATCGGAGGGAGCTGGGAGGGCTGAGCTCTGCCTGGTCCGGCCTTGCGTGGACCTCCTGGAGCCACCTGACACCTCCCACCGAGAGGGGAGCAAGGACCTGCTGGAGGTTCCTCTCACCGTGGTTTTAAGGACACCCCCAAATCCCCTCCTCTCTACTTCCAGCAGGGTCCTGACCATAGCACATTCCCAGACTGAGTCCCCAGTGCCCTCCCTGGTCCCTGTGGATGTCTGCAGCCTCCAGAGCTGCCCTGGCTTGCTTGCCAAGGGTCTTTCTGCTCCTGCCCGTGCTGGAGGCAATGCCTCTTGCACGTATGAATGCGACTGGTCATGTTCTTCGTGTCATGTGCTGTCTGTGGCGGGTGGCAGAGCCAGTTTTTCTGCTCTGAAAGTGGGACTGGGGAGGAGACGGCAACACTCAAATACCCAGATCCCTGGTAGCTGCCAGCCAGGCATCGAGGAGGCCACTTGCCTTTTTCAGCTCCAGGTAAGGCGCTTTCCTGTCTCCCTCCTGTCATCGAGGGGATTTACAGACTCGCATATCAATTTTACAGGCTGGAGAGGCAGAGCAGGAGGGCAGGGTGAAGCAGAGGGTGCAGCAGGAGCATTCCCGGGATGGCTTGCACTCCATGCAGTCTTGGGGATGGCAATCGGGCATCATGCCTAAGCCTTGTGGGAAGGACTTCAGTCCCCTGAGTGAGAAGGGAGTGGGCACAAACACTGTGACCTGTAAGCCCATTGTGTCTGGGGGGGTAAAGCCATCCAGGCTATTGCATCTGGTGGAGTATGAATATGGAGGTTTGCTTTGTTAGCCAGAGGTCTGATCCACGTGCACCTCACGCTTCGCTCGGCCATGGAGGACAATTGCAGCTTGTCAGTGGGGACTGTAGAGCCGGTTGCTGGGTTTTGCTGGTTTGCCTGCCCGGGCTTTAGGGAACCAGCTCATCTGGAGCAGGGAAACCTACCTGCCCAAAACGTGGGGTGGCCAAGGCTCTGAAGGAACAGGCAAAACTGGATCTGCTGGTCTGGGATGGGAAAAAGCTGAGCATTTGCAGGCATCATCTCAGCCACCACCCATGGTGGGGGCTGCACAGGACTTTGGGTGCCCCCCCCCCCCCCAGCCCCGGACAGGAGCATGAAAACCTACCTGCCCAAAACGTGGGGTGGCCAAGGCTCTGAAGGAACAGGCAAAACTGGATCTGCTGGTCTGGGATGGGAAAAAGCTGAGCATTTGCAGCCATCATCTCAGCCACCACCCATGGTGGGGGCTGCACAGGACTTTGGGTGCCCCCCCCCCCCCCAGCCCCGGACAGGAGCATGGCAGAGCCCCGGCACAGGGGAGCCCACCCCATCTCTTGGAAATCAGCTGGGTTGGTCCCCAGGGACAGGGTTAGTGGTGCTGTGGGGAATTAAAGGATTGTAACCCCCCACGGTGGCATTTCTTAGCATGCATTAGGGTAGCACCATCCCTTCCCAGCCCTGGCTGCTGGGCTTTGGTCTGGTTGCCCATCTACTGCAAAGCTTGAGGTCCACCTCTGGGTACCTTGTGCCTTTCCTATCTGCTCACCCCCCAGCAGTGAAGGCACAAGGCAGGGGCATCCCCCACAGATTTGGGGCTGGGCACATGCTGCGGGAGCTGCGGAGCAGCTTTGGTGAGCAGGACCTGGGGTCAGGGCATCAGCTATACCTTCTCCTGCACCTTCCCAGGGGCTGCCTTTTCTTTTGTTAACGTTTGATTATTTTTAATGATTTTAGATTAAAATGTAATTATTTTCAATTAGTAGTTGCACTTCTTAATTATGGAGATGAATTAGATTACTGTTCATTATTAATTAGATTTTAACTTTGCACTGATTATACCTTTTATCAGCCAATTCCCACGCTCCTGCCCTCCCCGTCCAACCTGCCTCTCCCCCAATGCCACCCCAAACCCCACTGCTTCCCACTGCCCTGCAGCACCCTGGGGATTTTAAAACCTGTCTAGAAAATACAAATCAATGTTATCAGCTCAGGGGCTGCGACTGGTTCTTTTAAAAGCCCAAATACCAACCAGATGATGTCATTTTGTGGCTAAAAAAAACATTAAAAGAAAGCATTAATATTCTGCCTCCCTCCATCAGTGGCTGGAAGAGAAACTGTTTCCTAATTACCTGCTGCGGCAGGGGAAGGACGCTGCTCTTCCCTGCGAGCAGAAGGGATCCGATCCCTCGCCCCTGCTGCCTTCCCTCTGCCCCGTTTTGCTGTTTGTATACGAGAGGGAGGGTTTGACCTGCCTGGGCTATTTCATGGACTTTGTTTGGTCCTGCTATTTTAAAACTAGCTATCTTCTTTCTTTTCTTTTCATCTGTCACCTTTCAGGCACCTAATCAATGCTCAGAGTTTTCTTGCTGTTGCTCTCAGCTTCTCTTCTGCTTGCTGCTGTCTCCATCGCCTCCCTGCCATCGCCCCGTCCCCGGGGGAGGTCTCCTTTCTGCTGAGGCTTCCTGAGAGCCCCAACACTTGCTCTCTGTTGATTCATCCTCATTTAATTTGAAATATTTCTGTAATTTGCCCCTGCTCATGGGGGGTTTAAGGCATCTCCCTACACATTTGCCCTGGGATTTCTCTGTCTGCCTCCATCACTCTCCCCTTGCTGCTTCCCTGGGCGGAGGGCAGTGCGTGCTGCTTGGGTGGGCACCAGGTCTGGTGCTTTTTTTTTGTGGAGGCCACAGACTGCTTTGCCTCTTTCCCTGCTGTTTTGGGGGGCAGGAAGTACACAGGGCCTCTTCTCCCATGGAGAAGAGAAAACCGAATGGTGGGGTCCAGGGAGGCATTTTCATCCCTGAAAAGCTCACCTTACTCCACTCTCCAGTTGCTCCTTCAGGTTCTCTCTGTGCTGTAGGTGTGACATTCTCGTGCCCCAGAGCTCTTTGGCTTCGGTGACATGTCGACAATCCTGAAATGTGAGTGTTTGGTGTGAACCCAGGGGAACCTGCTGGGTTTGCGTGTGCTGGATGCTGCATGCTGGCAATGAACCTCCCTCTGTGCCCCATTGTAGGGTTTGGACGGGAAGATAAGGAGAGAGAGGAGAAGGAAAAGGACAAGGAAGAAGAGAAAGAAGAAGAAGAGGAGAAGGAAAAGACTGAAGGAGAAAAAGAGAAGGACAGTAAGAACGAAGAAGAGGAAAAGGTAGGGGAATGATGGAGTTTTCTGCAGATCAGCTGCTGAACCGTTTGCCAGAGGGTTTCCAGCCCCAAAGTCCCCAGAGTGGTGCTCAGGGTGAGCCCAGCACTTCCCAAACCGTCTGATGCTGGGGACCATGCTGGGGACCCCCTGGACCAACTGTGCCACTGGCTGTGTGGTGTCTGTGGGGCACCCAGCACCTTGAGCACCCACTGCCTGGCATATGGTGGGATGGGGCCATCCCTGCGAGGAGGATCGGTGTCCCAGGGGCAGGCAGGCAGCTATGGAGTGGGGCCACCTCTGCAGGTGAGCATGGTGCAGCGGGGACGTGAATGATGCAGAGCTCCCAGGTTGCCACTGAGCCCCGTGGAGAAGGATGCTTGGCACAGGCAGGCACGGGCGGCAGCCAGGGTTTGTAGGGTGTTAGAAAGCACCAGCCCCAACTGATTTACATCCTGGCTGTGAAGGGAAGCCATGTCTTACCCACGGCAACCCCACACCTCTGGTGGATGGAGCTATGCCGTCCACAGCCTAGAAATCACACTGTGTGCATGGTTTTTCCACTGAGAGACAGCTCTCTCTTTGCTCCCAATATTCCTAGTTAGTTCTCCCTCCTTTTCCTCCTATTTCAACCCAAAGAGACACTGCTGTGGACAGCGATGCTGTCTGCACTGCACACACCACCAAATCCTTGCTCTTGGCTCTGGAGGTCTCTGCAGGGCCATGGGCACACGTGGTTCCGCAGCAGCACCATTGGTGCAAAGCCTGGCTCTAGATACCCACATGACCAGACATCTCTCTGACTTGAGGCTCTAGCTTGAACAGCAAACAGGGCGCCAGGGTCTCTGGTGATGCTTCTCCTTTTCTCTTTGCTCCTGCAGGGAGATGGGGAAGAGGACAGGAGGAGGAGCAGCAGCTCCAACAGCGACTTGGAGGAGGTAACCACACCACCAGCTCCGTGCTGGGGCCTGGCTGCACCCCTGCACACCAGCCCTGTGGGTTTTGCACCTACAAACCCCTGTGTGGGTGCTGGCTACGGGTGCTATCAAATACCTAGAGGTACCAGGCGACGGGACACGAACCACCCAGCACTCCAGTCACGTGCTGTCCCTTTTCTTTTTGTTCCTGCCCCAGGACCATGGCAGTGACAAGGATGATGAGAAGGAAGACAAAGATTAGCCTTTCCATGCTGGAGTGGCAGTGCGCACCCTGGGCACGCCAAGGAGGTGGGGGTGCAAACGGCAGCACGCGCTGGAGGGGGCCCGGGCCGCTTTTAGCCAAATAAAGCTGTTTGTGGGCTCCAAAGAGAAATGCTATTTATTCATCCAGTCACGCTGCCTACCCCGTGCTCTCTGTCTCTCCCAAGAAGGAAACAGCCAAGGAAAGGCAATAGGTGGGGAGCTGGGATCTGGGTGAGCACAGGCAGGTTTTGTTCAAGACCGTGAAAGAGTCTGGAGAGAAATCCAAGGGCTCTGGCTGCCTGGCTCTGCATAGTCCCTCAAAATTAGGCAGTACCAATATCCTCCCTGTCCCCTCCACGCCGCTTGCTATGGGATGGAGCAGCCCGACCGGGGACAGACGGGCTGTGCAAAAGGCGGCTCCAGACGCCTGGGGCTGTGCTGAGCTGTTACAACTGACTGTGATTTCAAATTTATCAAAAACATACGAAAAGCAGGGACAGGGGGGAAAAAAAAACCCCAAACCAACACCCCCCCCCCCCCCCTTCCTGCGGTGCTGCCCCCAGCACAGGGGGCTGAGCGTGTGCGCAGCCCGCAGCTCCCCCCGCAGCCCGCCTGGGGCTGGAACCGGGCGCAGCGCCAGGGAAGGGGGGGGGGAAAAAGGGGGGGGGGGAATCGGGAAAAATGAGCTGGCACCGCCATCTACCGGGGATGGGACGTGTGACAGCGGGTCCCCGGGTTTCATAACCGCTCGGCTGTTTTGTAAGGCTCCCGCAGCGCGGCCGGGGGCCCGGAGCGCACCGGGGGCTGTGCGGGAGGCGCAGCGGGGCGGCCCGGGCTGCCTGCGGGATCCAACCCTGCAGCGAAAAGGGACCTCGGAGGATGAGACTGTGCCTTTAAAAGCAGTGCCAGCACCCCGACCCACCGCTGCTGCTGGCGGTATTAGGCCAAGACCAGAAGTCTCACCATCAATAAAAACTTCAATGCAAACTTGAGCACAAGCTCTCCCTGCTGCGTCGCTGCCTTGATTTGTTTTCCTTAAGGAGTCTATTTTTAAGAGTATTTTCCTGAGTAGTGCAGATTTCAGACAAACTCGAGTTTAAGAGTCAACACTGCGGAGGATTTTACTTGAAACCACAGAATGTGGCTTTAGATGGTTTTTTCATGGAACAAACGCAGCCGGCTCTTGTGTAATCATCACAATCACAATCACAAACAGCAGGAAAGATGCTGAGGAATGTTGTCTTAATTATCCAGCACAAAGATTAAAGGGAAAACACAAAGACAGGAAAAACAAACAACTCCAAAAGCTAAACTGGGTTTCAATGCGCTGGTTTGGCTTCAGCAGGGAAAGGCCAAGTCTAAGTGCCTTATTGCTCCGTGAACAAGGGTGCATTAATGTAAAATAACCCTGTGTGGTGTTATTTTACATGTTTTACTTTCCCTGCCATGCAAGTATGCAGGACTCCTGCACAAGACACAACCGACTTCCAAATAGTATATGGAGTTGTGGCATTTTACAGTCCCCTCAGGCCACACTCCTGCAGGATGGGAATCTCTTGGAATAAATTCTCTGTGTCTGAACACGAAAAGGGGAGCCCCTGCCTTTGCTTTTTAAGTTAAAGGTTGGAAACTTTTCAAGCATGCTGTGCCAGACTCTATTTTCTGAGGTCAAGCATGCCTGTAGATGCTCAGTTGGAGCTGGGAGGTGTTGGCATCTCACTGGAGTGAGATTCTGCTTTTCACCTGATGACAGATATCTCACCTACCAAGCTAAAAGCCCTAAAATTGTTCTCTGCACCTTGTGCCCCAGCTCCCAAAGTGGGTGAAGGCTTGCAAACGGCTGTCTGCAGCTGACCCTACCAACATGTCCTCATCCTGCCCCAAATCTCAGCATCTTCACGGCCTCAGAGCCAGTGTTGGGTCCACCCCACACTGCTGGGTGATGGCGAGCACCGAGCCAGGCAAAGTCTTACTGTTTGCTGTTTGTGTTTTACGGTCCCTGCTTCAGGCCACTGCGCTAAGCTCTGTGCAAATATAATGTGCAGCCAGATCCCTGTGGCACAAGAGCAAAAAGCAAAACACACCCAGGGACCGGCTGTGCGAACATCCAGGCGTCTCCTCCGGCAGCCGAGAGGTTCACTGTCCTGCCTTTGGCACCTCGCCCTGCACGTAGCTCGCTCCCCTCTGTGCCTGTGTGCTGCCTTGATTTGAACTGGTTGTTTCCCCAGAAAGTTGCGGGGGTGAAAACCATTTCAAATTATCTGGTGTCCCTAAGTTCTCATTGCATCTCAGCCCTGGCGAGAAGCCAGGTGACGTGAATGGGCGTATAGCATGAGCATTTCCACCAGCCATGCGGATTAGGGCTCTAAAAACGCTTAGTGGAGGAGGCAAAAAGCAGGTGGAACATTTGGCTTTTGGGGATGCTGAGGGCCCTCAGCCGCAGAGGGACAGTGGCTGTCCTGTGGGATACGGCCGCAGAGAGCTGGGCATCTCCCAGCACAACCTCGGTGTGCCGGGATGGGTGCTTGCCCACAGACGTGACAGCCAGCAGCTTCCCAAGTGCTGCTGGGCGTGAGGTCTGACTTCACTGGGGTGTTTAACCACCTCATTTGCTTGAAGCATCTGCAAGGTTCAGCTAGGGGCTCCCAGCTCAGCCGGCTGGGAGAGGAGCGCGGACAGAGCTGCGCCGAACGCCCATCGCATCAGGCTCTGGAGGGGTGGAGTAGGAAAAGAAGACCAGCAAGAGAAACTGGCAGCCGTGGAGTTACTTAAGCAAGTCTTGTTTACACACATTTACTCCTCTTTATATAATAACCTTGGCTGGTCCTCAGGGAGCAGGAGGGGTTGTGCTGCCCCTGCTCACAGCATCTGGGGGTACCTGCAGGGATCCCGCACGGCACGCGGCTCTCTGGGGCCTCGTAGCAGCAAAGATGCCAAGAGAGCTTAGGCATGGAGAAAGAATTGATTTCCATACCATTTCATGCAGAGATGCCCCCAAATGAAGGCATTTTTCTATAAATGCCAACAATTTCAGAACAGAAAGGTTGGACCTTTAATTTGCGATGAAATTTTTCATCTTGCATTTATTATATAAGGCATCCTATTAGAGAAACAAGCCTCTCTAAGGTAGAGATCAAAAAGAAATCTTTCTTCTCTTCCCAAGTGACCTTCTTCATGGAAAACTTCAAGCTTCTTTTTCATTCCACTAAAAAATGGAAACAGTTAGAAATCCTGACTTCCCCAGAAAAGCTGTTTCCTGGAGCCCTGCTTAAGAACTGCTAATCTCTGCAGAGTGCCGGGCTGAGGTTTCCTATGAAATGACTCTTCTATTTTTGTGCTGAATAATAAGAAAAGCAAAACCCAAACAGAACTTGAGTCTTGCAAGTGAATGGTGTTTTGGAAGGTCAAATCCCTGCTCCTGCTCCTGCTCCCTGCAAAGCACTCACACTTGCTCCTCTCTGTGCTGTGTCCTTCTGCAACTTGTCCCTTCATTCTGAAAATCCGTAAATTAAGACTTTTGGCTATGTTAATTAGCAGCTAAAAGTTATAGCAGAGCTTTATTCACTGAACTGCTTGGGATTCATTTTCAGAAAAATGTCTCTAAGGATACATAACTTTCACAGCACTCTTCTCTCCCCTGCAAACCCTTCTAGGACTCCTGCATTTGCTCTTTTGGAAGAGCAGAGCGGGCTCTTTACTCCCCAAACCTCACTGCAATGCATTCCTAAAATCTACACAGAAATGGTGCCAGGCTTCTTGCGAAGGAAAACCTGCAATTTGCTCTGGCAGTTCCACCAGGACAGGTTTCTGGGTGACAGATCTTCTGCCGAGTACTAACAACTCGACCTCTTTAAAAGCCGTGACGTCTGCGCGTTATGAAAGGGCGTGCTGGCGGCGGGGCCATGACTCACGTACCCAGACACGATTCACCTGCCGTCCAAAGTGCAGTGAGAGGTGGAGGCAAAACAGCCCATGAAAAAAAAAAAAGGCACAGCCAGAAATACTCATCTGCTTCCCGAGCAGAGAGCTCTGCCCGGGCCACCGCTGCTGCAGCCAGCCAGGGAGCCCACAAGCAGCTATTTATAATTGTGGTAGAGACACAGCCCTGCTCATCCTGCCTGAAATCCAGCCCAGTGCCTGTGTTTAGGGCTTCACACCTGCTGGCTGTGTGGAAGGGGGGCTGCAGGAAGATCCTGAGCAGCCCCCTGCATTGCTCCCCAAGTCTTTGAGGTGCTTCGTTCTCCTCGGTGGTCAGGCACGGGTCTTAGCTGGAATTTGAGCCACCGGCTTTGCAAAAGCTTTTTGTCCTCATGAAGAAGGACACTGAATTATCAGGTTGGTGGTGGTGGAGATGCTGGAGCTGAAGGAATAAAGACCAGGGCAGAGGATGAGGAAGCTACACACAAAAGCTCATCTGGAAAAACATCTGTATGGGAGCCAACACGAAGAGCAGAAAGAGGGGCAGAGATCTGCAGCCCCCTGGGCAGTGCAGCCAGGGCGAGCACTCACCCAGCAGCTCTTGGCCACTGGGGAAGGGAGTATTCATGGCGGGGATGCTCAGCTGTAGGACCTCACAGCTTGCCCGTGCTTGCCCTGCACCTAGACAACCCTGCTGGCACCAGCAGAGTCACTTCCAGCCAGTGGCCTGTGAAGGGGAGCCAGGCTCCTCCGCCAGCTAGCACCCTCCTGTGACCCATTGAGGTGTGGGAAGAGTGGGACAAGCTGGACCCTGGACCTGACCTGACCATGGCAAGATAGAGGCATCACTGGAGGCCAGGCCCTGCCATCTGCAGAGCCCGCCCGCCACCCCTTGCAGCCTCCTTTGGCAAAGTGAAAAGGCAGCGCTGGGTCCCGCCAGCCCTGCTGCCATCTTTGTCAGGTCGTGGGAGCTGAACAGGGAAAGTACAAAAAGGAAGCAATGAGGGAGGCAGCATGTACTCGCTTCTTTCTGGGGCAAGGAGCCAAGGCCACGTGGGCCGGTGAATGAGCGGGGCAGGGCACCCTGGCGAGTCCCCGAGCTGCGGTGATGGGCCACCACGGCATCACTCCCGGCCACAAGTCCCAGGTCAGGCATGTGGACACACAGCAGCTTGTGAAGCCAGTAACTTTTGTCTGACCCTGCAGTAATGACTGATTATAAACCAACTCTCCCCATCCAGAAGATGACGTGGGTGATGTGACCTCCAGGTCTGGCCTACTAGGATGCAGCTCCCTGTGGATACCAAGCCCCTGGGAAGTGGTGGAGCTTGCTGCAATGTAAAGGTGGAGTCATGTCCTCAGAGAGTGGGTTCCTTATGGCTTTTCCTCCTCTTAACACTTGGTTATGTTATCCATGCCCTCATGCACCCTAGGATTAGATGGTGCTGAACAAGTTGTGCTGACTTTGGGCCCCTCCATGGGATCTCCTACAGATGGGGCATCTTCAGCTGCCCTTGAAACACCAATGAAACAACTGCAAAGCATCAAGGCAAGCTTATAGCACCCTGCACTGCAGACCATGGTCTTGTCACCCATCCTAGGGCTTCCCCCTGATAAGGGGGACAATTCTGACCTTGCTTTTAGCTGTACTCCCTTCTCAGGGGTATGTGGCTTGTATATGACCGCCCATGGAAAAAGACATCTCCATGCATTTTATGTGGGACTTGCTTCCAAGACCGAGTGATAATGTTCTGCCAACCTCTTTGCCAAGATGTTTGGCCCAAGAGAAGTCTTTGCCAAGATGTTTGGCCCAAGAGAAGTAAAATGAGCCAGATACGGATCTGGGCTCTCCCCGTGGCTCTCCGGTTTCCAGGAGTTCAGGCATAAGCCCAGTTACATGAGCAATGAGGTAACATTACATCGCAGCTCTGTGTCCCACCAATCCGTGTGATAGTCAACTCAGTTCTCTAGGAATGATGATGCCTCAGGCAAAGCCTGTATGACTCAGAAGGGAAAGTATTAAAGTTTTCTTTAAAGGAAAATATTAAAGTTTTCTTTAATTCCCCAACCCTGTTTACATCTGATCCTCCTTACTGAGAGAGTCAGGGCTTCTCTGAGCTCTCAAGCAGCAGAGTTTCAGGACCCAGGAACAATACCGTGTCATTTATATGGTTGCTCCCTGCCCAACACCTAGTCAGCACAGTGCAGACCTCAAATACCAAACATCAAGGAGCAGCGTGGCAATCTGCTTGCCTCTGCCTGAGAGAAAAGCAGGCATGGAGCAGCTCCCCTTATTGAATACAGAGACCTGAAAGAAAATGTGCTTGTTATAAAAGACGAGTCGTCACTGCAGACGAAGAATTTCCCACACCACCTGCTTTGACTTCCTTTTGCTTCACTTCCCAGGACCGGCTTTGAACCGCGTGTGGCAAATGGAGAAACCTGGTGGTTGAATAACATCCTGGATCTAGAAACACTATGATGCAAAGAAAGCAAAAATTCCAGGAAGCTGATGTGTTTGTTGACAGGCTGGGAGGGGTATGATGCAAATAACTCCCTGCATGTTATTTGCATGTACTGAGGTGTAAAAAATAATTCCTTAGGTCAACTCTCAAGGCTTGCAGACAAGCCAGGATCCAGGTGCAGCGCTGCTGAAAGGGTGCTGTAAACCATGGGGGCACAAGTGGGTCTGCCCAGATGCTGCGGCTGGATTTGGCCCTGGCTCTTTGCCTGATCACCCAGCAGGCTGCACTGGCTCTTACACATCCGTGCCACCATCAGTCGCGCATGGCCCTTGCTGATGGCAACGCTCCTCCTCAGCTGGGATGCCAACGCTTTCCTCCTTCCGCTGCTTTTGAAACAGGGAAACTTGTTTTACCTCTGTGCAACAGGACTTTCAGGTCTGATGGTGACAGCCTCATCCGTGAAGGAGGCGGTTGGCGGGCAGAGCGGGGATAGCTGTGTGTAAAAGGGGTCATGACATTCAGGGTGCATATTCCGGTTTAGCAAGTGCTTGTGGTGCCTTTGAAGACACCCTAAGGAACACACAGGTCTCTTCCCTCCGAACAAAAAAAGGCACCACTGGGAAGGTGCTGTCACCTCTGAGCCACTCCTTAATCCCTAATGTGTCAAAATCAAATGTCAACATTTGCAACAAATACTTATGCACTAAAAATGAGCAAATAGCTGGTGTGAAATCCCTGATCCCCATGTTGCACCGTCAACAGTCTGGACCACATTAGTGAGGCTGTACTCGAGCCGAAGCACAAGCGGCACGTGTGGCTGGGAGCCAGAGGAGGAGCTGGTTTCCCCTGCAGCAACACCTGGAACTCCTCACCCTGCACTGACCCTGGGCTGTTTCCCACCTTTAAAGTAAAAAAAAAAATTATAAAATAAATCCTATTGTGCTTTGCAAATAGTTCCTAAACACAGTGCGATCTGTTCTGCATTACGCAAAACGTGAAGTCCTCATCTGGCCAGCAGAATGATTAGCATTAAGCATTTAAAGCTTTTTTAATTTTTTTTTTTTTTTGCAGTTATGTACTGAGTCAGCACAAACACACCAGTGACCAGGGAAAGCATTTGGAGTTCAGAACCAGCTCAGCTTTGGACGGAATGAAGAAAACAAATTGTTCTTGTGCTGGTGCTAATGAAGCCTGGTTTCCAATGGACTCACATGTTGTGGTTGATTGATTTTTAACTGCATTATGCAAAGGCAGCGGCATGTCCTTTGCTCTCCAAAGGTGCTGGTGAGCCCACACATGTGAGAATGGGTGCGGAGTGAATCAGGAGGTGAGGAAAAGAACAAGGCAGGTCCCAGGAAACAGCCCGGTGTCTCCCAGAGGAGCTGGCTGGGGTGATGAAAGATGCTATGCTCCTCACCTGACACTGGCTCCCTGTGGCAGAGGGCTGCTGCTCCCAAGCTGAGCCACACAAACAGGTTATGGGAGCACTCTGCAAGCACATCGCTGCAAAGTTGGCTGGGGTAGCTAAAATGACCCTCATTTCACAGCTCAGGAGCCACGAACGTGTCCTTCTTGAGGGGTAATCTGGAGGTAAGACTGGTGAGGACTCCCTGGTGGCAATCTTTTGTTTTAGTGAATAGCCAGGTTTTGGTGGAAAAACTAGCCATGGCGAGAACTAAATCATGAGAGGACAGTGTCTGGTGTGAAAGAGCCTTGCCCATCTGAGAAATGCCCGTGGGAGAACTGCTGGGGGAAGTGATGTGGCAGGTGCCTCTGGGAGGGCAACCAAAGACTGATCCTGTGGATGGAGAATATGGAAAATGTCCCCCGCAGGGCAGAGTCCCTGACACCTCCACAATGCTCCCGGGGCGACTGCTGTCCCTAACGACATGGTCAGGAGGTGTTCGGGGCTGTGCTGCTAAACATTGCCTGAGATTTCTCCACTCTAAAGGGATCAAAAAGATAACGGAGCAAGCAGTGAAGCGTTCCAAGCCCACATAAAATACTTAGTTGTTGAGCTTTTAAAGCCACTCATGAGCTGTTTAATGTAATCACAGTAGATTTTGAAACAAAACCTGCTCCACAGCCCAAACCTCTGCCAGCCACTCCCTTAGTGGGGCATGGGTTTCACTGGCACTCACGTCCTACTCATGATCTCCATCCCTGAGCATCCCTTCCAGTGCGTGCATGGGTTCAGTTTGTTTTTGGGGACACACAAGAGCCCTCGGGGAATGTGCATCATCCTTATATAAAGTCTGATCTCCTAAGCTCCAGAGCTGCCAGATTTCAGCTGTTTTTCCCAGAACCTGCTATGCAAGAGCTGCTGGCTCCTCGCTGTATGGCTGCGTGGCAGGGGGATGCATCTGCCTTGGGACACAGAGCCTAACCTGGGGGTCTGTGAGTGGTAAGGAGACCTTCCCCATGGAGGGTCTGAACTGGTTCAGTTCTGGTTAAGTAGAGCATGTGGGGGAGATGCAGTTTCCCATCTACACTGGAGGGACACCCCGTTCCCCCAAAACATCCTGCCATGACGGAGCTGCATAGTGGGGTCTGCAAAGGCGTCCTTGGTGTGCCCCAGCCTCACCAGCCCCGGCTGCTCTGGAGCACCGCAACACCCTGCACCCCAGTCCTGCTCTGGAGACCCTCAGCTAGCTCAGGCACCCTGTGCCCTGGGCTGCTCCTAAGCACCCCAGCTATCCAGTGCCCCAGCCGCTCTGGAGCATCCCACCCTCCTGTTCCCATTCCAGAGCACCCTGTGTCCCCCAGGCCTTGTGCCCCAGCCCTGCTCCGCAGCACCCCAGATACCCCAGGCAGCCCGCACCATGGGCTGGCTCCAAAGTGCCTTGGCCCTACTCCAGAGCACCCCAAAACATCCCCCAGCACTTTGCACCCCAGTCCTGCTTGGGAGTGCCCCAGATCCCCCCAGGGACCCTACGCCCCAGCGGGTCCGGAGAGCTCTCCAGCACCCCCCGCACGGCTTCACACTCGACTGCCCCAACTTGTACTCTGCACCCCGCCTGCTCCAGAGACCCCCAACACCCCCGCGTCCCGGCTCTGGGGATCGGCACCGGAGCCCCCCAACACCCCCGGGGCGCTGCTCAGCAGCCCGTGCCCGACCCCACGCCGGGCTCCGCGCCCCCCCCCCGCCCGCCCGGGGCCGCCCCCCGCTCCGCGGCGCCCCCGGTACCGCCGGCTCCGTTACGAAACGCGGCCGGGGCGGGGCGGGGCGGCGTAACGCGGCGGCGGCGGCGGCAGCCAATGGCGGCCCCGGCAGCTCCGCCACCGGCGCCCCCCGCCGGTTCGGCTCGGGGGGGTCCTGCCCCGGCGGGGCGGGACGGGACGCGCCGGGACGGGACGCGCCGGGACGGGAGGCGCAGCCCTGCGCCGGGCCGTACGGGGCGGGAGCCGCGGGGAGGGTGGGCAGAGCCGGGCGGAGCGGAGCGGGGCAATGCGCGGGGACCCGGCGGCGGCCGGGGTGTGCGGGCACCGCTGGCCCTAAGGGCAGCTCCCCCCTCGTCGGCTGCAACTGCTGCGATGAGCCGCGGCCCCCCCAGCCCGCCCTCCCCACCCCGGGGGGGGAGCCCCGCCCGGCAGCCCCTCGGCCCCGGGAGCGGGGGCTTGGACATGCTGCGCTGCCCCTCCTGCCTCCTCCTCCTCTGGGAGCCGGTGACCGTGTCCTGCGGTCACTCTTTCTGCAAGCCGTGCCTCGGGGGGGCCGTGCCCTCCCGCTGCCCCCTGTGCCAGGAGAGGCTGAAGCTGCTGGGCGTCGGGGCGGCGAGGTGCAACGTGGTGCTCTGCGGCCTCCTGGAGAAATGCGTGGAGCAGGAGAGCCGGCTGGCCTGGCTGGCCGCACGCATCCGGGACCGACTCACCCGTGGGGATGCACGGGAAGCGCTGAGGATGGCTCAGAAAGGGGTCGAGCTGGGTAAGCACCAGTGGGCCGGAGGGGCTGGCGGGGTGTGTTGGGGGATGCGGATGCTGGGTGTGAGGGGCCAGCCCTACAGCTGAGACGAGGATGCGCAGGCTGTGCTGTTGGAGCAGGCGGGTACCAACGTGAGTCACTTTTTGTCCCAGCACCACAGTGCCCTCCGAGCCTGCACGGTCCAGAGCTGGGAGTCCTGGGAAGCTGGAAGTGTTGGAAAGGCAGGGCTGGTGGGGATGGGGACTGGGGATCCAGGTGCTGGGCATTTCTCCCATGTCCGGATGGGTTGATGGGAGGAGGCGGGTGGCCGGGCAAGCCCCGCCGCTCATCTTGGCTGCCAGGGCTGCGGGCAGGGCAGGGTGCACAGCTTGCGTCCCATCTGCCACATGCTTCTGGTGTTAGCAAGCAGCCGGAGAGGAAAGAGCATCAAATAGCTTCTTGAATCTTGCCGCCCAGCAATATTTCAGGGTCAGAGAAAGAGCTCTGCCCAGGCGGGTGGCCATTATGTAAAGTGGCTGAGACTTTTCCAGTCTGGGACAGACATGTCCTCGTCCCCAGAGCCTGGCCAGGACACAGCCTTGGCTGACCTCCTGTGCCAGCCCCATGGTGCAGGGCAGCCCCCTGTCCCGGCCCCCTTCTGCAACCGGCTCTGGAGAGACATGTGCCTGCAGGGTCAGGATCGGGCCCAGGGGGGTTGATCTGCTTTAATGTGTGGCTGTAAGTGGATTTCTTGGAGAGTAATGCTTAAATAAAAGGGGTTATACAATGCTTCTGGAGCAGGGGGTTGGGGCGGCGAAGTCCTTTCTCCACCAGCGTTTCTATGACAGCAGTCAGCTCTCCTCCCGCGGCGCAGACACTTATTCATTGCCCGCTGCAAGACAAGTGCCAGAGGTTCAGGGTATGCCTGGAGCCAAAGGGCTGAGCCGGCTGGCCGATCCTGGTGTTGGCAGCAGAAAGCACGTCCCTTTATGCAACCTCCCAAGGCATCTGTCTCGTACCCTGTGCACCCGTCCTTCAACACAAACGCAAGTGCACAGTTCTCTAGTACTGTTTTACCTATTGCCAGGCTTTTGTTTGATTGGGGTGTACAATTATGTATCTTTTTTAAAAGCCTCTGTAAGTATAAAGAGGAAACGTTGCAAGCTCTGTCCTCAGTCTTCCCTGCATGCTCCGTTCCCTGAAGGACAGGGGAAGTCCGGCTTAGGGCAACGAGGAAATTGCCGTCACAGTCGCAGCTCCTGTAAACCTGCGCTTGCTGGTGCTGCTCAGGCTCAGCCACGTGGGTGGTGCTTTCGGGACGTGTTTTCCAGCTCCTGCAGCCTGCAGATCGCTTTCAGGCTGTGCGACTTCTTACGGGCTCCCCTTTGCTTTCAAACATAACCACTGATAAATGTTCGACCCACAAGAATGGGGTTTTTTTGTGGTTCAGCGTTGCACTGCAAGCCAGTTTGCAGTGCCTTGCTCAGCCCAGCCCGCAGAGCAGCTCTCTTTGCTTGGGAGAAAATAAATTGTCAACTTTTTATGTTCTGTTTTTCTAAGTGAACAAAAAAAATGCACTGTAATGCGTAACACAGGAGGCCTCCCGACATGCCTGGAGCTGGGAGGCTGGGGAGCGCTGTCAGTCACTCATCGGCTGCCGGGGCAGCCAGCTGGCTTACGTCTCTAATGTCTAATAACATCATAGATCAAAAATAGCTGCAGCAGAAGAGAAATGCAGAATTCATAGCCCCATTTTACACACCTTTTTTTTGCCAAATCAGTCGCTTTATTGCCAGGCTGTGCAAACGTTTGAATGGGTTTGCCCACATGGAAAATAAGCCTCTAGACTTTGTACCCATTTGTTCATCCCTACCTGTCGTTAGGGGCTGGAATATTTCATCTCTGGATGCGTGCTTGTGGGACAGGGTACCAAGCAGCAAGTTCCCATGTTTCCTGACTTGAGCCCTAAGGTCCTGGCTAACATTATAAATGAAAATAAGCTCTGAGGGATCAGGTGTTGCTCTGCTGCACAGCTCAGTGTGGCCAGTGCAGCCTCGGTGCAGGAGCAGCTGGGCCTGGGCTCTCTGCTGCTCTCTGGGTTATGGTGGCACCAGGTAGAGAGCAAGGTCTCCCTGTGCTCCACGCTGGGCACGGGGAACAAGGAGGCAATAGCCGCAGCAGAGCTTCCTCCTCCCTGATAAGATGTGTCGGGCGCCTGGGCAGATCAGCGGGCGCCTGGGCATGGTGATGGCAGAGGCAGGCAGGGGTGCGGGCACACGCTGGCTTCCTGCGCCCTGCTGTCACGGGGCTGCTAGTCCGGACCTGCAGCTCGCTGGCAGAGCTGCATCAGCGCCGTGTTTGAACTGGGGCAGGAGGAAAGGCTGCCGGGGTCGGGAGCACTGGAGACATCATCAGCAACGATGTCTCCTGATGATTGCAGATGGGCTGCTGGCCAGGCCCTTGGACCCGGCTCGCCCTGGAGGGAGCTGCTGGCCCTTCAGCAAGGTGATGTTGCCCGCACCTCTTTGCCACAGTAAATGCAGCATCAGTGCCTGCAAATAGTGCCTAATTTATGATACAAGGTTGGCCTCAGAGCCAGCGTCCTGCAGGGCTACCACACGTGCTGACCGTGCTGGACCTACCATCGTCCCACGGGGAGCCGGGAGCCAGCGGGGACCTGCGGGACACTGGAAGCCTCCCCAAAGGGGCCGGGGAGCAGCAGGTCCCTGACCCCAGCCCTCAGCTGCTGTCAGGTAATGCTCAGCGCTGGGGGGGGCACAGGGCTGGGTGCACAGACCCGTTGCCTTAGCTGGAAAGCCAGCACAGCACTGGATGTAGGTCACCTCCACGGCAAGCTGTGATATAACGGGGTGGGTCTGGGAATCTCTGCAGTTCAAACTCACAAACATTACCACACCTGATTACTCCATGAGTGTGGGCTTTTGGGGTGCTGCTTGCTCGTACTCCCCGACATCCCCCACCCCAATTCCCCTGCTGACAGTGCTGGTAGGAAGGAAGGTCTTTATGGGGTTTCCCTGAGGCAGGAAAACTGCCTGTTACTTAGGAGCAGGAGCGTGTGGGGCACCCAGCACTGTGACACCTGCGGGAGCTGTGCGCTGCCCCCCCCCCCCCCGCCCCGAGATCCCATCAGTGACATCTCGCTGACAAGGAACTGAATGCTTAGTTCCCTTCCTCTGTTTTGGGAAATCTCAGCCTTTTCTCATACTTGGAAACCCCGAGTCACGTGGTGGGGGCAGATGCTTGCACCCTCCCTGGTTTCTCCTCTGCCCCGGGAGAGTGGTGGCAGCCAGGTGGGTCTGGGAGGCTCCCTGGTGTTTTGGAAATTCAGGTCTTCGTAGCTGCAGGCTTGTTTGGTAACATTTTATTGTGGCTCTGCTCGGTGAATCACATTGCAGAGCCTCCCGTGGCAACAGCCCCCGTAGGGACTACGTGTATGGTACAGCCTTTGTGCTGCATCCTGAAAGGATGGATGAGAGCCCAGATCCCAGCATGGCTGAGCCCCAAGGCAGTGGTGGGGCTCCTTGGCTGAGGGCGTTCGGGGGAGATGGGGAAAAACAAAGGGAAGAGCCTCAAAGAGTTTAAAACTAGATATTTAGGGGAAATAACTTCCTTGCAGAGACTTACGAGGCCAGTGACTCCTGCCAAAGAGGAGCGCAGGAGCTGGCTGTGCTCAGCGCGAGGCAACGGCGCAGGGGCTGTCCCACTGTGGTGGCATCTCCCCGGCCTCATCCAGCCCCACTGCCTCACCATGGACTCAATACATGAGTGACGACATTTCTCTTTCCAGCCCCAGACGCCAGCTCCCTGCGGCTGTGCCGGGCAGAGGCGTTCGCGGCGTTGGGCCAGCACCCGCGGGCGCTGGAGGACTTGGACACTGTGTGCAGGGCTGAGCCTGGAAAGCATGAGGTGAGCGGAGGGGAGGCCCCATCGGCCAGCTGCGCTTGGAGCCAAATCTTACTGTACAGGAGCAGTTTCCCCCTTTCCTGAATTCTCCTCGCCATTGGATTTATCCTGCTCAGAAATACACTTGCCAGACCCATTAAGTTGCAACTCCAGGCTGGAAGCGCTGCGTTGCGCTAATGGGAGAGGTCCGGCGCCGTGTCCGTCCTTGCTTGCGTGCAGGCGGTGAGGGCACGTAGCCGTGCTGGTGCGCAGGATCGCAGCTGGGGGCTCGGGGAAGTGTTGGCTGGAGGCTGAGCTGCCCTTGGAGAAATCAGCCCTGGGAGCTCGCTTGCTGATTTGTGAAGCACTGGTTGGGAATACTTTTGCGGCTTCGAAGGCAGAAGCCCTTGACTCCTCTAGGTCTCTGTAGGGTTTGTTTGCTTGGCTTTTGCAACTGCTGCATTTTGGGAGAGTCCTGTTTTATGGGTACCTGGCCGCGGGTGGACCTGCCTTTTTTAGACAAGTCTGGGCATGGGAGCAGCGATGTGTCTGGGTGCTTTGGCCTGGGATGGGAGCAGGCAGGAGGCTGGATGGAGATTCCCTCAGGGCTCACATGGGAGCTTAAGGGGCATATGCTCAGCTGGTCACTGTCTCATAGTCACTGCAGGTTTTTCTGCTCTGCAGGGCTTCTTCAGGAAAGGGAAGGTGCTTCTGGAGATGGGACAGAGAGCTGAAGCCCTGCTGGTATGGGAACACTGCCTGACACTCAGTCCCCATTTCCACCCTGCTCGGAGAGAGATGCAGAAGGTGCGTGGGCCATACAGTGGCGGGGTCCTGTGCCCTCACATCACACAGGGAGATGCCCTTGTCCTCTGAAGGACTCGAATCCATCATGGTCATGCTGCTCTGGCCAGCAGTGGGATCAAGGGAGGTCGGGTCCTGGTCCAAGACCCTTCCCATCACTCTGATGCAGGTTCATCCGTGAAGAGAACTCCCCTTCCTCAGTCCATATCTTCAAGTCTCAGGTTTTGCGGGGTTTAGATGCTGACATGGTACAAGGTGGGCTTTGAGGCAGCATCAGTAGTCACCCAAGGCAAAGCAGTCAGCTGAAAGCTGCCACTGGAGAGCCAGCGTCTTTTCTGCAGATGATTTCAGGCCAGCACCTACCCGTGTACCAAAATCACTGTCACTGGTGGGGCCTCTGCCGGTGTCCTTGGCATGGGGACTTCATGCCATGAGTGGACCCTTGCCCTCCAGGAGGGAAAGGGCAGAGGAATGACCTTGTACCCCCCACAGCTCACTCCCTTCCTGCTCTGTGTGGGTGATGGAGAACATCGCTCCCAGCCCTTAAAATACACCATTTTGTTCACTGCCTCCTGCTGCTTTCTTCCTTATGTGCTGCTAAGGCATTTGTTTGAGAGAGAGCTCAGCCAGCGCTGAAACAAGTAACCCTAACGTGCCCTGTGGCAAGCAGGAGGCTGCTTCGGGGAAAGAGGGAGCCTGGCAACCCACCCACCTCCCTGCTTCCTTCTCCCAGCACCCCCTGAGCCCCACTTTCTCCTTGCAGATCCTCATGCGAGAGGATACTCCTCAGCCACGCATGGCTGCTGCATGCCTGGGTGATGCTCACTGGGGCTTGACTGGTCCTCAGGTCGATGGAGGGAGCCCTGCGCTCCCATCGTCTTCCGCACAAGCTCAGGTAAGAGAGCCTGCAACAATCTGAGTCTGCGATGGGACTTAATGTCCCTCTGGGACATCCCAAATTGGGGTTTTCCAGTGTTGGGAAAGGAGGTGTGATAAGGGGAGGCTGTGCAGGACCATAGCCGCGTGCACGTGGCTGCGTGCTGGGATGAGAAGCTGCAGGTAGTGGAGGGTGGAAGAGCAAAAACACCATCAGAACTGATGCTGCGGAGGCTGGGGAAACAGAGGAGGCTCTTTCTGTCTCCATTCCTCTCCCAGTTTTATTCTGCAGTACTTCTGGTAAGATCTTAGACTCTCATTGTGTTTAAAACACCTAAGTCACACTACATTCAGGGGAGAAAAAAAGGAAATATCAGTTTTAATAGTTATTTTTCATCCAAAATCCACATTTGAGAACAGTTCAGACCATTAGCAGCTATTAAGGAAAGCTCATCTTTTGCTCTTTGCCTTCTATAGACAAATTTGGCAGGTTTGGAGAGAGGGGGAAATCAGAGAAAATGATCTCAGATACACCCAAATAACAGGTGGTACCTCTGGACAGAGTAAACCCATGTTTTTTTAACCATGAGATGAGCAGGAATGTCTGAAGGCCACACTCTCCTGCTGTCCTGCAGATGCAAGATGTTAATATACAGCAACACACCAGAAAGCCTCCCGGTGCTGTTGGGCTTGGTGGGACAGATGGGGCTGTGCATTCAAAGGGAGAAGAGGTTTTGGGCTCGATTTCATCTTTGCTGTGCCTAGGATCAGGAGGGAGAGCCAGCGGATGGCAGAGGGGACGCTGGGTCTGAGCACGGCCAGGGGACAGCCACCCTTTCCCAGCCGGGGCGACGGCAGGAACCGGAGACTTCGGCAGAGAGGCAGGGCTGCTGGTTGGTAGGTGAGTGTCGTCAAAAGTACCAAAATCTTGTCTCATGCAAAATACTTGTTTAAAATCCATTTTGGCTCTGAAAACTTAGTGTTTGCGCTGTGTGCCAGCTCAGCGAGCAGACACCCCAGGGGCACACAATGGGGCAGCTCTGGCCAGCGCATTCGCTGCTTCTCTTGCATGCGAGGAGGATCCGATCTTCCTCTCTTGAGCTGGTGAACTTACACCAAACTTTGGGTCTAGCTTGGTGAAAAGTTCTTGCTAAAGCCAGACATCGCTTGTTCCCTGTGTGGAGTCAGGGAGAGGCTTCCTTTGGTTCCCATGGGTTTAGATTTAGATTAAATTCCCTTGCGAGGGACGTGGCGTGCCGTGCGTTGGGGGAAGCGGCACCTCCATTGGCATTAACTTGCCATCAGCATCCAGCCAGATGGCTGCCACGTACCCGGGTTTGCGTAAAGCGGTGATGATGACTCGTGGCAGGTCTCCAGAGACCTCCATCTGGGAGCTGCTTAGGCCACGTCACTGCCCAGTGCCTCAGTTTCCCTGCTTGCAAAAGGAGGTAGGGAGATACCACCTTCCTCTACCAAGTACCACGAGACCCACTGATGTAAAAGCTATGGATGAACACAGGTGGATTAATAGAGGGGTTTATGTCACATTTCCTAGCGTTTTAACTTTCAAAGCACTTAGTGTAGCAGTTGACTACTTACACCTCAGAACAAGGTCAGAAAGCAAAGATTAATTTTCAGTATTGAAATGGGGGGTCGTCTTCTCTTTCCTTCTCTTTTGCCACTAGATAACGAAGAGGAAACAGCAGCAGCGAAGTGTACCCAGCCGTGCCTTGGCGAGCTGCTGAGCGTATCTGACTTGGAGTGCTCCCTCTGCATACGGTGAGTTCTCTGGCCAGAGAGCTTTTAGGATGAAGAATTAGCACCTGCTGGGTTTTCTTTCCTGGTGTGGATCTTTCTTCACATCTTAATAGCAAACTCAGTCGCCAGTACTGCTGAAACGCAGGTTTCAGTAGAGATAAGAGATAAGAGGGAAGACAGAGGCATGCTTTGCCCTGCCAGGCTGTAAGAGCTCAAATCGCCCTGTCTCAGGGCGCAGCATCGTTAGGTCTGTATTGCTTGGGACATCGATGTGGAGGTGGGGATGTTCAGTGGGGTCAAAGACTGAAAGTGGTGGTTGTCCTTTGTAACTGCAGGCTGGAACAGGAAGGTGTTGCCCTAGGGAAATACCATCCGTGATAGGGATATTGCAGACCCAGAGGGGAGCATTTCCAAGCTCTGGGCCTGCTGGAGGTGGAAAAGGGGACAGGGTAGAGCCCATGTTTATCTGCTGACTCCGTGGATGGGGAAGGGATGGGTGCTGCCACAGGACATGCTGAAACTAGGCTGTTATTTCTGGCATGTCCCAGGACCTCGAGCCGTTGTGCAAGCGGCTGCTGGCAGATGGCTGGGTGTTGCACTGCCGAACGTGCAAGACGGTCAAGGTCTCCTGTGTGGCGACTTTTTCCAGGTCTGGGCATGGCACAGGGGAATGACACAGGGGAGAGAGAGTTCCAGGCTGTACCTGTTCTGAATTAGGTGAATTTACGTCTCTTCTGAGAGCAGGGAAACATAATGTTCAGGAGGAGTTGGGGCTCAGTGCTGAGCAGGACTTTCCCGAGTCCTTGATCTCATTTCTGGTCCTGGAGCCTTCTGTGAGAAACCTGAGTGCTTGCTGCTGGCTCTGCTCTCGGAGCAGGGGAGAAGGAGGCACTTAGCTGTCGCTGCCTTTTGGGCTACACACCACTGTGGGTGTCTGGGGAGCCTCAGCCTTGCCAGGACCAAGGGGTGCCATGTGTGTACTGATGAGGTCCGCGGGGACCCCACAGGGATGGGGGAGCAGTGCTTAGGCCTGGGACAGTTCTCATCTTACATCATTGTGCAAGTCCGACAGTCTGAGCCCAGACTTCTAATTAAAGGAATAAGCCAGTTAGGAACTTTTACATTAAATTAACAGGAGTTATGAGTAAAGCTTAGCCAATGCAGCTTTAGTGAAGGCGAGTTGCATAGCCATGGGCTGCCACGGCTTGGAAGACACAGTGTGAGTGAGTTTTCCATGGTGTTGCATCCCTGCAGCATCACTGTCTTTGGTGCAGAAGGCTGGTGAAGGCAGGAGATTTCCCTTGAAATGGTAGAGGACATGGGAAATGTCTTGTTCCTGCTGGAAGCAAAATCTGTTGCTCTCAGCCAGGTGATTCAAGGAACATGCAGGTACAAGGCGGGGGATAGCCAGAAGCTGCACGCATGGCTTTGCCCACCCTGACCTGCTCAACCCTTGCAGCACCAGCCTGGACCTCTGCGAGTCCCTGAATGCTTTATGGGTCCCCTTCACCATGGGGCTGAGACCAGCTGGGGTTTCCAAAGCAGGGTGCTGAGCCAGGCCCAGGGAACGACAGCTTTGAGGGCACCCAGCCCTGTGAACAGAGGTTCTGTGAAGTCTCTCTCTGCTGGGCTTACCTGCGCTCCTTCCCCCATGTTGCTCTCTTCGGTCCATTGACGTTGGTCCCTTTGCAGGATGTTCTTTGAGCCGGTGACGACGCCGTGCGGGCACACCTTCTGCAAGGAGTGCCTCGAACGCTGCCTGGACCACCGTCCCAACTGCCCCCTCTGCAAACAGAGCCTGAGAGAGGTGAGGGCATGTGTCCTGTGGGAGGGAGCCCAAGGGAGAGCCGGGGACCGGCTCTGGCTGCCGGCAGTGTGCCCAGGGCTGGGGTGGGAAGGTGCGGTGCTCTCATGTTAGCAGCTCCCTGGCACGGCGGCATCAGCTCCGCTCACGTGGGAATGACCAGACAGTTGATAATTAAGACCAAGAGATTAATTTCCACAAGATGCCACAGTGATTTAGTGAGATTGTAAACAGGACTGAGAGGTAGAGAGAGAGAGAGAAAGAAAGAAGTGAATACTAATTACTTTTAAAAATGGAAATGGATGGAAGACCTGCTAGCCTGGAGATTTGATTTAATCTTTAATGAAAAGAGATTCGGATGAGACCATCAGGGAAATTAGGTTGTCATACAAGGACTGCATCACTGTCAGAGACAGGACGCTGCGTTGGATGGGCTCTGGGTCTGAGCCGCGTCTGGAGGTCTCGTTGGAGCTGACATCCCGTCCTGCTAGATGGCCCGACATCCCCTGATAGGTTTTATCCCTGACTTTGTCTGATCTAAAATTACCCTCAGCTCCAATAGAAGTGAGCGTGATTCAGAGCCCAGCAGGGCCTCAAGGCTCCCCCCCTGCTCTTCTCCAACCTGTTTCTGGGTCTAATTTCTTTCAGTACCTGAAGGCTGGAAGCTACAGCCCCACCGTGCTGCTGCAGGACATCATGCTGGCGACCTTCCCCGCACAGCTGGCTGAGCGCTGGGAGCTGCACCGGGCTGAGATGGCAGAGCTCTCCAAGTAAGCAGGGACCTGCTCCAGTGTGTGTGTGTGTGTGCGTGCATGTGTGTGTGTGCACAGGGGCTGGGAGGGGCTCCGAGGGGGCTGTCCACACCACATACCATTGCTCTGGCTTGGTTCTGCTCAAGTGATGTCTGTCCCACTTCTAGGACCACATCACAGCAGTGCTGGCTGGGTGCGGACGTGTCCCACAGGGCACCTGGGGATGAGGGAGCATCGCTTCAAGGAGCTGTTTTGTGGGCAGAGTCTGTCCTTGGGCTCTTGGTGAGCCAAGTGGAAGCTTTGGTGTTGCTCTGTGCCGGAGCATCGCCTCTTGGGGTAAAGGACAGATCTGGTTTGAAGAGTGGCCATGGCACAAGCCGATGCAGAGCCCTTGGGATGGAATTTCATAGTGGTCTCTCCTGTCCCTCAGCCTGACCAAGAACATCCCCATCTTCGTATGCACGATGTCCTTCCCAGGCATCGCCTGCCCTCTGCACATCTTCGAGCCTCGCTATCGCCTCATGATCCGGCGGTGCCAGGAGACTGGCACGAGGAGGTTCGGCATGTGTATATATGCGAATGGGAAAAGGTGAGCTCCTGGGCAAGGTGGCTTCTCTCTGCCCAGGCTGATTTGCCCCTCTCTGCCCCAGCCCCAAATGTCTAAAATCCTGAGTAGCTCGGAGAGGAGGAACCAGGTGCAATTTCCTATCCCACTGCACCCCGCAGATAAAATCAGCAGGGAGGTGGTGCGTTCCCCACACAGCAGAGTGAAATGGGATCTGCCTGCCTCCTGACATCGCCACCGGCCAGGGAAGGCCCAGTGCTGGAGCTGGGCAGAGCCAGCGGTGGCTGTAAATACGATGGTGTGGGAACAGCTTCTGGCTCAGGACATCTCTGAGCTGCATGATTCCCTGGCTGCGACCTCCAGCTCCTCTTAGTGAGCACTTGAAAATTGCCATATTTCTCATACTTTGTCCTTAACAAGCTGTGAGAGGACATTGGGTTAAATGGGCTTTTGTTTGGTGCAGCGTGGCCATCCTTATGTTCCTGGTGGCACCTCCAGATCTCGGATAGGCTCAGTCTCCAGACTCCTAACCCAAGTACTCTGTTAAATACCTGTTACATGACATATCCTCCCCGTGCTCCAGTCCTGTTCAAGTGCAATGAGATAAATAACAGTTTCTGGGCTTTGGGAGGATGTCTCTGCAAGGGATGGTGTCTTCAGGACCACTGGACATCAGGGCAGTATAAGGACCCAAGTCATTTTGGTATAAGGCAAATCCAAGGGAGCGTGGACAGTGTGCTCAGTATTCCCTGCCCTTTTAGCAGCACATGGTAGCTCAACAGAGTTGAATGAATCTCCGAATTTGCCCCCTCCCAGCCAGCTTGTTCCTGGGCCTTTTTCTCCTTGGAGGTGGTGCCTTCAGGAGAAGCAGCTCTCCCACCACCGGCTGGTATCCCAGCTCAGCCCCTCTTTCCTCTCCCTGGCTCCCTCCAGTTTTGCTGACTACGGCTGCATGCTGGAGATACGGCAGATCGAGCTGCTGCCGGACGGGAGGTCCTTGGTTGACACCATCGGCAGGCGGCGGTTCCGGGTGCTGAGCCGCGGACACAGGGACGGCTACAACACTGCCGACATCGAGTACCTGGAGGACAAGAAGGTGAGGGCATGGCCAGGGCAAAAGACCCCGCTGCGGTGGGACAGAGCCTCCCCATGGACACCTTCTGCATTCCTCTTCCCTCCACGCAGGTGGCCGGGGAGGAGCTGCAGGAGCTGCAGTGCCTGCATGAAAGCACCTACCGCTTGGCTCAGCGGTTCTGTGAGCACGGAGACCTTGCCTCCAGGCACACTTTGATGCAGCATGGACCGCTGCCAGAGAAGGAAGAGGACATCCAGGTAATGCCCCGAGGGAAGGGATGCTCTAAATAGGGTACCTAGAGAGCCTGTGAAGCAGCGCCGTTCCTGTGCCAACCACCCTGCTTCCCCACTCGGCTTCCCCCCAAGATGAGCAAAACAAACCCTGGTTTTCACTCCCGTTACCAGTTACGGCATCTCTCACTCAGAGAGATGGTAGGGCTTGTTTGTTAAAACTGTTTAATGTTTCTTTATGGTTTTAAACTGTTCTTGGAAACTGAGCACTGAGTTTTAAAAGCTTTCCCGGAGTCTTTTCCTAAATGAGAACCGAGAAACTGAACTGTCTGGATTTGAAAACACTTGGGAAAAAAACCCCAAACAAACGGACAAAGAAACGAACTCCACAGCTCAGCGAGTCTGTGGTCTCCTTTCTCATTGTGTTCCTTTGAGACAGCCATAGCTGGCCAGAGGAGAGGAGCTAAGAGGGCAGGATCCAGTTTGCTTATTAAATTGCTCTGACAAATTCAGATTCTGGAGGAAAAAAAAAAATCCCAAAATTTAGTTTTTGCTCCTTTAAGAAAGTGTTTCCTGTCTGGATCGTTACAAATATGCTCTTGCTGGCTTGTCCCAGGCTAAGGCTGTCCGGGCCAGCAGTCGCATCAATGCTGTGCTCAAAATTACAAAACGACTCGTCCTTCTTCAGTTGAATCAAGCATTTCTCTCTTAGTTTGGCTGAGGTTTTAAAAAAGCCGGTTTACAAAAGCACTGCCCAGCGGTTGTGCCTGCCTGGCCTGCACCTCGCTTCTCTGAGTGACGATAAGGCAAATGCCCCAAAAGATAACGACCACGCAGGATTTGGCCCGTGTTTACAAAAAGTGTTGCTTTAGACAAGGAAACGCACAAGATATTTCCTTGTCTCTTTAGTATAGACTTTTTCCCAGTTCCATCTGTGTCTGGAGACTCCCTGAGGAATGCTTGTCTGGAAATTAAATTAGTTTATCCAGCAATTTTGAGCCTGGACAGACAAGAGGGCCATTCAGAGGAATACCTTAGCCAAAGCTGGCATTGCTATCCTGACAAGAGCAACTGTTTCCCATCAGCGATGCCGCCCAAAGGCCACGCATTCACCTTGCAGTTCCTGAGGTGGGGGTCTCTCCCTCTCTCCCCTCCAGGCTTCGGCAGACGGCCCGACATGGTGCTGGTGGCTCATCTCCATCCTGCCCCTTGACCCATCCTACCAGCTGAACCTCTTCTCCACCACCTCCCTGCGTGCTCGCCTCACGCAGCTGCAGCGCATCCTTGCCGCCCTGCTGCAGCAGCCCCCCGCCAGGCACCCGCTGCCCGAGCGCAGCCCCCGGGGCTGCGTCTGAGCCCCCCCGGCCCCCACCCTCTCTGCAGGGGAGACCTCCACCCCTTTGGGTTTCTCTGTGTGTTGCTTCATGGTTTTGCATGTGGTTTGAGCCCCCCCGAAAGCGACCTCAGTGATGAGCTGAGCACCCTCTGCCCAGCTCGGCGGGGCCAGTGCCGCACCGACAGCAACACTACACCGTCCATGCTGCCTCTGGGAGCTGCTCGGTGACACAGCCGTGCCGTGCCATCGGAGGGGGGACTGGGATGGAAAGCTGGGTTGTGTCTCGGGAACCAAAGTCACTTGCTCAGCTGCTTTGGTGCTAAGGAGGACTCTCCTTAGGGCAGAGGACCGAGTGCCAGGATCGCCTCTTCCTCTTTGAAGGACAACGTAGGGTTTTTGGTAGATGATCCTGCTCTGTGCAGCAGATTTTCAGGCTTGGGAGAGGTGGCATTGGGAGGTAGAGAGGTCCCAACAGCTTCCCCCAGCCTCGAGAGCTGACGGCTCTGCCTCCGCTTACGAGTTTGACTTCATTTCTATTCAAACAAGAAGAAAGGTTAAATTAAACAATCCAAAACCCACAGTGCTGCTCATAACCACCTCCATGGCCACACAGTGAGGAGATGATGCTCTCTAAATATGCCCGGGTCAGGACGTCCCTTTCCCACCGCTCTGCTCGGTACTCTGCTGTGTTTGCTGTGCCAAGCTCGCCAGCTGCTTCCCCGGGCCGGAGCCGTGCTGGAGCCTCCCGGCCACTTCCCCAACTGCCGGCTCCACTGCCATGGAGTGCCGTGGGAAGGGGAGGATTTGGCAGCATTGGTGCTTTTCCCCCCACCCAAAGGCTGCTGTTGCCAAGCCTGGCTGGGTTCAGGTTGCGGGGTCGGATGTGGGGGCTGGAAGAAGCCAATGGCGCAAGGGAGTTAAGCCTGGAAGTGGCTTTGTCAGACTTTCCACTCCTTGAATAGTGCAATTTTCCCATGTTCAGTGTTTCTTGTGAACTTTCTGCCTCCTCAGGAGAAAATCAGGATCTGAGCTGAGGCCAGATCCTTGCACTTGGGACCCAAAGCAGTTCAGGATCCCCCAAAAGAGCACAGAGTGATGTCAAAGGGAGCTGAACCTCCGGAGAGCCAGGGAGGGGGCAGGACCGGTGACCAAGGCTGTGAGCTCCATGTCCGGGGAGCAAGTGCCTGGCTGCTGCTTGTCTCTAAACACAGGGAAAAGAGTATCCCTCTGGACAGCCCAGGCTTTCTGCCATGGAAATCCTGAAGGTTTGGGATCATCCATAATTTCAGTGGCTTTGGGTTGAATTTTAGGAGTGATACCCACTTAGTGAGTTGTTGGATTAACATTGCTTCCAGAATTTTATCCCTGCTTTTCCCAAAGGCTCCACACCCCATCTAGGGACTCAGTGGGCTGTTGGATGTGTGTGTGGGAGAGAAAATCAGGTTGGGGCTACAGTGCTCCTTACTGCACGTGTTGCTGGGCTGAGCTGGAGGCAGGAGGCTCTGGACACAGCTCCGGAGGGGTCCCTGCCCAGGACCACCACCTTTCCCTGTCCTGCTCTCTCCAGGAGCGAGAGGTCTCGGTCCCTCCTCTCCAGCAAAGTGCCTCCCTGGAGTGACAGTCAGGGTGAGCTGAGGGCTTGCTCCCCAGGGACCATAGTGAGCGCAGGGTGGCTGAGGACAACTCAAAGCTGGATTTGCTCCTCTGCCTTCGAGCCATGGGCTCCCCCACTTTGCTGCTCTCTCTAGGGCACCATGACTCCCCCAAGGGGCTATGTCCCCAGAATGTTGGATTGGGGTGGGCAGGGGTAGGTGATGGAGGGACACGTCGGAGTCCTGGGGTGGGTGTGTGCAGGTGGCAGGACGCCACTGAAGTTTGGGAAGTGCCTTTCTTTTCTGCAGGGTCAATGTGAGCTCACCCCGTGATACCCCCCACCCCCTGCCGAGCCTCTCACCTGCCACCCGAGTTGCCTGTTCCCCAGGTTTGGGAGCTCCCTGGGCCACTGTGGGTCCCTGCAGCAAGGGGGAGGCATGGGGGGATGCAGGGGAGAAGCGTGGGTCTGCACCACGTCCATGCTGGGGGAGAGCCAGGGACCAGAGCCACATCTGCCTGGCTGCTTTGGGAAGGGACTCGTGCAAATCGCTCCAGTTTGCTTGGAGTGCCTTTGGGGTTTGTATTAGTATCTTTGCTCTTTGAATTAAATTTTCTTCCTGGTCATTGAAATAAAGACCTTTTTTGTTGTTGTTGTTGTTGTTCTTGTTTTGTTGCTGGTGTTTAACTTCTTGCTGCTCATTGATGAAAGTGCTCGGGCATCACCAGGGAGCCTTGGGGACACGTGGAGTGGTGACACCCTGGCCTTCAGACAGCAAGTTAGATAGACACAGGGAACACAGTCCAGCAAAGGTAGATGGCAACAAGGGAAAAAAATAAGGTGGTTTTGCTCGCAGAAAGGGAACATGTGAAACAAGGCAGGAGGGACTAGCTCCTCCCTGTCATTGCAGCTAAAGGCTTTGGGGAAGGATAGGAACTGGGAGACTGGTCTGGTAGAGATGTTGACCAGTGTGGGATGACCCTGGAGGGTGTCTGTCCCTTGAATGCTGTAGAGAGCACCTGTCTGTGTCCTGCCTTTGCAACCGTGGGCAGGGGGCTCTGAGCCGGGAGCAAGTTTGCTTTTGGCAGCTGGCATTAGGGATGAGTGATGATACAGGGAGACACACACGGGCTCTAAAATGAGAGGGTGGCCCTGGATGGAGAGGGGATGGCCTTAAACCCCAAGCACAGAGATGTCCTGCCAGGACAGCTGTCACCTGTCTCTTGTTCCCATCTCATCTCTTCCCTCTACCTCCCAAATGTGCCATCCAAAACCAAGGGCAAGAACGGAACTTCCGCTGCCCAGCTCTGCTTTGCACCCTGCCTGGGAACCTGGAACAACTCTAGAAGAGAGGGAGAGGGCTCAAGCGGTCTGAGATGGTGGATAGCCCTAAAAAGGTCCCATGCCTCAGAGCAGCATCTCTGCCAGGCCATTAATAATTGGCTCCATGAGGAGTTATACCTTGAATTTCACCCCCGGCAATTCTCTACAGAAACAGCGGTGCCCTGGTGAAGCCCAGCTGTGTGCTGTGGCCAATGCCAGCCCCTGCCTGCAGCCTCACCTGTGGCCATGGCCATGCCTGATGCCCCATCCTGCTCCTCCACACATGGTGCAGAGAAAGGAGAGACATCTGCTCCAGGAGCAGCCCAGCCACCAGCGTCCTGCCACTGCCCCGTGGCAGGAGTGGGAAAGGAGCCACTCTCATTTACAGAAAAGAGTTACAGAAAGCCTGGTCTGGGGCCAGAAGGTCCGGTGGGTGCATTTCCCATGGGGACCTATTGAGAGATGTCATCCCTCCTTATTTTTTTTTTGGGGGGGACTCTCTCATCCAGTCCCAGGCTCTTTGGTGGCTCCAGCAGCCCAGGCCTTGTGCCCGGCCAGGGCTAGTGCGCGTCTGTGTGTCCGGGAGTCTGGAGCTGGCACCGGATCCCTTTGCCGTGTGGCCCTGCTCCCACTAGATGTCAGGACGAGGCTGAATGCGGACGAGGAGGAAGGCTCAGCGGAGGGGATGTGCAGCATCAGCCGTTGCCAGAGCCTTGGCCATACTTTTCTTACCCCCAGCTCCAAAAGCAGCCCCGTTCTCAGCCGTGGCCCCGGCCGGGCTGCCCCGAGATATCCATCAGCACAGAAGTGAAGCTGGGGACCGGTGCAGGGCGTCGCTTGAGGCCACCTCCAGTTCCCCAAGCGCACAGGGTCTGTGCGGGGGATCCTCTCTCCACGCCGGCCAGCAAGGTCTTGTTTGCCCTCTTGGGACTGGAGCAGGGGACTGGGGCAGTTGAGGGGGTGTCCTCCTCCCCATCCTCCTCCCCATCCTCCTCCAGCCACCCTGCTGGGCATGGCCTCAGCTCGGAGGTGGGAGATGAAGCAACCCCTTGTCCCAACACACAGCTGGGACAGAACAGCGTCCCACAACCCCTTGTGAAGGCAGACCAGGCATCTCTCAGCCCCACTGGGATGACTGGTTGTTTCACTGAGCAGTTGGGATCTGGATGGGGGCAGCTGGGAAAGACCCGGAAACTTTCACGCTGCCAGCCTCCCAACCCCGCCCCAAATGTCTGCCTGGGTGAGGGGACCCCAGTGTCCTCACCATCACGTGGGACTGTGAGGTGGATGTTGGGTTCATTACTAGCTCCCACCAAACCATCCCTTCCTGAGATGCTCTACTCTTCAAGGTCCAGTTTGGGCAGCTTTTGGTCCCAGGCTGCCACAGCCTGACTCTGTCTGTGCGGACACAGAGGACCTGGGGCAGCCAGGAGCGGCTCCTTCCTCATCTCCAAGGGCTCGTGCTTCACCTCGTCCTCCATCACGAGCCTGCAGAGAGGCTGGATCTGGTCCTGCCTGGCGTGGCTGGGGCTGGCAGCTACGGGCACCTCCAGCTTCTCTGCCCCAGACTTGGTGGCAGTGCATGCGGCAGCTTCACCCCCAAATTAGCAGCCAGAGCCGTGGGGAGATGAGTTCGTCTCTTCGTAGGCTCCTTGGTGGCACTCAGGACCCAAGGGGAGATGAATCGCCTGGCCCTGCAGCACAGGAGGTCCTGACCGCCTGCACCACCGTGCTTTGCTTTCTGCTGCTCGGATTTGTTTCCTCCCTGTATTTTTCCATCTCCATGTGCACTCCTCCCCTGCGCATCCCAACACCACCTAGTAATGATTTCTGGCCTTTATATAACATTCCTCATCGGAGCTTTTCAAACGGACGTCTGTATCCTTCTCCAGATTTTACAGGCAGGAACTGGGCATGGGAAGAGGCAACGTGTTGCCCAGGGTCACCCAACAAGGTCCCTGGTAGTCAGGGGACCCTCCAAATGGGTCCCTCTTCCCACCCAATGCAGCCCCCACCTCTGTGGATGCTGGGATGTATCCTGCACCTGTTTTTTACATCCCTGGGGAGGTGTAAAACAGCACTGGCACTAGGCCCACTTCCATCATCCCAAAACCTGACCTCCTCTCCAACAGCACCATTTCCTCCCTTCCCATTTGGCACCTTCAACTTGAGACACTGGTGACAACTTCCCTCGCCTAATAGTGTGGGCAACCAATTAGCTAAAAGGCAAGTAATTAATACAGCAGGTGTCAGGCTGTGCCTCGTCTTTCTTTAACAAATGGCACATTTCCAAGCTAATTAGACCAGCCGGTACTTGAGATAGCGGAAAATCAACACGAGATTGTTCGAGCTAAGATCTTTCTGTAGCAAGGCCACGCTTGTGCTGAAAGAGGAGCACAGTACATGTTAAGGTTAATGAAGGTGGGAAGAAAAAGGAGAAAACCAGCACTTAATTTTTTCCATCCTTTAGCAATACCAGTTGGTGCAATGAAAGATGGATCATATTGTTCCTACTTTTTCAAAAAAAAAAAAAAAAAGGAACACAATGAAGACAGATGTGCTGTCTCTTTCAAGAAAACTCACCCACGGGATGTATTCAAAGCTGGAAAATGACAAGTGTTGAAAAAAGTGACTCAAAGCCACTGCTGGAGCAGCTGGAGTAGGACCTGCCCGTCCCCCTGGAGAAACGGCCCCATCGCTACCTCTGGCCAGGCTGCATGCAGCGTGAAATCAGTCTCTGTCCTGGACGGAGCAGAGCGGGGTGATTGTGGGCGTGTGCTGAAGGCGACCCAGAGCAGAGATCAAGTGGCAGCTGGACAAATGCCCTTGCCTCCTCTTTGGTGGCATTTTGGAGGTGCCTTGCTGGCACGTCCCCGGCTGCACTGCACACGGGAGCCATGCAAAGCCAAGCTCTGATCCAAGCAGGAGCAGGAGAGCTGGGATGATGCATCAGGTGGAGCTGCCTCAGCGTGACCATGGGTAATTCACACCATTAGCAAACAGATTTACTGGGACAGGCTTTTCCTAAAGGCTTTTTAAAACCCATTTGGGCCCATCACACCAGTGATGCCACCAACCTGCAGCTGGGGAGCCCCGGATTTGGGGCAGCGGCACGGGGCTGCCCCCCAGCCCTCCCACACTGCCTGATTCAGGGCCACCTTTCAGCCCCCCGGGGAGCACCTGGAGGGGGAATCAAGCCCCCAGCGTGTGACTGTCCCCAGTCCCATGACAGCAACACACCTGAGGCTGAGCACGGGGCGGGGGGTGCAGGATTACCCCCAGCACCGCTCTGTCCAGCCCCTGCCATGGCAGTGTCCAGGTGGAACCGTGTCCCTGGATGGCACAGTATTGCAGAGAGCCATCACTGATGCAAACGACTCTCTTGGAGGCTATCAAAGTCTTAATGAACACCGATTAGCTTCAGTCTAGATGTGTAGGATTGTAAGGGGGAGGTGTTTGCTGCAACTAAGGCAAGCGATGGTGAGGTCTCCCTCGGTGTAGGGCACCACCACCCAACCAAAGAAAACCTCAGCAAAGCAAGCCATCACCAATGGCTCGGAGCGTGCCAGCATGTGGAGAGAGGGAGGTTATATAGGGCCCTATATATATATATATGTACTGGCCCCTTGCCTGAGTCTCTGCCCACAGCCCATGTCCCCCCAAGCGCCCGTCGATGATTTGGTCTCTCCCTCCCTGTTGATTTCTGATTTCACAGAATCCTTTCAGCCCAGGCAAAATATTTGCAGGACCAATTCAACACCAAGGAAATGGGAAACTTGTTAAAAGTGTGGAACTTATATAAATACAGCATTATTAAAATAAAATGTGACTTTTAGCAAGGACATCTCTCTCAGCTGTGCTGTGTTTACCTTAATTGTTTCCCTCCATTAATTACAGTCTGAGAGGGAGACTTGTGCAAATTGAAATAAATTAATCGAATTTGTTTAGAGTTTTGTGTGGCTGGCTTATGGGGATTGCAATTAAGCCAGTATGTTTGGTGTATTAAATTACATTGCCTAGATCTGTTCTTCCCTTTTCAAGCACCAGGAACGTGAAAAGGCAGGAGTCAGTGACAATTAGAAGGTAAACAGGCAGTGTGAGCAATGGTTATTTTAGCTCCTGTGCCTCAAGAATTTCACTCCTTGCAAGTATTAAGGCTCATCCCTTAATAAATGCAGCCTGGCTCTGTGCAATGAAAGATAAAGGGGAGATGGTGGAGTGGAGACCAGGGCACATCTGAGCTGCCCTGGCAGTGGAAACAGCGACGTGGGTGGGAGTTTAGTCCAATTCTCCAGGAAAATTAGACTACATGACTCAGCAGCCTTGCGTGCGTTCTTGCTGGTTCCTACTAGCAGCTGCCCAGTACCGCCCATGTTTGACACAGGGGAAGAGGCTTCCAGATATATCGAGGTCCTGACGAGGTCTGTGAAAATGGGCAATGAAATAGAGAAGAGAAATGCATTTGCCAATGGGGAGGGGAAGGGGATGCTCAAACTTTATTAGACACCAGAGAATCTACACCACAGTCTTTTTCCAGATAGGGATTTAAGAGGAAACTTGGCTTCACTGGTGTTGTCCATGAGCCAGTCTGCTCCGGTCTTGTCCCAAACCAGCCAGAGGCGTGGGCTGTGCAGAAGTTTGCTCCGAGATCCTCTAGCCCTGTGGAGAAGCACAGCCAAACTTCAGGAGGGATTTTAGCACAAAGTAAGGAGAAAGGTGCAGTTCCCTCCCTAGAGAAAAAGGAATTTTAGGAAGAGAAAAAAGAAAAAAAAAAATCCAAATTTCAGTCTGTGGAGCTGTGCTGCCCACCCAAGGTGACTCCTCGAGGACGATGCTTGCAGCATCGGCTTGGGCGATGGGGCCAGGCAGGAGGTGAGGAGGGTGCACCAGAGCTGCGGGGGTATGCAGAGACCCAGGGAACCTGCTGTTCCCGTCAGGGTATAAGGCGCTTGATTCTCCCTCCCCTGCCTTGTGGCTCATTTACGAACTCACAGGGAATTCACAACTCACCTCCTGTCGCTTCTCTGCAGATTCCTCTCCCTTCCCTGCTGCCCTGAGCCATCCTCAGTCCAGCAGACTTGTTGCTGGCTCTGTGTTCGTGCTACTAGTAAAAAAACATCTTTCGTGCCCCAACAGGAGCAGATTCCCGTGGGAAGCCCCCGTTGGCATTGCTGTGCAGAACAGCCCTACACTATCCTTGCCTCCTGCTGCTGTGCCGGGCACTGCTGGGAGGGCAGAAGGACGGCAGCCTCCTCCCTGGTTGTAAATACGGGGCGGGCAGGGATGCCAGGGACAAGTAGGGTCTGGCAGATATGTTCTCCGCAAGCAAACCTCTTCACCTGGCCGTTGCCTGCGCCCAGGTGATATATGGAGTGGCTGGGCTGCAATAGGATTTCTGCGCAGAATATTGGCTGGATGATAAAGCAGTCTGTCTGAGGTGATAATTGCACCATAAATAGCGCTGGGTTCGGCAGTGATGAGTGAGGCATTAGAAAACCTCACCCTCTGGATTCCTCCCACTTCCTTCTATCTTCCTGACTGCTAACAAGCTGGAAGAATAGCTCGTCAGTTTTTACCAGCCGCAAGAGGTTTATTGCGCTCAGATGCAGCTGGACACCTTCCTCCCCATAAATCTTAATAGAGAAAAAGGAGAGAGAGGGAAAAAAAACCAGATAAATTGGATGATTACTGAAAAGCAGAAGGTAGGGCTGCATTGTGGCACGGCTGTCCCTCTTCATTCTCTCTGCTGCAAGGACAGTGCTGTCCCGCTCCCTCCTCCAGACTTCCCCTGGCTCTTCTGGGCGCTGTCAGGCACTTGGGGGTAACCATCCGCTTCACTCCACTGATGGAAGCTGAAAACCTGCCAGCTAGCCCCAAACACTGAAAAATGAGGAGCTCAAACTGGGGAGTGCTGTAAAAGTCAAGACCGGAAAGAAATATAATTAATATGAATAGCTTGGAAGCCCTCTCTGGCTCCTTGCTTTTTGAGCCTGCAGAAAGCACGTGGACCCTTGTCTTCTATCTCCCGAAGAAAAGCTGGGAAATGGATCTGACTCCACTGGTATATTAACCTGCTCTTGAACTTCAAAAGATACCTTAAAAACAGGGGTTTTAACCTTAAAACGCCTTACATTAGGGTTTCTCACTCACGTCCAACTCAAGTCCACCTGAGCTCTGTCCTCTGGGCAGATTTGCTCACTGTTCACAACCAACCACCAGGTCCTTTGGGGAGTGTGGTGTAAATGGAAAAAGTAGCCAGGCATGGAGGCCGGCACAGCCACTGAATGGAGGCATCTCCTGATCAAATTTTATTCATGGGTTAATGAATTGCTGCTGCGGCTCTTCTTTTTCATATATGCAGTGCCCTGTTTTGCTGCAAATAGCTAAAAGATGGACTGTGTAGCACAAATCCTCTTTACAACCCCAGAGAACTTGCAAGATCCTGGTCAAAAGTTAAACCTTGAGGAGTCAGGCATGACGTACCTCAAATGCTGGGAAAATCCCATTCTTGGTTCCTAGGTCCCAGCTCAGACTGAGGGGTTATAACATCCGTGGTGGACAGCCCCAAGCAGTGGGAAATGCCCCGCTGCTGACAGACTCACTCTGTCGTGCTCCCAATGGGTTGCAAAACTTATTTATATCAGAGAGATGGGATTTGGCCTGTCCCTCTTTGTGTCTGCCTCTGGGAAACGGCTTAAGCTGTCCTTATCCCTCTGGCCAGGCTTTCCCTCCAGGTCACAGCTGCTTCGCTATTGCCCCTGGCTGCACATTCTGCAGCACAGAAATGCCGTGGACGGTGCGGCTGGAGTGTATTTCTGCAGCAAGGGATGCAGGCGCTGTCGTTACGCTGATGCAAACAGCCGGCTTCAGCTGGCGTGTGCTGTCAGAGCTCTTTAGCGGCAGGATGAAAATCTGCGCTGGCAGAGCATCCTCCACTGACAGTCACCTCCGGCGCCGCTGGCAGGGCACAGCTCCCTGCTCTGCCTCTTGCAGGCTCCTTTGGAGCAGAGACCCATGGGGATCCTTCCAGGGTTAGTTACTGGGCTGTCTCCATGACCACTCCTGACATCACTCAGACACACTGACATCACTATTGTTTTTCTAGGAAGATGATTAAATTTTTTTTAGAATTTTGAAGGGCCCAAGAGTGAAGGGGGAAAATGATTCTCCTTCCCGGACACTTTATAAAGCTTCCACAAATAACTGCAGTAGGAAGAAGGCAAGTTTTATTCTGAGATGGGAAAAGAGGTTCTTAAAAAGCAGTTTTTAAAGGCATTGAGTAGAGTTGGGGGAAATCCATCCCCAGTGCCCACGTTGCAGCAGGACCCTTCAGCATGGATGGATGGGCAGCGCTGGGGCTCATGCTGGCACGCAAGAGGAAGAGCAGCTCTCTCCTTTCCACATGCGTTGCAGTGAAGGCTGCTAAGCAGGCACGAGCTTTTCAGCTCCTGTACAAATCCATAACTTCCCCCGAACCTTCCTCTTCTGCACACACAACAAATCCAAAGGCCAAATATAGAGCACAATTTCTCTCTCCCCCCCTTTTTTTTTAGCATTCTGGAGTGTTTGAAGCAAAACTATTTACCCCGTTTAAGCTTTGGATTTGCATGTTTAAAGCTTTCACAGTTCCAGGTGCACCCAAAAAGATAAGGGAGCTAGGAGGTGCTATACTTAAAAATAAATAAATAAAGCTGAGATTAATTCGAAGCCACTTCTTAATACTCGGTATTTCTCCATTATCTACTGCTATTATTATATTGATCTTGCCTAAGTTGACATGGGGTAGCACAAAACCCTTAAAACAACAAAAGCAATGACCACTCTTCAGCTTTATGTTTTCCTCTTGGTTTTCTTCTTTTTTCTCTCAATGTCTCTGATACTTGTTGGCAGAAGCGAGGGCAGTGATTTTGCAGCCTCGTCGGCGGGAGGTCCCCGTTAATGAACACACAGCAGAGGAGTGGGCAGGCAGGGAGAGCGGGAGGGAGGCAGTTTGGGGAGGTGTAACAACCATTTGAAAACGCCAGAGACCCTGAAAACTTGGGACCAGGGCGGGAATGACTGGGCAGAAGAGAGTGGTGTGTTCCCCAGCACCGGCTGCTGCAGTGGGGCTCCTCCTCTGCCGACGCCAAAAGCTGTGGCATGGCCAGCATGGCATGGGGTGTGCTGAGCACCAGATGCCCTTTGGAGGCTGTTGCTGGGATTCCTGGCAGGAGATGCAAAACCTGACTTCATAAACCAGATCCCAATGTATACTGGGCTGGACACAGGGGGAGGAAAAGAAGCAACCCAGGCTTTAAAAATATAATGAGACTGAAGAAACAGCCTGGGAGTCGAGGGATCTGTGCTGTGCATGAGTCAGTGGAAAGAGGTGAGTCAGGGCTTTGAGGACGAAGCTTTGGGAGAGGGATGCTGGGGCCGAGATGAGATTAATCAAGTAGCAAGAGCTGCCCAGACATTGCTATTCTTGGCTATTCTATTAAGAGGGAGATTACTGCTTATGGTTCCTCAAAACGAGCTTTGAGGCAATTAAACAGGCTGTAACGATGGGTCCCCTCCTTACTCAGCAGCTCTGCTTCATTCAGCATGTCTGGCACAGGGGTGGATTTATGTGAGGACGGATGCTCTGGGTCTGGAGAAGCAGGACATCCTTGTGGGAGCTGCGCTGGCCCCCACTCAGTGAAAAACTGCCTCCCCAGGCTCAGTGCCCTGCTTCTGCCGGCCTTTTCCCTGGCAGCAGCTCCGCTTGTGCCGGGTGAACAGGCAGCTCTTCCTCCTCCTGCCTGCTTGAGGCTGGACTTGGAAGTCCTGTCCACGAGAGGGTGGCGAGGTGGGGAGCTGGCACACGGCATCGTGCCACCGGCATCCTGGATCATTGGTGAGGCCACATGGCTAGTGCACCCACAAGCCTGCTCTTAGGTGGGCACAGCAAATACAGCCAGTTCTTGGCAAAAAAAAATAAAACCAGGCCCACATGACATTTCTGTAGCTGCAACAAATGAAATCTATGGTTTGGAGCTGAAATAAGCCGTCAATGTTTGTCTGTCTCTGGGAGTTAAAGCTTTATGGAAACGGTAGCGGGATTTTAGTCCAGGTCAGGAAAAACATCCGTTCTGAAAGTTATTTGTTTTCTTGTCTTTATTTTTGAAAGTCATTCGCTGCATTTTATTTTGTCAGCTTTCTCTCTCTCGAAAGCTCAATACCACCCACAGCACTGGGTACTGCTGATCTCTGGCTCTCAGTCAAATCCTCTTGCCTTCAGGGAGACGGAAACTAATCAATGAGGAATATTAAACAATATGAAAGCCACAATGATTTAACATTTCCCGCAAAGGTCAGAGTCCCCCGGCAGCTCCACAATAACACTGAGCTGAAGGCAGCACAGGGAGATGACATATCTTGGAGATAAGCTCTCATTCCTCTGTTTTCTGCAGGAGACGTTTTCTTATGTGATGGAAAAGATGCCGCTGCTGAGCAGGCTCAGGCTGGTCGGGCTTCTGGGCTTGTGCTAGACTGAGCTTGGATTTCCCAGGTGCTCGTGGGGAGCCTGGGCTATCTCAGCCCTGGGTTTGCAGGTGTGGGGTCCCGGGGTCCCGCTGTGGCGCAGTCCTGCTTCAGTGCCTTTGCCCAGTCTGAGAGTCTCCAGGGTTTTGCTGGGAACAGGGTGATGCATTCAGGTCGCCCCAGGGATGCTCAGCAGAGCTTGCCTCTGAGATTCCGGGATCCTTCAATCGACCGAGTATAACTTGTCTGCCCAACAGCTCCTACCTCCAGCTGCCTGGGGCTGGGGGTTTCACTGGATCCCTGACAGGAGTTTTTAACCCAGATTCAGCCCTGGGTTCAGGTCATGATTTGGCACCTTACCTCCCTTTCCAAACATGAGTGGTGTTGGCATCCAAGGAGGGCTCTCGTGACTCACTGTTCACGGGAGGGTGCAGGATGCAGCCCAGCCCGTGGGAACAGGTGTACCTATAGACCATGGGAAAGTAATAGAAATATAAATCCTGAAGTATACCCACATCTCCGTTGGTTTTCTCTGTACAGGTCCTTCTCCTATTTCTGTGGCAGCAATGAGAATTTTGAATAACCCCCAGGTGGAGATTAAATTTCTGTTTTGGCATTTTTTTTCTGAGCAATCTTAACAAGTCACTTCTCACTGGGTCTGGGACTTCTGCCTCTGTATAAGAAGGATGATGACACTTAACTTTCATTTCTACAGCTATTAATACAATATGGCTGATAACACTTAAGCATCAGTGTCAGCTGAGAGACTTCCCTAAGTGAGACCAGTAATCAGTTGCTCCTTGTTTCCATTCTAATAGTAAACTTGGTTAAAATCTAACTCTTTTATTTTGACCATCACTGGCAGGGCTGCAAAGATGCAGACACAATAGTTCAATCCAGCCAGACTGCTCAAGACTCTTTTGTATTTAAGTTTGAACAAGGGCTTGTAAAAAACCACAGCAATTAGCATCAGTGAGTGAAAGAGAGGAGCGGAAAGGACCTTGAACGACGCCAAGCTGCAGCAAGGCAGAGCCCACTGGATGGAAACCCAAGGAGCCAGGACATTTTGGAGATTACTGTGAGCCATTGCATTTTCCATTCCAATTATTTTTCTCAAGTGCATAGTTAACTGACGGTAGTTGGTCCCCATCGAGTTTCTTGACAAGCAATTTATTGTTAGAAAGGATGAAAATCAGCAGGTGCTAATTCCATCACAACGCCCCTCCTTTCCCATCCCAAATCCTCCCATCTTCTTCATTTGCTCCTCTTAATAAGATTTTGTATATTGCTACTGCACCTGGTTGCACACCACGGTTATGAATTTAATGTGCAAAGTTAAATGTAAACAGGATTAAAAAAAAATCTTCGTAATTATAAACCATTTGAAAGCATTCTCCCTCCCCCACTTTGTTTGCAAACTCTTCATTCTGCTTGTCTTGCACATCCAGATATAGCAATCATTTCTCGGGGGCAGTTTAACTTGTTCCAGACATTTCAGCCAAAAAGGAGCATTAATTTCTATGATAAAAGTAGCAGGAGACAAAGGCAAATGTTTGCCTTTATTCAACGGGAATGGGAGAAGGAGTGAAAGCAGACTTCACTAATCTAAATTAAAAAATGTCAGGTGAAGTTTTGTCTCCTTAGAACCAAGGACAAAAATTTCTTAAAAATTCTGTGACTTCACAAAAAGACAAAACCACACACATAAGTGCTTTTATCTGAACAGAATTTGGCTGTCAACATGCACTCCTCAGTGATGTGCTTCTGTGTGGTTGTGATGTGAGATTTTTTTATTCTGAGAGCTTTCAGGATCAGCAGAGATGTTTAATTATCCACCTCATTTGGAACAATACCAGTTTTGGTGGACGAAAGCATTGGGAGCATCATTCCCTTGGGATCAGATGGTAATTAAAGTACATATTAGGTCAGCATTTGGGGATAAAAACAGAGTTTCCATGGGGTGCTCAGATCCTCCTTAGTGCAGCTAAACAACCGTTACTGAAATATTGTACATTGGTGGAAACATCTGTCATCAGACCATCACAGCCTGTGAAGGCAACTCAAGTTGTTTGACCCACTGACCTTCCATGGGAATGGTTGTTTCTGTACACGACTCACTCTCTTCTTCAGTTGCACAGCGAGGAATATCTTGCTGTCAGGAGAAGACAGAGATTTAGAAACATCACAATTAGGTGGAATTGGGGGGCGTTAAGGAAAATCCAGATCTATCTTTGGGCTGCACGAGTTAACAGGGATGCTGCTCAGGGATGCAGAAATTTCATTTTCAAAGCAGACTGTAACAGAAGGGTGATTCACCACGTGTTCTCACACCAGCCAAAGCACCCTGCAGAGCCTGCCCAGTGCTCCTGCTGCACACGGGGCGCTGGCATTTTGCTTTTTGGGTAGCTGTATTTCAAAGCCTTCTAAGACAAGCACAAAGAGCTTCAAGCTTGCTTTAAGAATATAGGTAATCGACAGGAAGTCAAAGTTTTGGCTGGCGGGAGGAACAGCTCAACTGAAAGGTGCCCGGTGGCTGCTGCCAGCCCAGCACTGCAGGGAGTGGGTGCAGCATCCCCACAGGGTGCTCCGGCGGCAGCTCCACCTGGCCACCGGCTCCCTTGCCTTTGCACGTGGCCACTGGCCAATGCAGCAGAGTCATGGGCTGGCTTGCAGGAAAGCAAGGAGCTGGCTTACCCTAGCCAGCAGCTGCTGAAAGGCACAGCGTAGCGACATCACCGTTTCGCTTTCTAATTTGTCTGAAATCTCAGCAGGCTGACACCTTCTAATTTGCTGTTTGTTGCCGCTCTCCTAGAAGTCCAGCTGATTGCTCTGTTGGTGCCAGCAGATCAATCTCGCAGAAACAGACTTATTTTTCTTCTGGTCTTGAAGAGGTTCGTTTTCCAAACACCTGCGCTTACCTGCTGAGCTGAGCAAGATTGCTCTCGCTCGTCCGTGCTGCTCTCGCGTGCTGCCAGGCACCCCCTCAGCCTAGGGCAGAGCTGGAAGAGAGACTTGAGTCTGGCCCAACGGTTGGATTTTTATGTGTGTGGTGGTACTGGTAGGAGAGTGGCAAGGGAGAAGCATACAGAAAAAAGTCCCTAGAGTTATTTTCAATGTCATTAGTTTTATAGTTATATTAAATTGCGTTTGGCTGGCCAAGATGTGGTGGGAGAGGGATGCAGGGTGGGCTTGCCCAGAGCAGCTGTGGAAGGACATATTGCAGCCCAGCACTGCAGAGGTGGGGCTATCCCTCCTCTCACCCCAGGAGAACTTTTGGGACCTCCAAATTTAAAGACCTGCAAAATCTGCCTCCCTGGGAGTATTTGCGTATTGCAGTCTGTGCACATCTTGTGAAAGGAACTCATCTGCCATATTCCAGCTCCGCCACTGTCCCTCTCACTGAGTGCAAACAGACATTGCCCTTCTCCTTCCCACTGCTCAAGCTTCATACTGGACTGCTGGAGCACCTGTACCACCCCACTCTGTCCTCCGGGAGCAGGAGCTGCTCCCACTGTATGCGTTCGTGATGTTTGTTGGCGCCTCTGTAGGGCACAGGATGAATTTTGCATGTAAGGTGACAGCTGGCCTTCATGGGATCACCCTTCAAGGGGAAGCAAGTGACCTGCTGCAGCCCAGCCCCCTGCCCGAAGGGGGCTCAAATGCTGCATGGGGCGGTGGGAGACGGGCAGGGAGCAGTCCCTGCTCATCCCCTTGCTTTTCTCAGGGTCCACGCACTGACTCTGGCATATTACTAATGCAGCAAAACTTTGTTTCATTTATCTTAAGAAGGGTTAGGGAAGAAATAACCTAGAAATCCAAGAAATAATTCTTGTAAAGGAAGAGCACTTAATTTAGTACGTTTTTTTCAAAAACAAATCATTATTTCAACGCTAGAATTTGCTGAAAGCACTCCAAGTTCTGTTTTGCGAGCGCCACGGAACAAAATAATTGTGCAATTAGTAATGCATCTCACACTTTGTGAAATGAAAGATTTTTTACTTTCAACAAGTACAAAATGTAACATTTTGCTTTTCCATGGTGGGAAAGCACTGGCCATTCCTTCCCCTTCCTCCCTATTTTAAGTGCACTGCAGTGTGTAATTAATAATAAAGATAATAATAAATATCCTCCACAAAGCAGGAGGAGAGAGATGTGAATGGCACAGGCACAATGTGTATAGCTGGGGATTGCCAGAGCAGCCAGCAGCTTCCAAATATTAATTATAGCTCTCCGAGGAGGAGCTGTGTCCTCTCCAGCCCTTTCCAATGTGCTGCTCCCAGGCACTGTGAAAGCGGGGCCATTTGCCCAGGGTCGACCAGCAGATCCGTGGCCAAACCGGGATGGGAGCCCAGCTGCTGCCAGCACAGGGCTTGTGCATGCAGCCATGAGCTCCTGATTACCTGAGAGGGTTGCTGTTAATTCAGTGACAGCGACGTTTCTGTAGCTCCAGTGTCCCCGCGGTCAGTGCTCACAAGTGACTAGCCTGTGCATGTTAACAAATGTCCCCTCGGTGTTGGCCTGGCACATGGGAAAGGCTCTGCCCTAACTTGCCTGGCATGTATTTGGTGAGACAAACAAAACTGCTGCCCGGGCATAGCATCCTCCTACCCTGCTAGGTACCGCTGGATAAACAGCTTTCCCCTTCTCTTCAGCTCGCGGCACACTGAGCCTGCTGCTCTGCTGGGAAGCGCTACCAAACCCTTTTTAAAAAATGATCCTCCCCAGCAGCATCTCTCTCCCTCCTGGCTGCTCAGCCGTAGTGGGCTGGGAGAAGGAGTGGGATGGCTGGGAGCATCGCAGCATGGAGCAACCGGACATGCGGGATGTGGGAGCATCGCCTGGCAGAGCTCTGTCCTGACGGGAGCATGCCACCACTGCTGCCCAAACCCTGGCAGAGCGATGAGGTTTTAGTGTGGACTGGAGCAGCGGGGGGACCAGGGGCACTGCAAGCAGCGGTGGGCAGGAGAGCATGGCAGGGCAGGAGCTGGGCACACCTGGGGACGAGCTGCACCAACATGGAGAGGTGCAAGCCCCCACGCAGAGTCCACGCCAAGGGATTTGCTCCCACCCATGATGCGGGGGAAGGAGGTCCAAGCATGGGGCCTGTTGAGCTCAGCCCTCAGTCACCCGTGGTGCAGCCTCAGACACATATAATTGACCTTTAGCTGCAAATCAGCGCTGTGCAAGCAAGTTGACTTAATTATACATATTTAAATTGCTTTGTATACCACATCATACCCAGCCCAGCTGTGAGAAGGGCAGTGGGGATTTAATTCTGGAGCTGCATCTCTGTCTTGTGTGTTCCTAGGGCATCTCTGGAGCCATCCCTCGTCCCTCTCCCTTGCACACTCTGCTGACCCTGGCAGCTCAGCCGGCTGTTTCCATGGCACGCCGGCAGTGTTTCAGAGGCAGGGCAGGAAGGGCAGCCTGGCAGGCATGTAAGCAGGGGCTTTTTGGTGCATGCTAACAAGATGGTGCCTAGCAGAAAATGGAGCCAGCAGGGGTGGGCAAGCGGGAGCCGAGAGCGGCTTATCGCTCCTCCACAGAAAGGGACTCTCGCAGAGACAGAGACTGCTAAAGAAATAAATAAGGCAAACATCAAACACCTCAACTTCCCACAGTCCCTGGCCCGTGTGCCTGCCCGGGGCTCCCAGCCGCGTTTCCCCCCAGCAGCTGATTAGCAGAGCGGCTGCTCTGACACGGGATGCTGCAGGCAGGCAGCAGCGGGCAGCGGCCGGGGGTGCTGAGATTGCTTTTTGCCCAAAACTATAAATTGCCTTGGAAATTAAGTGCTGCTGTAGTCACAGAAGAACCGGAGTCCTGGGGGCCAGAGCAGGGCCTGTCAGTGTGATAAAAGGCCCACGGACTACTTTTCCCTGATAAGGAAGGGCTTGTGCCAAGAGAGGGCTGGAGGACAGGAGATCTGAGGTGCTTGTCTGGGTCTGAAGCCAAAGGCAACGACAGCGCAGGACACAGTGCGACCAGTGCTGAGCATCCCCCCGTGCCTGCTAACATGGACTGACGAGTAACTGCTGAAATCGCAAAGCCAGAACAAAAGGTCTCCCTAAAATGGTCTTTTTTGGCATAGGAAGGGCCCAGGCCACCCAGCGACAGCCACCAAGCAGGCAGGGACCCTCCTGGCTTGATCCTCCTTGGGTGAGCTGCTGCTACAGGGCAGCGTTTGCTGGGCAGCTTTGGGAATGGGGGTCACAAATGGGATGCGAGGGGCTGGGGTTAGATGGAGAGGGGAAGAGTGCATTGTGCTGCCCTGTGTGGGCTCCTCTCTTGGGCTTTGTCCCCAGTGTAGAGCTGGTGGTTGGGACATGGTGTCTAACTGGTTTGCACAAGCTTTGGGTGAGTCTGGGCTGCAGGGCAGCTATGTTGTCCTCTATTTTTGTAGGGCTCAAAGATCCTGCTGAAGAAATGTGCCCTCTCACCCCCTTCACAAACACACATGCACAGCGCTTTGCTTCTGCAAGCACATGGAGCAGGACTGGTGTCAGCAAAAATGGTCTGTCCTCTTTGACCTCAGCGTCAAAGGCCAACTGAATAAAAGGAACATCTTCCCTAAAGACCAAGAGGCACAAATATTCCTTGAATCTTAGAGATAAAGCAGAATCCTAAACACGAGCCGACACTAGGTGGCAAGGAGAGAACTAGAGATCTGGCAGGAAACACCACAGGGAGACCAGGTGAGCTGCCAGCTGGCTGTGGGCCCATCACACCAGGGACCAGCCAGGAGATCTCTCATTTTGGCATAGAAGCACAGCCTACCCCAGTGAGATCAGGTCTCCAGGCAGGGAAACATGTAACAGGAAAGACGGGGATGGAAGAAATGGTCACAGGAACTATATGAAGACAGAAGGAGAAGTCTGGGTACTCCAAGAAGGCTGGATCAACAGCCCTCAATACAAAAGTCTTCCTGTAGCATTTCTGTGCTCCATGGAGGCAAACAGAGGCAGTAATGCCTCTTCACATGGCTACCAAGCATTGTCCATGGAGGCTGAACAGCTTTCCTTCCCTCTGGAGGGGAAGAGGCAATGCTGTCCCAGTTACCTATCCAGGACCTACTTTAAACTCTCTTTTTTTCCAATTGCTCTGCATCATTTTGGGTTCCTCAGCCTGCCCAGAGCAAGTTCCTCATGTCCTTCCACCTGCTACACTGTCCATTTTCCGCTTGCGACTCACCTCACCGGGCTCTCATGCTGCGCAAAAGCCAAGCTGCATCATAGTCTCCTGTCTTGGTCTTGTCTTCTAGCAAACTTTTGTTGGCTCCACAGGTTGTGTTTCAGGCCTAATGTGAACCTTCACTGCAATCCCATCAAACCAATAGTCCCTGGCTGGCTATTCCTTTTCTGGAAAAGCCACTTCCAGTGATGTTATCACTTCAGCACACTCAGAGGAGAAACCTTATGAGGCACCTGAAGATTTTCATGCTAAGGAGTTCCAGTCCATCATCAATTCCTCGCTGCTTGTGTTTCACCTGCCTGTGCACAAAATCGGTGATTTCTCTTGTAAGATCTCCTTCATTCACCATCTCTTGCCGTCCTGGAATGACCAGATAATAAAGGGGTGGAACGAAAAGAAAAAGAAAGATTTTAGCCCCAGATTAAGACATATCAGAGTCTAAGTTATAAAACCAACAGAGATACTTTGTGCCTTTCTTCCAAGAGGTTTGTGCTACTTTATGCACTTTTGAGATGAGCCATAAGGGAATGGGAATGAAGATCATCATATCTGTTGTACAACCGACCAGGAATATCAGGTGATTGAGAGCTCAGAGACCCAGCTCAACGCTTCAGAAGGAGCTAGAAGGACCAAGGTATCTTGAGAGGTTCCCATCTGATTACAGGAAAGTTGAACACTTTGTCAGTACATCTCCTTCCCACTGGCCAAGCTTCAGCAGTGATAAAATCCACCTGTTTCTCCCCATCCATAAAAAAAACCCAAACCCTTTCTCCAGAAAGACAATACTAGGAGTTGTTGTCCTCAAGTGGTTGTTATCAATGGGTGGTGAGGAGGATTAATTTACCCTGATGATAAATTTATCTCTAAGATGCTTTCCCAGAAGGTCTGCAGAGGAGCAGCCAACCTCGTCCATGGCCTTGCTTGATATCCACCTGCTTGCTGTTCTCCAGAACCTTTTGCCTTTTGAGATCAGCAACAAAAACAAAAATCATCGCAGAACTGTACTTGGAGGGTAAATACTATTCTCTGAGTGTGTCTGTGTAATGATGCATGCCCTGTGCTGCCTGGTTGGACCCACCTCCATCCTGCCTCCCTCCCTATGCCCTCCCCTCCAGAGCAAGCTGGGCTTATCAGTCTCCTTCTAATGAAGCTCGTTCCCTCCTTGGTTTCTGGAAGGATGGTGAAAAATGGAGGGTCATCTTTTGTCTTTCAGTCTCTAAATCTTGATGCTCCTATTTCTTTCCTTCCCCTGCCTCCTTTCCTACCCTTGCATGCCACCATCCTTTGATGAGCTGCACTTATTAAAGACTGAAGGGGATTTGCCACGTGTGGCTTTCAAAGGTCCAGGGGCAGGAAGCTTTAATTGCCAGATTTTTCACACAGGGTGTTAAAATTTATTAAAGTCAGTTTCTCTGATTTCCTTTAGTGAGATGACGACTGTGTGTACGAGATAACATTATGTTCAATTGGTGGGAAACTCACAGAGGGGGCTTAAGTAATCAGACCAAGAAAGAGAAAAAATGAAACACAAACCTGTGCTAGATCTTGTGTCTTAAGGACTTACTTTGCAACAATTTAAAGGTAAGAAACTGGAATCATTCTTCAAACAGTACAGCATGGCCCGTGATCTTCTTTTTAAAGAGCTTTCCTTGGGAAATGGAGCAGGAGGTGGGCTTTTGGGGTTGTTTGATTTTCAAGACACTTCTGACATTTCAGCCACTGTTTCTCCAGAAGCATGGCTACACCCCTGTGAAAACAAAGATGGGATGAATAACTACTTGGGGTTCACCTGGCACCCAAGGAAATGCATTAAACATAACTGCTTGTGCTCTGTTTTACCCCGGTGTGAGCTACTCATCCTGCACTCCAGTGGCTCCTGCCAGCACTGAGGCGTTGGGGGGAGCAGCAGGGCTAAACCCCGTGTTCATGTGCCCTTGCAACATGAGTCAGTACTCCCCCGAGCACACATAACCCTGCTGACAATGCACAACCAGCTGGAAGTGGGACCACACGAGTCCAGGTGAAAAGAAAACCCCTTCCAGATCAGGACACCCTGAAAGCATTGAAGCCATTGAGAAAAAACGAAAAAAAGCCTGAACTTTTTCCCTTGGCCACCCTGGCTGCTCTCCTCCCTCAGCTTCATTTTCCCCCTCCTCCTTTCACTTGGTGCTACCTTCACACTGGATTTTGTTGCCCTACTTTTGTCCAGCCTTCTCCTAGAGATAAGATAAATGCTATTTTCAATTAACAAGACTTGATTGCTGAAAGCAATAGGAGGCAGTTCATTTAGAGCCAGCAAATTAATTGAAACCTAAATGTACATAGTCAGTGTATTGCTGGGAGAGCAATTATCCCAATCATTTGGCCCTTGCCATGCAAGGCGGCAGTCAGCGTCTGCAGCGCCGCAGCTGGGCTGTGCTGAGCTGCATGAGCAGGAGAAGCTCACATTGCTGTCATCTTTTCTGAAGTTCCTCTCTCAGCTGCTCTTAGCCCACTTTTATCTTGCAAGAGAAAGCTCTCTGTGGCCGTAACTGTAAATTAGAACGAGAGGATGTGTCCTGGGACTTTGGCACTGATGGCACCCACAGTTGGTTTCTAAACAAGTGGTCAGACATGATGAGATCTTCCTTCTCACTCCTCTCCTCCTTTGGGAGGGCTTTTGCTGCCATGTGAAAACAGGATCAGTGCAATATTCACCAGCCATCTGGATTCCCTGCCCTTTGCAGCGCTTACCAGAACGACCGTTTATGGGCACAGGGTGGGATCTGGGACCTTGGGAATTCATTTTTCCTTAAACTATGTCTACACATGACAAGTAGCAGAGGGGAGGAGGGCAAAGCAATCAGACAGTGAAAGAAATATCCCATCATAAGAAAGATCTTCCATGGCTTTTAAGGCCCAAATGCTTTTGGCCCTGCTGTTCCCCAGCAGTTGCTGATCGCCAAGGGAGCCACTGCAGCTTCTGCACCACCAGGTCCCTTGTGAGCTGGGCTTGCCCCCTCCCATCACCCGGGGGGACACGTCTCCCCATTCTTATAGCGTCAGGGAAAAACCTCAGGGTGTTTTCTCTCCTAAAATGGGTGGAAATGGGAAAAACTGAGAAATTGTCCAAGCACTGACCTGAGCCATGGAGGAGCACCCAGGTCTCCAAATACTTCCAGAGTAACTTGCACTTTGGGCATCTCCTCTCCTTCCCCGCTGGTGGCAAAGAACGGCTCAGGGCTTCATGACCATGGTGAGGGGTGCATTTGGGATGTGCAGCACCTGGACCCTGGGTAAGCCAGTTCTGAGCAGTAAGGAGACACCACCTCACTCCACGGGGTCATCCCCAGCCTCACTGCCGGCATCCCACAGCTCTTCAGAAACACCTCACTGAAAACCTGCTGCTCCACAATTTACATATCAGGGCACTGTTGGAAACAGCCCACTCTTTAACACGCAATCCACCTTGAAGTGGTAAAAAGCAGTAATTACGAGTCAGTCTCTACCGGAGAGACGACAAACCCACCAAACAAAACCATGTTTTCCCTGCTGCACCTCACTGCCTCCAAGCCAACTGGCACAAAAACACTGCTTTTTTATTCCTGTACAAATTATGCTTTTAAGCCTTCCCTCCTTGCCTCCCTGCCAAGCGTAGGAGGAGCCCCACGTGTCGGCTCGGTAGTATTTCCGAGGCGGGCTGTTCTCAGCCCAGCGCCTCTCAAAGCCAGCAAACCTGGTGCTCATACAAATTTTCTCTCGCCTTCGAGAGATGCTGACAACGGGGGCCAGAGCGATGCCCCAGTTACATAGCTGGCACCTCTGAAGGGAGCCGGCACGTTCACAGGGAGCAGCCGAAGCTTATTAAATCAGAAAAGTAACACCTATGGAGTGTCACGGCGCTTTCCGCTCCCTCCCGGCTCGCTCGGCACGGTGCTGTGCCCACAGCCTTGCTGCACCTTGTAAACTGGCTGGCTGGGGACAAGCTCCATCACAGCTTGTTACAAGGTACTCGTTATGCACCAGCGTCTGTTTTATCATCCTCCCCTCTCATTTTCTCCTGTCTACCAGCTCACGGTGTCCTTGGCCCCTTCTCCATCTTGCTTTCCTGCCTGCTTAAATTTCAGGACAGATTTCCCAGGCAGGCTGAAAAACTTTTCGGAGAGACAATTTGAGGCTAGCTAGCCCAGGGAGGGGAGATCCCTCTTGCCCTTGGCAAGTCCATGGCCCAGTAACCTCATAGGTAGGATTACAAACCCCTGGGACACCGCAGAGAAGGCATTTCATAGATCGAGGATGTTTAGATGACAGCGGCCACCACACTGCTGGTAGGTAGGAACATATATGAGGCTGGAAAGGATTTTCTGCACCATTGAATTCCCAGTTATTCCAGTTTCAGGTCAGCTTTCTCAATGGTGGTTGGCCAGGATTGTGCATAACATTTTTGGTATTGTCAAAGGTTTCTTCCAGTTGGAACTCTCTTGCTGTCACCCTTGAGTGTGTTTGCTTTTTTTTTTCTTTCCTTTTTTTAGTGACTGTAGCATGTTGTCCCATTGGTGGCAAACATCCATGTGGGATCAGCAAGTGTACCCAGATCTTCATATGCTCTTTCCAGCAGTAGGTAGTCTTGCAGTCAACCCCTCATCATGATGTTGAATCACTGCCTTTCATCCTGTCTTTCTATCTCCCAAATTTGAAGTCTTTCAATTCTTCATGTGAGTTAATAGTGGTTGCAAGATAAATCCTTCAGAGAAACTATATATGTACCTTTCCTTCCACCCAGTTATGCTTTGCAGTACAACTCATTATCTTCTCTTTAGATGTCTCACTTTGACAACTCTTCTTTTATAGTCTTCATTATAGCTAATGAGCTCACCCACAAAATCAAATGTTTTTGTGAAGCTCATTTACATTAAACCTACCACACCTCCCTCACTTAGAAACACAAGCATCTTCAGGAGAAAAACAGACAAACAAAACAAATCACAGCAATCTGTCATGATCTGTCTTTAGGAAAGCACACAGGGCGTTTTCTCTTGTTTGCAAACTGCTTGCATGAGTTTGGTTATTCCTCCCTGGCCTGGCGATAGGCTATATTTGCTCTTCCTGGCACATAACACTACCTGATGCACTGTAGTTACCAAAAAGCACTTCCTGGCCTGCAAAGTAGTTGGTTTTGCTTGCTTGAGGGCATGCATTTCTGAGTTTTGCCTCTGCTCGGTGCACAGAAAGTCTCCCTTGCTGTGCCCTGATTCCCTTTAATGTTAATGTCATTCCTCCCCTTTGCACCAGTCTCCTATGAAGCCCCAGGCACATTATTCAGCAGTTTTCAGGCTCTCTCTTGACCTCTTTAATCTCCCTCCCATTATTCCTGCACGACAGCCCCCTGTGTCTGTCAGCAGCTGAAGAACTTCTTGCTATCAAAGGGATTAACCACTAGTCCCACAGCCTGGGATAAGGAAGTTTTCTTTCCTACACACCTGCTTGCAGACCAGCTCAGCAGCAGAAGGAAGAAAGCATTGCCAGAGTTTCCCCTCCTACCTGTGGTATTAAAAGCAAGCAAGTGCCTTTTCTTCCACCTCCTCCATAGGTCCAAGATTTGATTGCAGAAGCCTCCCTGCATTAGGGCAGCAAACAGCCTGCCTCATCCCATCCTAAAACCCAGCCATACCTCCTGCCCCAGCCCAGCTCTCCCAGCAAAGCTCTCCCTACCCTCCCAGAACACCTTTATTGCTCCTGGTAATCTCCCAGTTCCTCCCAGTCTGGCCCAGCTTTGCAGCTAATAGCTGGGGGTGGAGTGGGGTTAACCCTTTCTCTACCAACCTCCAGACACAGACCTTTACATGCTACCCTGTAGCACACGTGTGGTCCTCTGTGTGGCATCAGGCAACACTGGGAACAGCAGGGATGAAAACCCTGTCCTGGAAAGCTGTCCCTGTGCCCCGTGGAGAGAGGTAGTGCCACTGTTGCGAAGTCCTAGCTAATTGTAGGATCTAGCAGGCTGGACTCAGAGCATTTACTGCAAAGCTACGCATTTGGGCTTTGCTTCTTTTAAGCCTGAAAATATCTTTCTGAATTAATGTTTTGGTCCCTTCAAGAAACACAACAGAAAGAGAGGGAGGCTGAAGTGGAGTTTCTCTTGCCTTACTGCATCAAACCACAGGCTATTCGCTTCCTCTCTGACCTGGCACAAACTCATGGCATCACAAAATCCTTTTAAAAAGGATGAGGGTTTGCAGCATGGGCATGCCCCTGTGTTTCTGGAAATACTGAGCTCTGGGCTCCATGCAAGGGTCAAGACGGTCTTGGTGGGGTGACCTGCTGACTGTAGAAGAGGGGAGCCCTCTGGGAGCCAGAAGACCGGGCAGTGACCTGCTCCTCTGCCTGGGCTTCTTGTGCAGCGCCAATCCCATGGGAATCTTTCTGTGCCTCAGTTTTTTCAGAAAGGGACTTTGCAGCCCTTTCTGTGCCGATTACTGGAAAAAGAGATCCGGGAGTCACTGGGGCAGTGTTCAGGCTCTCTTAGTGCTTTTTGGATAATCAGCAAATGTACTAAAAAGATGGCATATGGTCTGTGAGGGGTGGGTAGATTTCTCTTACACCAGAGCAAAAAACACTTCTTCAAATGAAACCTAAGAGCTGATCACACTGCAGTCATGTCGTTGTGTCAGGATCTTGTCAAAATATATTGCAGCGTAGACAGAGATATTTGACATCTTGCTGAATTCTGCCACATGTCTGGTGGGGTCTCAGAGAGAGTTGTTAGAGCCTAAAATTTGCTTATGAGTCTCTGGGAATATACGGCTTGTGGTTGCCAGGACTGCAGCTGTAATCCATCTCCCATCAGGGATGCCAGCCGTCGGCCTAAGGCAAACTGGCCACAGAGGGGTTAACTTAAATTTCCCTTTGATTGCTCAGTGAGTGCAATAGTTTAGTTGTTTTCCTTTGGAAAGAACAATTAACAGCACCATGGGTTGCCCTTTCATCTTGCCATATGGATTACCACACTAAAGGGAATTGATAGTGAGGATATAAAGGTCGTAACATTTCTTTCTCCAAAGAGCTGCTCTTTGTGCTCATCTTTGATTTTTTGGGAGGTTGCTGCTTTATTTTTAAATGACACACAGATGCACACGTGTGCAAACACGCATGCACTCGATGCTCACTTTGAACATATCAATTGCTGCCCATTTAGAAAGATCAATGTTTTCTCTAAAAGGCCTTATGAGGTTAGATTGTTTCCAAATATCTCCCCAAATATCCCCCAGCCAAAAAGTACACCAGCAGCTAAGAGTACATACAATTCACTACAAATCATCTGCTTCCTTAGAGGAAGAAAATTTTCCCAAGTCTTTGCCATGTCTCTTCCTACTTCTCAGCTGAACCAGGACTCCGGCTTATGAAGGCTACTGGCAAACAGACACACTTCAGCACACAAATGGGAAAGAAAATCACAACAGCCTTTAGCTGGTCTTTTCCCATGTTTATTAGATTGAAATTAGAAATGCTGATGACCATTATCAGCTAAAAACCCTGAAAAACAGAGAACACAGAAACCACCTCTGTGGCAAGTAAACAGCCATGGGGTCATCCAACACCCTTTGCGAGACCCTGTGGGCAGGATGGTGCTGGTGTCCCACAGCATTGCAAAAGAGGGGCAGAAGGGGTCCCCCGGGCTCCTGACCCCCATCCTGTCCCCTCTTGGACCCCATGGCACAGCCTAACCTGCCCATGTCACCCTTGCCTGCATGAGCAGGGTGGAGATGGGATGGAGGTGGCAAGGATGAAAATGAAATATGGATAAAATGGGTTGACTGGTAGGGATTTTCTCTCTCTCTCTCTTTCTCGCTCAAAAAAAGAAAAAACCCAAACCAACCCAAAAAGCCCTCCTCAAACCTAAGTTAGCAGATGCTTTATTCAGAAAACTTCTTGGAAATGTCAGTTATTGTCTAACCAGTAATTGTGGTCCATTTGGAGCTGGCCCTTGGCTGCGAAAGATGCCTTCAGAAAGGTTTTAATCCTGCCCATCTGCCCTGCCTGTGGGGTTGTGCCGCCATGCTGTGGCTTCCCAATCATAGCTCTTACCTGTCTCCACAGAGGAAAGGCAGCAAGAGGCCATTATATTTTAATAGCAATAATATTCAGCACTTAGGCAGGTGTTAGAGGGCTCAGTTGAGCCATTAAGCGTAAGTGAATCCTGCCCTTGATGAGTGCCAGCGCGCGTGGGGCTCTCGGGTTCCCTCCTGAACTGCAATTGCTTACTCACAGCTGCCAGGCATGCGTCCCGTGGTGGCCTTGACCTCCTCCCCTTTCCAGCCCACTCTGACTCCAGGCTGGAGGGGACATCAGCTGAAATCATCCTTGAGCCAGACTCGGACCTCAGCTCTGTGCAGACCCTCTCCATGTCCAGCACTGTGTGAGTTAGTCTGTGGGGCGATGGGTGTGAATAACCTGTGGCAGGTAAAGGCTCATAGTAAATTCACCCCTCTCTGTAGCAAGGAGGATGGCAGTGAGCATGTGGACCCATGGGCACTGTGGTTTAGCAGCATGCCGGTGAGGTGCATCACCTCTGGGACTGTCCCCAGAAGCCGGGAAATGCCCTGCCAAGGTGTGCTGGTTTGGGCTGGGATAGAGTTAATTTTCTTCACAGTAGCTCGTATGGGACGATGTTTTAGATTTGTGCTGAAAACAGTGTTGATAACACAGGGATGTCTTCGTTATGGCTGAGCAGTGCCACAAGGCCTTTTCTGCTTCTCAGCCCACCCTGTCAACGAGTAGGCTGGAGGTGCACAAGAAGTTGGGAGGGGACACGGCTGGGATAGCTGTCCCCAACTGACCAAAGGGATATTCCATACCATAGGACATCATGCTCAGCATCTAAAGCTGGGGGAAGAAGAAGGAAGCGGGGGATGTTCGGAGTGATGGCGTTTGTCTTCCCAAGTAACCATTAGGCGTGACGGAGCCCTGCTTTCCTGGAGATGGCTGAACACCTGCCTGCCCATGGGAAGTGGTGAATGAATTCCTTGTTCTGCTTTGCTTGTGCGTGCAGCTTTTGCTTTACCTATTAAACTGTCTTTATCTCAACTCATGAGTTTTCTCACTTTTACTCTTCTGATTCTGTCCCCCATCCCACCGGCAGTGAGTGAGCGAGCGGCTGTGTGGTTCTTAGTTGCTGGCTGGGGTTAAACAACAACACAAGGCAGCGGCCACTACCATGGGGTCTGGGCTGGGACATGCTGCTGAAATCGCTCCATGGGACAAGGACATGGCTACAGGATCCCCTGTATCCCAGCCGAGGAGCACCAAGCCACAGCAACCTGATTACCTGGGGGGCTCAGGCAGTGGCAGATTTGTCATCCCTACTGTGGTGACGCTGCTTGCAGGTGTGAGGGGTTGCTGGTACCAGTTATCCCTGTGACCCTGCTGTGGGGTGAAGATGGGAGTGGCAACCCACGGCTGCTCGCCTCAGGGCTTAGTTCAAGCCCGTTGGTGATGGTGGTTTCCCTCGAATGCAGTGGCTTTGCAGAGCAATGCAGTGTGTGGTTTGTAGTGTTGTGCTGCTGGGAAAAGGGACATGCCACCTTCCCTGCTGCTGCAGACATGGGCCCCTGCCGCTGCCCTCCTGGCGTTAGTGGACAGAGCTGGACCAGCCCTGGAAGGAGCTGAAACACTTTTGCTTTCATTATTGTGGTTTATTTTTGTCTTTTTTTGTTTTGTTTGGAAAGTTGTCCCAACCCACTCTGCAGCCAACAGCATCTGGAGTCTGTGAAAGGACATCATCAGCCATGCTGGAACCAGCCGTTCCCATCCCCGAGCACGGCTGCACTGGTCTAACTGGGTTGTGAGGCCATCCACGCACCTGGGACTGGGTGCACTCCTGCATATACAGACTGCTCTGGCAGTGCCAGCTCTTTGCAAAGGAGATCTGGGTCCATACTGGCTTAAACCACCGCAGCACCTCCCCAGGGCTTGGCTGCCAGGGCAGAGGATCTTCTTGCTCTGGTTTTTTGTGTGCTTTTGTTAAACTGGATGTGCAATGAGCTGAGTGAGGGCTCAGCAGTGTGCACAGGGGCGATGGGCAGGGAGGAGGGGAGAGGGGGCAGGAGGGCAGTAGTACCCAGAAAACAGTGCCGTTCCTCCAAACCCTATGGATCACTTTGTAGTGACACTTATAGATGAGCAGCATTTTCTTTAACAAATATGATTCTAATGGATTAGGTCTGATCTAATTATGCATTCTGCATTAAGCCGATGCTCCCACTGTCTGCGGCTGCTAGCATAATTAAACTTAATGTACTTTTAATGATGTCTTCTTAACTCATGCATTCATATATGATTAGAATCAAACAGGACGAGCTGTCACGAGTCCAGGAGAGCTCTTTTGGCAGCTCCTGATGGGACTCATGTTGAAATATTAATAATGCAGATTTCAAGGTTAACAACATGGGTTTTGAAGTGAGGAAAGCTTGTCACACAGTTTGAGCTAATCTGAGGCAACAAAACGGCTCCCCTTTCAAGTCCAGCCTCTTCCCGTCTTGCACATGTGCTCCTGGGAGCAGGGGAGTTTAAGTTTTACTTGGTAAAGATGTCATTAAGTAAGTGAAATGCACTCTGGGCAGCAGCTACCAAAGAAGCTGGGAAAATAACTCTGTGGGCACCTTTCGGGGGGTTGCTGGGTGCTCTGTCCTGACATGCTCAGTCTTCGCTCCTCTTCCCCTTTCTGCTGCTTTTCTGAAAATTGGGAGCAGTTTGTTCTAGGGTCTGGCAATCAGAAGGCAAACTCTACTTTTGTCTCTGCTCCTTTTTAGTCAAGTGAAATCAGGCCGTGTTCCCCCTCCCAGCCTCTGTCAGCTTTGTCCGTAACCTCCTCAGCACAGGGAATATGCTCCCTTGAGCTGTGCACCACCTTGCGCAATGGGGCCTGATGAAACTTTGGCATTGCTGCCCTGGCTCCAGCATCCTACACGAAGCAGGTAACAATACTGCAATGAAATGGTGGGTTTTTTCCCTCTTTTTTCTGTTTTTATGGAATTTTTTTTTTTTTTTTAATCGGCTCATGGCCTGGCAGACAGGTTATCTTTTGAGTTCCTGAAAGCAAGTTGTGAAATTGTCTGAAATCCTTCCAATGGGAAAGCATTGATTTATTACACTGTAATACTGATGCGAACAACACCATGTACCTTTCATCTAAAAAGCCAGGACTTATAGAACACGACATACCATTAATTTTGATGCCAGCTCGAACGGAGGAGGAATTACTGCCAAAGGGATCCAGAGAGCATGTTAAACCAGCCCTGCAGAGTAATGAACATACTTTGTGGCTGTTACATTATACCATATTGATCCTTAGGAACGAAAAGTTACCTTGACAGCTAATTTGGGCCATCAAAGGCATCTCTTAATATCTGTGTATGCATATGTGTGTGTGTGTGTGTAATATATAACTAGTGCATGAGAAAGGGATGCGTAAACTTTGGCTAATTACACTTCTCAACATCTCTTCTGGGGATGAGGATTATAGTGTTTCAATGCTCTAGAGACAGGTCTCCCCTTGCACACGTTCGGCAGGTGAGTTCACTCGGGTACCAGCTCGGTGGAGATGATGCCCAGCACCCTGCCTCTCTCCATCCCCGAGTCAGGTGTACCTCCTGGCAGCCAGACAGCGATGCCTCCTTGGGATAAGTGCGCAAAAGGGAGATTAGTCTAAGTAAGTGCTCTGGGAACCGCCAGATAACATAGCACTTTGCAAGTTTGTGGCTCCATGTAACACCCCATTTGCAGAAAGGCTCCTTGCTGCCTGAGTACAGTGTGATGGGTTATGGGATCCCTTCTGCCCAGCGCAGAGCTGGATTCACATCTCTGCCCCCATCCCAAAGGAAGGTGAGTTCATTTGCTTTCTAAAGCTGTACGGTGATATAGACTTATCTGCAATAAGACAGCCATCATGTAAATACCCAGAGCCTATTCCAGGTCCAGGAGAGGAGTAGCTGGCAGTGCTGAGGGTGGGATTGATGAAGGAGAGATGGGGATGGACAGAAGGGAAATGGGAGGTGATGTTGCAGGTCAGGGCTGAGTGGAGAATCCCAGAGTGGGAATGGTCAGGATTTTGATGGAGAGATCAGTCTTGAGCTACCCCTCTGTGACTAGGAGAACCTTTTCCAAGTCCTTGCACACTAAATTCATCCCTCTCATACACTCAAACCATCAGGACCAAGTGCCTGGAAAAGAACAGAGCAGGTCTGTGTAAGAAGGAAGCTGGGAGGGGTGTCATCTTTGTAATGAAGCTGGAGCAACATGGAGCCCAAGCAGTTTTGTCTGGCACTGTCTGGCATCTTTTGAGCTGGGGTTTGCATGTGGATTTTGCCCCAAAAGCTCTGCCCTCTTGTGGGCTGGTGGGCAGCTGTGCATGGCACAGTGACATCCCTGTATATCTGTTAGTTAATTAATTAATTAACTGGGCAGCAGAGATGCGAGCACGGGGGCTTCAGCCAGCAGTGGGCTGCCAAGACACAAAACCAGCACTGGTGGCTGACAAATTGATTTGTGCCCATAGGTAACATGAAGACAACTGGGGAACCTGTGTTTAAGAGAGGTCAGCAGCTACAAAAGCCACCAGAGAACAGGCCACACAGGTCTCTAAAAGGTATTTGGGGTTAATCTGGTACCTTTGCTGGTGGAAAGGGCCTGAACCCATCTCCTCCAGTCTCCAAGGTGGTCCTTCAGAGCAACTTCCACTAGGTAAGCCCCAATCTGTGCTGTTATTTCTCATGCCATGGCAGTGAAGAGTACCAGCAGTGTCCTAAGGGTACCACACACCACTATGATGGGTCATCTAAGCTCTGACATGTGCCTCCATGGTGGACCGACGTTAGTTAGAAACATGCACAAAACTGTTCTCCTGGAGACCCAGAGCCATGTGTGAGACTTGGGTGAGTGACCATGTCATTGAAAACTGAGCACAAGCCTGTATTCACAGTGAAAACTTCCCCACGTCTCCCAAAACTTTTGACAGAGGTATGTGGCTGAGTTGCTGGAGCTGAACAGGTTAGTGGTACCCGCTGGGTTACAGCAAACATTGATGTGCCCCTGCCCCGTCCTTTCACTGAGCTTAGATGAGTAAGTTCTTGCATTTGATGGCAGGTAGGCACATGGACAAACAAGTCCAGCCACATCTTTTTTGAGCATCCCAGCTTTGTGTCCTGATGCCAGGGTTATCATGCCATAGCAAAGGGATGGACTGGGTGATGCATCTGTTCCTCACTTGCTGCCCTTCAAGGTTTGGTGTTTTTTTGCTCCAACAACTGCTGAAGATGGTTTTGGATTCTTGCTGGAGGCTTTCTTACAGGGAATACTTGCTTTTGCCACTAGGAGGGAATTTTGTCCTGTTTATGCCAAGATATAAAGGAACATTTCTTGTGCATTTCTGCCACCTCTCTGGGAACCAAGAGTGAACCACTGAGCAAGAAGAGCATTTTGAGACAGGATCCAAGCCCACAGTACAGTACTGGATGCCTAAGCAATTGCAGAAGACCAAAATGGGCTGATCCAGCATAGCCTGACCATGGGAAACCTCTCCTTCAGGCCCCATTGATTGGGATTCTCTTCTGCTTTGAAGCCTGAGGGTTCACAGCCCCTTTCAGAAAGTATTAATTCTGCCTCTTGCTGAATCTATCTTTAAAACTTACCAGTGGGTAAAAAACCCCCTTGTGAATATTGGAGACCTTGAATCTATGACCATGGCCCTGTAGGGTGAGCTGGGATGCCTGGTCCAAGGCACTTTTGTGTCTCAGCTTCCCCAGCCGATAAATGGGAATGATGATATGGTGAAGGGAAGTCCTTCCAGATCTGTGACACCAAGCGCTACATAAGAGCATGACATTAATGATTAACCTCAGCAGCTGTCAGCATCTGCGTAAACGTCCAAGGCCCTTTAAATCCTACTCTCTTTCCCCCTTCAACAGACTTTTGGATGAGGAATTTAGCAGGTTAATTGTGTGAAAACTGAGTGAGAAACATCTTAAATGTCCAAGCCTCTGAAACAGCATGGGAGCTCCTAGGAAAGCTGATCCTGGTGAGGATTTTTGGACCAGTGCTGGTTCTGAATTATCTCTGAGCTGACCATGTCTTCTCTTTCTGTAAAAGCAAGCTAAAATCCTCTAATAGCCCTCCTCAAAAAATACCTTCACAAAACTCCAAACGAAGCAAAATCATTAACTTTGAACCCAATGAATGTTTAGTTTCCTGACTCTTGGGTAAATATTAGATAGATTCCCAATTTCAACCTGAAGCAGTTTATTTGGCTGCTGTTCACAAGTCAGACACAGCAATAATCAAGGAAATCTCGTTTTGATTCAGGTTGGGTAATATTGCCTGAGGGGTAACATCATTTTCACTTCCACACATCCAGCACTGGCACAAAACGGCATGGACAGGTATGAAAAATGGATCATGGATCCTTGGTGCTAAAATTCCAGCTGATAGTTTCATTTTTGTGTAAATAATAATTACCAATAAAAATGTTGCTTGAAAAAAAGAGAATGTGAAAAGAAAAACACTGTTGCATTTGATAAAGCAAAATCCTTTGCAGTACTGCCAAAAGAAAAAAAAAAGAAAGAAAAACAAAAGAGAGTTAAAACAAATATAGCTGTTAAATAAAAGATCCAGGTACCAAAGAGCAAAATTTAATGAAAGCCAAAACTGTTAAATATGGATTCCTGTTGAGAAAAAATGTCAATGTCTTTAAGAGTTTTACCATTACTCTATTTTTAAGAAAAGTGTAGTAAAAATACATATTACAAGTTAACATTTGCCACGCTTTTGTCCTAGTCATCTTTTTTTTTTTTTTAACCCCTCCACTGATCAAAAGCCTTTGAAAACTGCATCTCACATCTTCACGTCACAGGCGGCCAGTCCTAGCACAGATGCGCTGCTTCTCACGAGACCGTCCAACTGCCCGGTCGGGCTCCCCATGACCTGCTGCCATGTGGTCCTGTCTTTGGAGGAGGACGGGGCATCGATGGGTCTCGGCAGCCTGCTCCCACCACAGCACCTGGTGGTGCACTGCCATGGCAAGGTCCGGATGCGGCAAGAGCTTGGTCAGGAGACGCATCCAAGGGCTCTGGGCATGGAAAGAGGCTAGCTTGTGGGATGCCTCCACTGTGCTAGCACTTACACAGAACTGAAGTTAAAATTAAGAAAAGCAGATTAAAAATAATGATAACCAACACAAAGTGACCTGAAGAGGTGTTTGGAGTGGCTGATAACAGAGTTCATGTTCACTGATGAGAGACGAAGATCACAAGGGTTTCCAGTGGTAGAGAGAGGAAAACATACGGGCACAAGACATGCTGTGCCCAAGCTTAGGACCTTGACTCTGACTTGCTGGTCTCCAAAGTGTTGCATGACAAGTGGGTAAATGGAACAGATACTTCAGGCCAGGCTGGTGTTAAAGATGGTAAACGTATTGCTCTGCACATTCGTACGCTAATGGAAACTGGTATTCAGGCAGCTTCCAGCTGTACTTATGGACAGCTGCATAGACAGATCCTCCTCATAGACCTGTGCCAGTCATTTGCCTGCATCACTTTCTCTTCACCTGCCTCCTTTCTTTTCCTGCTCCTCTCTTGCTACGTTGCAGAAAAAAAAAAAGAAAGAAAAAAAAAAGAAAAAAAATGAGAAAAAGCAGCTCAGAACGCTCCAATAGCAGCTTAGTCCCCGGACAGATATTTGCTGGGTCCTGTGAGAAGCTTTGAACTTTATTTGCCATCAGTGATGGACCTGTGAGATGGGACAAGGCTGAGTGGGTTCACTGTGGTCCCTGCCCCACAGATCTTCTCTCTCTCCAGATGGTCCCCTGGGAATCCTTCACTTCTGGGGAGGTGTCTCAGGCCCACGAGGGTGGGAAGCATTTGTCTGTCCATACCAGTGATTCACAGAACGAACCTTTTGTGCAGTTCTGGAAAACCATCCTTGCCCTTCTGGTCTCCATGCCTGTGGTTGGACTCCCAGCTGCCTGTCTGGCAGTGTGGGTTTCTGCAATACTGAGTTTGGGGTCAGCAACCGGCTCTCCTGGCTTGTGGATGCTTCCCCCTCCCTAAGGATCCATGAGTGGGAATCTGCTACTTTTGGCTTTGTACCCAGACAGGCCACAACTTGACGGGAAGGCTGAACTTGACCAGCCCTGATGCTGTCGAATGTCATGGACACTTGAATGAAGCTCTTGTAGGGTCTCCTCCTTGATTTGCTTCAGCAGTTTCTTCCAGGAAGCCATTCTGGCCAACTATCTACAAAATGTCCCTCTTAATTAGAAAAGTGGCCATGAAGAGATTTCAGAGCAAAAAGGCAGGGATATTCCCATTGCAGCCCCATGACTTCTAGCATGTTTTACTGGTTAACAGGCAGCCATCTAGAACTGGATGTCTTGAGATGGTCTATTTCCGGCTCAGGCTGGTTCCCTTATGTGACCACCAAAAAGGGAGCACACACAGAAGCTAAGCAATGAAGAAATGATTCACAATTGCTTATTAGCCTCCCATAACCTAGGCAGGAGAGTCGCATGTGAGGGGAATGCGGCATTTACTTTCTCTCTTCCATAAACAGCAGCCAGCCATGATCTTAGACCAACCATCTGCTCTAGTCTGCCACGCATGACGCTCTCCACTCCAGACACACGATTCTTCTCTTGAACTGGCACTCATCATCTCTGGAAGAATTATCACTTTTTCCTCAGGTTACCTGGGGTTTCCAAACTCACTCATGACTTTGCCTCTGTAAAACAGCCTTGTGTTTTTGTTCAGGTTCTTTCTCGCATCAAGTCCTTCCTGTTGCAGGGAGAGCCGTTTGCAGCTCTGTCTGCCTCGTTGCAATAACTCCACAGCCCGAGTTCACAACAGAACAACGGAAGGCAGAATCACGATGGACAAAAGGGGTCAATGCTGACGCCCTGCAGTGAGTTCAACTTGCCATTTATTGGATTTTCTTTTTTTGCTGTTAGTAGCTCAGACATTATGGTTTGCATCCCAAACTAAACCAGATTGAAGGACTGAGCAGGGAAGGGGGAAAGGGCTGATGTTACCCTGACACCACAGGAATTAGTAAGAAAAAATATATATATTGCACACACTAAGACTTATTAACAACCAAGTTAAAACAAAATGGCATAGTCCTCATTAGTGTTCCAGTGGTTCTTTGATCAGGGATGGTTCATGAGTCTGTTAAATCCCATCACACTCTCCTTATTGCAGTACAGACCTGTTTCTGTTTTCCTGCCGGTGGATCTGTTTGCAAATAAAAAGGGAAATAGATTTGATTTCCTCGAGAAGATCCATCCAATTGTCCCTTCTGTCATTGTCGTTTGTCTTGTTAGTGTTGGGTTTGTTTTTGGCTCTGGAGGGGGTGGAGTTGGGCTGCCCCTGCTCTCACCCAGGCAATGGGTCAAAAGGCCAATTATAATCCCGTAGCTCCCAGGGACATGCCGGTGCTGTGGCTCATGCACGGGATCGTCTGCATGGATTTGGGGAAATCGTGGCTGACCACACGTCCATTTTCTCCACTGCCTCCTGCTGCAGCCGGCCTGGGAAGGGTTGATGTCCGTATGGCTTCGTTGATTGATTGCTGTGGGATTAAACAAAAACCCTTTTTAGGAAGGACGGGGGGGTCTCCCCCTGTCCTTAGCAATGTTGGAGAAATTACAATATAAACCAGTGTTGTCTTTCTGTCACTGTTCTCTCCCTCCTTGTCTCCATTCAGACTCTCACTTTCGGCATGCCCCTACTGCATCTGCTCTGTTAATTCGCACCTCTTCCACATTCAAAATTAAATGTTTCAGCAGTATTTTGGGGTATAAAGCATATGTGCCATATGCAAAAACTATTCAAACCCTACAACATAAGAACAGTCATCCTGGATCTGAGCAGAGGCATTATACACACTTCCCCCATAGATATGCTATTACTACTCCAGTACTGTTATGTATGGTGGACTCTGACTCACTGCAAGCATATGTTCAACTTTCCTCATGTGAGAAGTTGAGCATGTGCCTATGTTTTTGTCTACAGCGACGACTGAGGTAACCAGGAAATGCAAACCTAATTGAGGAAACCAAATCTCATCTTCCTGTTCCAGATACCGTCCAAAATGTTTGCTTTCAGAGATCTAAGGAAACCACCTGTTTAGAACAATTAAACTAAAAGATGAAGTCAATTTGGTTCCTTTGCGTTTAAGCTGTCTCTAAGGATACAATCATCCTTTCTGGAGTGAGATATCCAGGTGAAGAATTATCCAGAACAGATAAATCTGGAATAGCTATTCAGAAACAGCTTAGTGCCTTGCCAGGCACGGAGCAGCCTCCTGTGCTGGTGGGATCTGCAGCTCGCCCAGGGGATCTGTAGGGACTTGCTGAGCAGAGGTTGGGTTTAGAGGGAGATCTGGCCCATCTTTCTGGGCCCTTGCCTGGGCTCTGCTGGATGGCTTTGTGGGGCAGCCACTGATGGTGGGAGCCAGCCAAAGGGACAAGCTTAGACCAGATGTTAACATTGGGAGCAAGGATTCCTTCCCGTAGTGGCTGGTTTTAACATGGCAAGAGCACTGCAAGCTAACACTGACGTGAATTAGTGGGTCATTTCAAGTAACACAGGGAAGCCACAGCAGGGCAGAATCTGCTTAAGACTAAAACTATGGAGCTGTTGCATTCTGACACTCTTTCGCAGTGTATTTGTGACACACCTAGCTTTACAGTGTAGACAGCAATTATAATTTAATTTTTGTATATTCAGGGACATTAATTGCTCACATTTTCTTACTCCTGTGCTCAATGTACCTCTCATTGCCTGTAGAATTTTCTGAACCTCAATGGGAAAAGAGCTGTTGCACATTTTCAGTGAATTAGAAATGTTATTATTGTTGAGAAAACATTAAGCATGTTGTGAAATGGTGACATAAAACCCAAAGAAACAATCGCTTATTTTCCTTTTGATTCTGGGTAAGTTTCAGCGCTAAGGGAAGTGAAACTCTCTCTAAATTTCATGAAACTCACTGCATACTTTATATACTCATACTGACTTCCATGCTTATGGGAGAGGTCAAGATGATAAAGAAAAGGGATGTGTTACTCTTACAGCACAGATCCCGCTGCACCCTTGTACACAATGGTATCTGTATAAGGAATCGCCTCTGCTAGTCATCTGAGTCAAAATGTACTTGTTCCACAGATGCTGCATTAAATGTGTATCCCCAAGGCTCTCAAATCTAATCCACTCTTGACACAACACTCTGAAATTTAGGTACACCGGAATTTAGGGCTGAAACAAATCTCCTGGGTCATAGGAAGTACGCTTCTGCAAAACCATGACAGGGTGGAGAAAAAAAAAACATTACAGGAGACATTAGAGGCCAATTTCTCTCTAAGAGGACCCATAATTCTGAATTTGGAGGCCCACATCATCCGTTCCAGGGCAACAACGCTCTGAGCATATATCACTGTTGCCAACCTGCAAATGGTGGCAGCAGGGTGCCAGCAAAGGGAACAACAGGATCTGATTCATTACCACGCTACTCCAGTTTTATCTTGCTGTTAACTGCTTGGGTTTGGGGATTTTTTCATATTGCAATAACGGCTGTATCACACCAACCCCAGCACACTTCATCCATGCTGCACTCGCATTGCCATAGTCTTGTTTCGTTAATTTTAAGGACTGGCAATATGTTCCTGTTACCGTTTGTGCTATGATTTTGCTCTTATCTGGATTTTGAACTAGCATTGTGCCACATGTCTGATCTTGCATCACAAGATCTGATCTTGATCAGTTCCCCACTATGGCCCACTTGACCCTCTTTTAGCTTCCTCTGACGCTCCTATTCCTTTCTAGCAAGTCGAGTGACACGGTCACTTCGTTATCCCTGTCTTGGCTTTCCACCCATGGTCTGGGCTGCATCCGTCTCTGAAGGCAGCTTTGGAGCCGGGGTAGGATCAGAGAGAAGGTGTGAAAGGCCAGGGAATGGGTTGCCACCTTCATCCGCTTTGATTCACTTCTGGACTTGTAACAAAACTCGATTAAGGCAACCAGCATGGCTAGTCCGAGCCCACCGATGAGGATATAGAAAACCCCCGCCACATTGCTGAGACTCAGCGCGCTCGTCTTGTCCTAGAAGAGAAAGGAGAAGGGAGGGAGGGGAGGGCATGTGGGGAGGAGAACAACAAAATTAATATGAGATTGCTCCAGGAGGGATGCTACACAATATAGCAATGATGGCATTACATCATCTTCCTCTTTAAATGAACAGGTGACATTTCTAAGAGCATTTTCAATTTTTAATTCAGTGTCTACTAAATCTAATGTTTCCCTCACACAAACAAATAAACATTTCTTCAGCAATGTGACTCTTTGTAAAGGTTTGGGATCTCCGTTTTTCAATCAGCTAACTTAAATACTTATTTTACCCAAAATGCCTACTTTAAATTATTGATTAAAGGAGGAAAAAAAAAGTTCTCCACCTCTGTGACATTTGCTTGTCCCTGATGTCTCGCCTGAAATAACCTGTTCTCTTGGAAATGCTCATTCCTTCATTCCTAGATTGTTTCCCCCGCAAATTCTGTTGCTGAGCAACACATCGAAATGGCTGGGTTTTTTCTTTTTTTTTCTTTTCCTCTTCAGTACTGAGGTTGAGGTGACACCTGAGCTGTCCTCAGAAACTCATTTGATTTCTGTGTAATAAGGCAGTTATTTCATATGCAATCAAGACCCGTTGATGCATGGCTAAGCTAATTATTTGGTTGGCAATAAATAGGGCTATTAATGGACCGCAACTCACAGTCAGCAGCTACGTTCTGATTTTACAATTGCCTAATGAATTGTCACGGCTCTCTGGGGAAGAGGCGAGTCTCAGAAAGACTCATTTCACTGCTAGGGAAACTGAGTCCCCACATCCAACCCCGATGTCACTCAGTGCAGCTCTGAGAACCTCCTCCATGCTGACCAGGTGGAGTTGGGGTGTTAGGATAATCTGGGCAGCAGCAGGACCCGAAAGCTTGGCTCAGCTCCGTGTACGAGGCTCCTGTTTCTAGGACACGCTTTCTCTATTGTGCAGCCAGACAGAGGTCCCCTGCTCCGTGTTTGTTGCTGCTCTGCAATACTGACTCGATACCTATTTGCCAGCACAGATTCCCCAGGGCAAGACCAACAGGTCAGTGCAAATCTGTTGGAGTGACCAGGGTCTGACCAGCATTGAGAACCCTGCTCCCTGGATGTGGGAGGAAAATTGCATATGGATCATTTGAGATGCAGCCACACAGTTAAAGAATAATATTTCTGCCTGTAGAAGTGTCTGCAGTTGGTAACAAAGCCTCTGCACGGTTCTTGGTGTTCCCTGCTACTCCATGGATATGTGGCACAGCTTGTTCCTTGCCCTTGTAGGACAGTTGATTCACTTGCTTTGCTTGGCAGGCTTTACAATAAGCAACCCACACTTTTCAGGAAGGGCAAGGATTCAGGAAGCAGAAAACGATAACGGAGCAATGTCGAAAGGGTCCAAAACCAAAAACCAACATGAGCGCGGAAGGTTTCGATTCAAGAACAGTCTGCGTGACACTGGCACTGTCTTTCAGGCAAGTACATTTTGCTAAAGGATTCTGTCTTTTGCTGCATTAGGGTTTGATGGCAAAAAAGTTAACCCACAAAGCATGAAAACATTTCAATTTTCAAAATTTAAAAAACCTCCCGTAACAGAAGAGAATTTAACTTCCCTTTTTTTTTTTTAAATAAGAAGAGAGTTCCAGTCAAGAATGCTAAAAAAAATGGTTTTTTTCTGCTTCTCCTTCATCTGGCCCCACCTCCCATGCGAGCTGCCAAGCTTCTGCCCAGCTGGAGCTCTCACCACAGGCACCCATGCCACGGGAAGAAACTTTCCATCCTGAACCCTCTGCTGAAAGATGCTAAGGTTTGGTTAGGGGTCACCCCTACAGAGTTTCGGTCGCTGGAAAAGATTCCGCAAGTGATCTCATTTTCCATGCTCTGCTGATTGACATTGCTGCCAAGAGGTTCGCCGCTGTCCCTGTGTGCGTTGCACCGCTGCAGACGTGACGGTTGCCGCTGGCGAACAGGTTTGGTTTCTCCCTTGTATAACCTTCATACGCTGGTCAGTTTGTAATCCTGGATGCTTCCTGTGTGCTCTCTGTAATGAGGGATTTCTGGAAATATCCTCTTAATTTCTGCAGTTTCCATATTTGAAGGATTATTTATCTGGTCTTTTATAATCTGTCTTCATGCATTTTTTTCCCCCAGGCTTGACTGTACGTTTGTTCAGTCATCTCTTCTCTGCAGATTACCGGATATACTTTTAAGCACCAGCTGAAAAATGTAGGGAGTTTTTTAGTGAAGATTTAGAAAAGCGGAGCAATTACTCTGAGAAAACTGGGTTACAACACATCAGGTACTTTGCCTCTTCAAATTCAGTCTGAAAGGGCTGCACCAGCTTCAGGGAGGGACAAAGACACTAGAGGTGGGCTGCCCTCCTTGACTTCCTAATCTTTTAGCCTGGCTCCTTAAAGAAAAGTGGCTGATTAGCACATACTCTGCGCTCAGAGGGAAGGATGGGGACAGGGAAGGAGGTGGAGCCGCCTATTTGTCTGTGTCTTACTAATAATTTTCAGCCCATACTTTCACCTTGATTTGACAGAAGGGTGGATATCTCCAAGATATCAGGAACCTCCAAGCTTTGTGAAAAAGAATGACGCTGTAGAGAAGAGAAAACCTATTAATGCTCTCACTCAAATAAATATATCAGCGCAATCCATACTAGGCATCAGAGACTCCACATGGGTCTTTGACTTGCAGCCACAAATCCTTAGGAAACCCGGCTTCCTTGGCTCTGCCGGGCATGGGAATACACAAATTTCAAGTTTTATTTGCTACGATATCCTTGTATTTCCACCCCCAGTTTGGGGGTCATGGTCCAACAGGGCACCTTCTCAGCCGGCTGCAATGGCAGAGTGGTCTGGCAGCCAGGAAAGGCTGCTGGTTCTTAATTTCCACTTTCCTCCTGATGCCAGGAGCAAATCAACCAGTAAGAGAGAGGAGATGACCCAAAGCAGTTTCCTGCACCACTATTTCATACAATTAATTTCAGGGCTTTTGTATTTTTCTTGCATTTACTTTGCATTAGTGTTATTATAATTGTTATTATTATTATTACTATTATTACTGGTATTACTACTATTTCTATTATTATTGGGATAATTTGGGTGAACTGAAAGTTGTCTTATCCAGAAGGCAAAGGAAAGCATAGCGAGGCATAGCAGCGGGCAAACCTGCCGGGAGGGAGAGAGCAGCCTGAGTTTCACCTCTGCCACCATAACAAGGTTTCTCCCAAGGAGCCAAAGGCACGGGCAGCTTCAGTGGGGCACTGAGGAACACAGCGGGCGCAAGGCTGATGACACAGCCTGCTATCATGAGCCAGGCTGAGAAGTGAAATTGCTCCTGTGGTGTCACTTGACTTCTTGCTCATCCTCTCCTTTTTCTTTTCCCTTTTAGTTTCCTTCTCTCTCCCAGCAAGACATGCAGGATGTTCTCCGGGCGGGAGTGGCATCTCATTGCTCCCATCGGCTGCAGGACCAGACCCACATGAAGGGTAGGAAATGCTGCATGCCCCACCGGGGCTTTGCCTGCTGTTTCTGTGCACGCTCCTGCCCTAATAAAGCTCATAATAATAAAAAGTCCCAAATTATGCTAACTGCTTGAGAGGACCCTCCCCTCCTCTCTGCTTGGGCTCTGTGACACCAGATGCTCTCCTGCAGAGCTGCCCATCACCGAACCAGCTTGTTAGTGGGAGTGTAAATGTCACCGCTCGTCTCCCGCCGCGGCAGAGTGCTGACGTGGGGGGAAGATTGGCAGGTGAAAAGAGAAAGAAAAATCCATCTTTCCGAAAGCCCGGCCTTGTTGCTGCAGCAACCAGGCACCTTCCCGTCTGTTCCTCTCAAACGTGGCACTGTGTCCGTCATCCTCTTTGTCATTATTTATCCTCCTTGGCTGAAAGGCATTAAGGCCAAATTTGCCCAGTTTCCCAGCAGGGCTGGTCCTTTCTTTTACCCTGCATGACCAGAGCTTGTTGGCAGCACAGTGCGATGGCACCTCAAGTTGTTGTGGTCTCCATAGAAGATGAACTGTCCTTAGAGCAGGTGGTAGCTCCAGAAATTGAGCTTTTACACCAAACGCTGGGCCGACTTTACCGGGGCAAGGCCTGAAGCTCAGCAATGAAGGACATAGTGCTGGCCATCGACTCTGAGCGCTGCTGCGGGTCTGCCAGGGAATGGGTAGGAGCACATGGATGGCCGGCTGTGGGGATGAGGCTGCCCAGCACGAAAAGACACCTTTGCTTTGAGAACCAGCCAATTCCCTGCAAAGGCAGGGCAAGGCAGTAGTAGGATTTGTTCCCTATTTATGATTATTTTTTTAAACAAAAGCGCAATTCTTGCAACTGGAGAAGAGGACTGGGAGATCCCTGTAGCTTTGATGAAGGTCCTTTAATTGCATAAAGTGATCTGGCTGCCCCTGCAAGCAGGCTGCACCTTGCCATCCTGGTCTGGAAAAAAACTTCCTTTCTCCAATTGCCTTGCAAAAGCTCCAGGGAAGAGGAGAATCAAATCCATCTGCCCTGACATTTAGTGTCCTCCTTGTCATTACTCTCCAACAACCCAAGGCATCCCTTTCAAGCCCACAGCACATTTCACAGCCTGCAAAAAAAGCTGTCCAGTCTGTGCTTGTTCGTAAAATGGGGTCCTTCTAGGGAACCGCCTAGTTACAGAGTGTCTGTCTCTCTTCTGGGCTTATTTCTGCTGTGGCAAGTAGAGGGGGAGCGCAGGAAGGCTGGGAGACAGGACCAGGAACTGGTGGATGGTTTCTAGCTACGTGAAGTGCTGGAGGTGCGTGTGCATGGAGAAACCTTGAGCCTGTGGGAAGGGGTGGCTGCCACAGGTTTACTGTGGGGAGAAGAGCAGCAGGGACATTGCTGCCCAGTGCAGGACGCTGCCTGGGATTTTCCGCTGTCTGGCAATGCAGTTGGGGCTGTGGTGGTCCTGGATCAAAAGCCCCTGAGCACAGCTGCCCAGCACCTCCTGGGACGGCATAACATATCCAAATATTCAGCAAAGCAGCATGTTTACCTCTGGAGTTTTCAGAACCATTAATGTACCTACTGTTCCTTTATACGGATTTCTCTGGATCAAAAACTAGATGGGCAATAGATATGTAAACAGGTTAAAAACAGGATGCACAAAAGTCAGCTACAGGCGTGGAACATATCTGGGGCCAATGAATATAAGCCTGTGAAGCATCAGAGGTTTTACTTGGCTCTGGCTAGAAACCTTGGATATAAACCTTACATCCAGCTAGCCCCTCACCGCTCTTCATTAGCATTCATTTATCCTTCTGAAAGTCCTCTAACTGCAAACTAAGCTAAGCTCGACAATAGACAGAAATGAGAAGGTTTTGTCACGCCTGTGGGAGGAAAGATAAGAAATGGCCCCCAACCTCTCAAGCTTTGCTCTGAACCTTGGCTATTAGAGGAGAAGTGCGTGGTCTGGCTTGTGTCCCCAAAGTGCAGGTGGGTTTTGTGCCCACCATGGGCAGGATGGGGGAAGCTGTGCCTGGTGCTCAGCCCTGCCTGCCCTGCCTCATCGCCCACACCGAGGGCACCATGGGGAAAGGGGGAGGAACTGCTCATGCAGCAGCTGGGCAGCTCAGCCTGTTTGCAGTAGGTGCAAAAGAGCCCAAGAAGCAAAAATGGGTAAAAACCAGGTGGGCAAGAGGTGGGTATGTTTGCCTGGCTGTATTCATGAGAACAAGTGAGCAATGCAATTGCCTGGTCTTTCTGTAGGTGGGAGAGGGGGTCTGGTGATGTTAATGTTGATTTCTCTCACTGTTGTTTCATATTGCACTGCTGTTGCAGACATGGTGCGAATGCTGAGCAAGGAACAGAGATGCGACCCTTTCATGTAACAGCCGAGACTCTTCACTGCGATCTTCCACTCCCATTAAAAGCTTACATGGTTTTAAGGCTTGTGCCTACTGATTTCACACATGGAGTTTCAAGCAGCTCTCGTGACTTTAGGATCCAATCTCATTTATTCACATGTGATTCATATGTGTGTGATCATGTTTTTCAAGCACATGTAAATAACGTGATCAATATTGAGGTCATACGATCCACATAAACCCATGTGTCCCAAACCTTCTGTTTCTGTCCCTATTGGTTATCCTATTGTGTGGAATGAAGCACTACATCTACTACTTCTTTTTTTTTTTCCCACCGAATAGTGATATAGTACAGTACTGTAGGGATTTTTTTTTAAACTAAACTAATTTCACATCCATTTCCTTATGGGCATTTTATTGGCTATGGGGTTTCTCTAGCACTGATGCATGCAGGCTGGTGGTGAAGGTATTGTGGAAGCTGTGTCATGGCTTCAGTTTCTCAGCAGAAGTAATTACTTTTCATTCATATGGTGACTATTGCTCAGTTGGTTACCTTGCAAGATACACGCACTATACAAGTCAATTAGATTTTTGCCTGAGTGGGACCAATGCCATGTTGTATAGCATGCCTTACAGAAGGGTTATTCTTGGATATGTACAATGCTGCAGAGAAGAACAGAATTTGATTTTAAATAGCATCTGTCAGCCCAGAATGCTTTACAATGCGATAAAGCAGTTGGTGAGATTCAGACAATTAGGCCAGGTGGAAAAAAATATGACAACCTACCAAAAACTGTTTGTAGAAATTTTCCCCTTCTTATGAAATTTGAATATCTTTAATACTTTAAAATCCAACCCACTCCATCTGGCTCTGGAGGTGGGTTGAACACAGAAAGGAAAAAAAAATTACATTCTCTTTTCCAATTTTCAGTTGGGGAACTCCATTGGCATTTGAGAGCAAAACCAATTCTGGGCAATTGTCTTGCTGCAGCTCTCGGGTA